>NC_058101.1:71717348-72020378 GCF_020171115.1 Neogale vison | reverse complement strand
TGGTTGTGCTTCCACAGTCTAAAGAGTCTAGAACAATGCCTGGCCTAAAACAAGGCCCTCGTGAATGAATGCGTGAATAGGATGAAAAGGGTGTGAGGCCAATTAATCTCACAGGTTGAACTGTAGGCAGGGCAGCCCAGACGTCATTACAATCAGAGTGTGAGGTCATGACAGCCCAAACTAAAGGAGGGCCATGGGGAGAGAGAGACCACACTGAGGAGTAACAACCAGAGGCAACCGTTAATGAATCCAAAACCCAGGCATGGGATTAAAGGAAAGATATTCACCATTGGGAGTAAGGAGAATGTTCAAGGGCAAACGAGGACCTGTAAATGCACTGAATATAAAAGGAGGCAGAGTTTTATAAACAAATACCCGTCAGATTTAACTTCAGTTGTTTCCAAACATAATTTGATTGCAATTTTCTTCCTGCTCACATTTCTGAGAGCAGCTGAAAGGAAACTAAAAAAGAAGGAAGTGGAAAACGTACAACATGCCATGTTTTCCTTTTAAGGCAACTTCAGCCTGAATGGCCGGGCAAAACCTTGCACACATTTCACAACTGGTTCTCTATCAGATCTCAGGGACACAAAATAGAATACAGGAAACACAGAGCCTACACTTCTGTTACGTTGTTTTTCTTTTTTCTTCGCTTCATCATGTTTTCTTCTCCAAAACAGCAATCAATGCAGATGACAATACATCTTTCTAACATCAGCCTGTGTGTAATTAAATATATTGAACATGGAAAAAGAGAGAAGGTTTGTAGCATGGCCTTTACCAGTCTCTGCAGATGTTAAGACTTGACTAGAGTCACAGTAAGAAAATACGGTATAGGTGAGGCTAATATCTTATTCCTGTATTTCTTTGGAAATTATTAAAACACGATACGTTAACACGGTCTTCCAATATTATTTGCAATCATATGTGATACCTTCAGGAGAAAAAAAAAGGAAGATGGCTCTCTTTCTCATTTACTGATATCTCAAGCAGAGTTGAAAAGATATGTGAGGCTGATTATATGTAGGAGAGGAGCTCTAAGACAGTCCTACACTTCTGCTAGCTCAAATTTTACTATTATCTCTTTAGAGATTCAGTATTTTTTTCCCCGAGGCATTTGCATAATTAGGTTTGCTTCTATATTTGTTTTTCTGCCTTTCAAATATGTACCCTAAATCAGCCCTAAGTCAGTGGTTGCCGACTGGGGGTGACTCTGGCCCCCAGAGTCACTCCTCTAGGCATTTGGCAATGCCTAGAGACATTTTAGCTGTCTCAGCTGTGGAGGGAAGTGCTACACAAATCTGGTACGTAGGGTCCAGGGATACTGCTAAACATCCTACAAATACACGGAACAGCCACATGACAAAAAATTATCTGATCCAAAAGGTCAAGATTGCTGAGGATGAGAAACCCTGCCCTATATTAACTCAGAGATCCCCACATTATGATAAAGTAATAACATTTTTAGTCTAAGTGTGTCCTTCACAGAGGCTTAAGTAAAAAAGTGAAAACCCTGCAACTTGCATTGTTTAAAAATGCAGTCAGACCCTGCTTTGGAACATTCTGTCCCTATCGGTAATGCTAATTAGGAACATTTAGATTAAATCTCCAGATAAGCATTAAAAGGATGTTCTATGCTTTCTTCTGTTTCTGCACAGAAATTCAGGGAAATTCATAATCACAGAATCAGGGAACACCAAAGCTAACAGAGACCTTAGAGGTTGTTACGACAAACAGTTTCATCTTACCAGTGTGGGTGGAAGAGTAGGGGGTGGTGGTGCCAAGGGAGGTCAGGGGACTTGCTTCCCGGCTCACAACTGGTTAGTTTTATGGCTGGGATTCACCCTGTTCCTCAGGTCTGTGCTCCTTCCACTTCCATCAGAAGCAGATGTAGAAAATGGAGCCCAAGAAGGTCACAAAGAAACCCTTGGACTGAAGTCTACCTCTTGATTTCAAACTCACAGGCATGAAGCTAACAAGCAGATGGGTGCCATGACGTGCGCTCTAGCCTTGGGAGTGGAAAACCAGCCAAGCAGGTGGAGACTGAACGCCAACCCTGGCTGCAGACCTCTCCTGAGGCCCAGCCGCCATTAGCCAGGACCTCTCAAAGGGGCCCAGGAAAAGGGGGGAAAAAAGTCTCAACAGCTGGCAGGTACATCTCTGAGGCCAACTCTCTGAGAAAGTCCTCCCCAAAAAAGATGATCTAGAAATGCTTGAAAAACAAGTGGCAGATGATGGCACCTCTGCTCTCTCTCCTGCCACTGAAGGGGCAGTTGGACCCTCCCCAGATCCTCCAGGTGCTTCCCATGACGTCCTAGCACCAACCACATCAGGAGAAAGAAGAAAACACACAAGTGCCCTGGGTATTTGCAACTTCCTCTCTCCCGAAGGTCTCCAGCCCAGGTCCTGGTGGGTTGTCAAAGAATCTGGGGTCTCTTTTGGGCTCTCCGTTCCCAATCTGTTGACAGGGGCTCTGTTGGCCCTTCCACAAATGACGTCCTTCCCAGACACCTTGCCAGGCGGCCTGCCCCTTTCCAGCTGCCGCCATCTGGCCCTTCCCCACAGAACCGACCATAAAGCAGGCAGCAGACCCATCACTTCTCCATTTTCAGAAGGCGCTGAGGCAAGTACTCATCCTCCTTTTGTTCTCACAGGGCTTCGCGACTAGCTACTTTTAGAGAAACCAACCAGAACAGAAGCAACAAACCTTCCTGTGTGCTATTAGTGAATCCTATCAGCCACTGTTTACTAAGCATCTTGTATGTGTCTGGCCTTGTGTTAGATGTTACTCCTACATTCCCTCTAAACCTTTTAACGCCCCCAGAAGGTAGGTATTTTTATTTCCACTCTAAAGGTGAAGGAACCAAGGACTAGAATGATTTCAGGCCACCTCAGAGCCAGTAAATCACATTTTTAGACATTTTCATCTAAGTTACCTCTTTCTTCAACATGACGGAGACGAGTCTAGGCATGCCTGGCTCACAGTTCCATCCTTAGATCTTTCTTGTCATGCCTAGAGGCAGAGTTCATCCACATCATCCACACTCCCCTGAGACGCCCACTGCCTCCACCTCCCTGTCTGCCCCATCTGCCCAGCCCCTTCTATGTTGCCACAGTGGTGTTTGCCACCTGCCACCTTACCTCCATCTAGGCCCAGCTGCCAACAGCTGGATTCCTGGTTTTCTGGAGCAACAACATTAGTAAGTGGGGTCTGAGACTATCCCACTGTCCCACGCTGGGTCTAGGTGGGAACAGACAGAGTCTCAGGGCCCAGCTGGGGATCAAGCTGGAGATTTTTTTTTTTTTAAGATTTTATTTATTTATTTTACAGAGAGAGAGAGATCACAAGTAGGCAGAGAGGCAGGCAGAGAGAGAAGGGGAAGCAGACTCCCTGCTGAGCAGAGAGTCCGATGCGGGGCTCGATCCCAGGACCCCGAGATCACAACCTGAGCCAAAGGCAGCGGCTTAACCCACTGAGCCACCCAGGCACCCCTCAAGCTGTAGATTTGCTGGACCATCCTACTATCTGCTTGGCTTTCCTGTGACAGTACTTTGGGCAAATATTTCCCCAACCATTCAGTTTCTTGTAGATCCTGAGCCCAGCCCTGACCCTCTCTGGAGGCCCTAGTTTTTGCTGGCATCTTTGTCCCACGGCTAAAGTCTAGCTCTGGGGTCCTTCACCTCATCTTGAAGAACCTTTTTGGTCTTTACAACCTCTATACCCACAGATAATAAAGACTGCATCTACCCTTAGAATCAGAAGTCAAGCTCCATTCATCTCCCTTAAAGACTCCCTTCTCCCTGTGCTCCTCTCCCCATCCCCACAGCTCCTTTTAACTTTCTTTTGACTTGATTTTGTGCTAGTTTCTTAGGCATGGTAAGGGCCTCTTGGCCAGCCTTCAACTCCTGGTCTAGACTCAGGCTACTTCATTCTTCTGACAGGAGAACATACAAAAAACCAGACACCTTTGGCACAAGTCTACCCACCCCTGAGATCCCAGTAATCTGGAAAGACTTACAGAGGTGCTTATAGTCTAATAATAGAATAAAGAGTCCAAAACAAGAGTCATCAGACTCTGGGAGGATTCATTATCCATTCAAAAATAATTACTTAGTAGATACTGTGTAGCCAGTGCTAGTCCTGGTATGTGGTTCTGGAAATCAGCAGTGAACCAGGTGTCTGCGGCAGGATACAGGCAATACATACATAAACAAATAAGAAAACAATTGGTGGTAAGCCCCATGCAGAAAAGTAAAATACAGGGGCGCCTGGTGTTAGGGCCCAGTGTGTGTTAGGGCCTCTGCATTCGGCTTGGGTCATGGTCCCAGGGTCCTGGGATTGAGCCCCGCATCAGGCTCTCTGCTCAGCGGGGAGCCTGCTTCCTCCTCTCTCTCCCTGCCTGCTTCTCTGCCTACTTATGACCTCTGTCTGTAAAATAAATAAATAAAATCTTAAAAAAAAAAAAAAGAAAAGTGAAATAGGGTAATGTGATAAAGAGAGAATGGTGTCCTCAGAGAAGTCTCCTCTGTGGGTGATCTTAAGCTGAGATCTGAGTGACAAGAAGAAATTCAGGCACAGGTCCTGGGCTGGCAATCGAAAAAAATGTCAGTGTTGTTGTTTTAAATAACCTTTCATTTTGGAATAGTGTATTTGTTTGCTAGGGCTGCTGGAACAAAATACCACAGACTGAGTGGCTTAAACAATAGAAATGTAAGTTCTCTCAGGTCTGGAGGCTGGAAGTCCAAGATCAATGTGATCAGGGGCTGGGTTCTTCTGAGGCTTCTCCTTGGCTTGCAGATGGCTATTCTCTTATTGCCTTTTCAGAGGGTTGTTTCTTTGTGTATGGGTATCCTTGGTGTCTCCTCCTTTTCTTACAAGAACACTAGTCATATTGGATTAGGGCCCTACCGTAATGGCCTCATTTTAACTTAATCATCTTTTCAGTGTCCTGATCTCCAAATCTGGTTATATTCTGAGGAACAGGGGATTGGGATTTCAACACAGGAATTGTGGGGAAGGGAGGAGGGGCACAATTAAGTCCATAAGAGAGTTCTAAATTTACAGAAGAGTTGCAAAGATAGTACAGAGAGCTCCCACACACTCTGTCCTTGGTGTCGTCTGTTGTTAACATATCAGTATGGTACATTTATCACACCTCGTTATGAACTGATATTGACATATTACCATTGACTAGAATTAACACTTTGATTCAGATTTCCTTACTTTTTATCTAATGTCAATTTTCTGTTCCAAATTCCATATGACTCTCCATTTAGTCATTATGTCTTCTTGGGCTCCTCTGGCCATGATAGTTTCTCAGACTTTTCTTGTGTTTGAAAACCAGTTCGGAGAGGACTAGTCTGCTGTTTGGGGAGGACTAACCGGCTAACTAACAGAAGGCCTCTCCCATGGGATTTGTTCTGATGGCGTTCTCATGGCTATGGGTGTTATGGGTTTGCGGGAGGCAGCCCACAGAAGGGCCCTTCTCAACGCATCATATCAAAGGTACATGACATCAACATGATTTACCACTGCTGATACAAACTTGGGTGATCTGAGGCAGTGTTTTCCCAGATTCCTCCCTCTACAGTTACTCTTTTTCCTCCTTTCCATGTTTTCTTCTTCAGGGGGAAGTCACCATGTGACTATGTGAGCTCGTTCAGGAGTGGGAAATCATGCTGTACTTCTTTGATAGTGGAACCATCTATATAAATTATGTGAAATTCTTCTGTGTGGGAGGTTTGCCTTTCTCTCCATTTATTTATTTATTCAATAATTTATTTATATCAGTATGGACTCATGGATGTCTATTTATACTCTGGGTTATAATCCAGCGCTAGTTTATTTATTTTGTTGCTCAGATTGTTTCAGTGTTGGCCACTGAGAGCTCCTTCAGTTGGCTCCTCTGTCCCTTTGGCATTCTCCTGTTACTTGGAAAGCGGGGACACGGGGTGGGGCAGGGTTTGAACATTT
This sequence comes from Neogale vison, assembly GCF_020171115.1. Taxonomy (NCBI): domain Eukaryota; kingdom Metazoa; phylum Chordata; class Mammalia; order Carnivora; family Mustelidae; genus Neogale; species Neogale vison. Next base: position 72,014,404 of record NC_058101.1, on the reverse strand, counting down.
CCTTACTTCTTGCCATTATAAGATTCTCCAGGCTCATCTTCTATACTTCCTGCTCCAGCCCTACAATCAGCCATTTCTTCAAGAAGCCCAGGTTCCTTTTACTGGAGAATGGTATGAGAAACCAAGATCTGGGCACCAGAAGTGTTCATTGTTCCTGAGATATCTTGCCTAGGCCCTCTCAACTGATTGAGCAAAGGAATATACCTGTGAATCGTAACCTGTGTATAACTTACATTTATAAATATTTGTTTGTTAAATAAACATTTCTATTGGTATCCAAATGTAACTATATTAAGTTATCCGCTGGTTCATACTACTATCTCCAGTGCTGGTCTGTTAGCTTAAGAATCATTCTAGCCTTCTGTCCCTGCTTTGCTGTAACACCCCATTTCAAGAGGGAGAAACCTGCCTCTCACAACCCACCATCCATTTACTTAGTTGTTCAATTTGAATATCATGACAGTTGTTTCGGTATTGTTAATCTGTACCTTCCACAGGAAAAAACTACCAGTTAGAGAACAGTGATTACATATAGCTCCTTTTGCCTCGGGTTTTGCAGGCCCTACTTGTTTCTAAAGCTCCCAAGGTCAGCACCTTTATCTTCCACCCTTCTCAATGAGGTTACTTCATATAGTTGCAATAGCTTCTTCGGTTAAAATGCGTGTTCTCTCTGGTATCTTCTGACTCCCTGCACGTATCTTTTTAAAATTTGTATACAGTAAGTTTCATTCTTTGTGCTGTAAAGTTCAATCAGTTTTGGCAAAGGCAGGGTCATATATTCATCATGATAGTATCATACAGAATAGTTTCACCACCCTAAAAACTCCCCAGTGCTTCACCTAGTCCACACCCTCCCTTCCCCTCAAATACGTGGCAACCACTGCTCTGTTTCTCTCTATAGTTCTGCCTTTTACAGAATGTCATAAAAACAGAATCATACAATATGTAGCCTTTTCAGGAGCACGCACACCGATGTTTTTATAGAGGGGTGATGGCCAACAGTGTTCAGTGTTGCTGAGCGGTAAATAAGTGCAGAAGAGTGACAGGTATTAGCATAATACAGGCTAGGTCCAGAAGTTTCCAGCAGTAGAGCTGAACTTACAGATTGCTATTTTAGTTTTCAAGGTAAGTGACATGAGAAGAGGATTGTAACACCGGACTCCAGAGAAGGGAAATCTTACCAGGGAGCAGAGCTCTAGACAAGAAAGATCACTGTCAGAGATCCTCAAGTCATAAAGTACATCACATGTTGGGTAACAGGCAGAAGGATGGGTCAATACTTCGCAGCAGTTTAAGTCTCATAGCACACAAATAAAAGGTCAGTGCTTTTATATATGCTTACACTATTTATTTGAGCTAAAATGGATTGTAATCCACAGTGAAATATGCCCAATTAACTTGGGAATCACTTAAACCAGCTGTCTATGTCATTTTGCCAAGAGGCCCCAAATGGAGAGTGAATGTGTACAAGGATTAAGATTCTGTGCTCTCTAGAAATCACCATGTATAGGTAGGTGTCCACTGAAAGCCTCATCTAGGGGCAGGATACACATGCCCATATTTGCCCTGGCTTGTGGGGAATTCACTAGAATTCCACCGCGTGCTTCAGAGGCCAAGGAGTGCTCAAGAAACAAACAAAAAAACACCAAAAGAGGCAATAAGATTTCCACTGAGACCCTTACAACAATTTTTTTCTGTAAATTTTGGAATACAGGCTCTTAAAGACTGGCCATGTAAATCGATCAGATCCCTTTGCTGTCTCTAACATGACCTCTCCTCATACTCTTCTCAGTCTTATTCCTGTTGGCTTTCCAAGTTCACTGGTGGACCTGTTAGCACCAATCAGGTTGTTTCTTCCAGCTCTACTGAAAGCAGTATCCGGAGGAGCAGAGCAGCAAACCAACACATACTCTCCACCATCCACGGCTCTCATCTGTCCTCCGTAGATGGCTGGATACAAACTGCTTTTTCTGATTTTGGCCACAGACAGTAGTATCACTTGTCATCAGGGTGTATCACATGTAAGAGTCATTTGTTTATTTTCTCGGTTGACCTCCCTCTTCTTCTATTGCGCCTCCTTGCACTGAGTATCAAAGTTCCTTAGCGTACATCAGGGACGGGTAGTTTTGCCAAGATCCAAGGAGAAAACATCTTGGAAGGAAGCCGAGAAAACAGTGTATCCACTGAATTTCTACTTCTTTTTATAACTACTTTTAGTCATTATCAGTGGATTAAACACACACACACACACACACACACACACGCATACATGCACACAACTGATTAGTTCTGGTTGTTATTCATTATTCTCCCACTTCTTGTTTCTAAAAAATCTGCATTACAAACAACCCTCCAGGATCTTATCCCAATCAACCTATCTCAAGTCTTACAATTAATATTCCTGATACAACCACTACGCCATTCGACTTTTTTTTTTTTTTAAAGCAACAAAAACCAATGCCAATGAATCACAAATCTCTATGAAAAGAGGGCCAAAGAGGTTAACCAGAGAGTGAATTTGACATTGCAAAACAGGAACCTCCCCCGTGTTTCTCTGCTCACTAAAGCCAGTGGTTTGGGTTAACACAGGAAATGCAGTAAACACACAGTAAACTGTACACACAAAGCAGCCATCAGCAATTTGCCTGGTGGGGTCGGATAGCATGTGGCTGATAGGTCTCGGGAGATGAGGAACAAACAGCCATGATGGATTAAGTGATTGCTATTGGCTGTGTGCTTGCCCTGCATATTTCACTGTGGACAGTAATCAATTACCAGAGACCAGTAATGATACCAATCAAACGCACTTAGCACTTCTGTGCTGTGAACCTGAGGGCGGCCGACCTGCCAGTTGGAAAAGGCTTACGGCTGTGTGAGAAGTGATATGTGAGGTCGCCACTGGGAAGCCTTCCGATCCGGGGAAAGCAGGCTTCTTTCCCTTCACGTTAAAAAGATAAATGGATAAATTAGCCACTCACCTGCCCTACATTAAGGTTTCTTTTAAAACAAGCAATACTCTCCCTCTCCCCCTCTCCCAGAGGGATGACCGTTTATAAATATTTTGGCGTAATGTGAAGTCTCCTGGTCAGCAGTTTCACGTGAGCAAACAGCCTCAAAGAAAACGACTGAACAGAAGCTGTGGTAAAGCAGAAAGACGGCCAACCGCCTGCTTCTGAATACCACCGGTCACCATAGAGTTCCGCTGCTATGATGTCACTCCCTGTCTTTGTGTTCTGTGGCGCGAATGCCAAGCGTCATCCCTGGAGATCCAGAATGGACCAGTCTAGAATGCCGCTCTTTATGGTGTCTGTGAGAAGTTGAAAAAGAAATGAGTCTATGTTTTTAACGTGTCAAAATATCAGTCAGTCCCCGCTCTTCTTGGGGTTGGGCGTCTTATTTTCTTCCTTCACAGTCTTCTCTTCCTTTCCGCTATGGTGGCTCTCAGGAAGAAGCACAGAGCTGTGAGTCTGCAGTCTTTTTGAGCCTTTACTGGGCTGCTGGTGCCCTCTCTTCTGTCGCCTGTTTGTCTAGTGCCCGTCTGGACAGAAGAGGGTGGACTGTCCCACAATGACCGCATTGACGGACCTTTGGCCTTAACACACGGTAACTAACTTAACAATGGTAACCAACCAAGAGGGCAGGGTGTGGGGAGCCTCAGAAGAGTTGTCCCACACTTAATTCCTGAGGTTTATTTTTGCTGTGTTTTAACGGTTTTTCCAGACAAGTATAAATTCCCTTTTCATGAGGTGGAGACGAACAGAAACGACCAAGTCCATGAAAGGCTTCCATTAAACTGTTGTTCACAAATCACTTCAGTTCTTTAGTCGTCCTGGCTTATATGTATGCAAAACAAGGATGGGAAAGGACAAAAGAGGGAGCATTTTAGGGTGGTGGGAAGAGTCTAGATTTTAAATGGGGTGGTGGTTACACGACTGTACACATTTTTCGAAGCTCACACTGTACGCTTTAGATTGGCGTGTTCGTTGAGTATAAATTTTTTTAAAAAGGTTTTATTTATTTATTTGAGAGAGAGCATGAGAGAGACAGAGAGCATGAGAGGGGAAAGGTCAGAGGGAGACACAAACTTCCTGCTGAGTTGGGAGCCGGATACGGGACTAGATCCCAGGACCCTGGGATCATGACCTGAGCCGAAGGCAGAGGCTTAACCCACTGAGCCACCAAAGCACCCTGTTGTATGTAACTTTTATCCCAATAAAATTGAGTTAAAAACTCCTAACCAGCAACTCCCAATGAACAAGACAGATCCTCAGAGGGGGAAGTGAGACAAAATGATATTATCTTACCCCTGTGAAATGGGGCCATACTTTCAAATACCACACATTGCGAGAATCACGTTGCCCTGAGTAGCAAGCAGGAAAGCCGAGTCTGGGGGAGGGGGGAGTGCTCACGGTTCCAGCCTGACACTTTTCAAAGGCAGTGGCTCCCTATGGATTTACTAAATTGCAAGCTGCCTCAGTTAGCAGAACTGCCCCCTTCCCAGAGATCTATGAACTCTGTCCATCCACGAGTACAACCCAGCGTACGGCTCCGGACGGGAGAGAAGCCAAAATCTCGGCCAAGGACACAAATCTCCCAGAACCACCAGAGGGGCTGCTCTCCGGTAAAAAAATGTTCTGAATGGATTCATTCATGTCCCATTATCAAGACTGTTCCTAATAATATGTGCCACCTTACCCATGCCACAAGGGCATGGTGAGAATTAACGAACTAATGAGGCCTCTGGAGTACTTTGCCAGGGAGAATGCCTGGAGAATCAGAACCATCCGATTCCCCTGAGCCCGAATTTAAGGACAAAATACTTGCAATGGCTTTAGCTGCTTTCTCCTCGCTCTTCCTCCCTGTTACCGTATCTCTTTTACGCAAACCTGGACAAAGATTTTGTTGAACTCATCACTGAAAGTGTGTAACCTTCCAGCAGCACGCTCTCCAGTCTGGGATGTTATTATATGTCTGTCAGGCATGGACCCCCACAGGACTCACTGTGAAGTCCAGAAATTCTGCCCAGTCCCTATCCCACCAGCATCACCAAGGGGTCTGTGATAAGCTGTGATAATGCTTAAAAAGGGAACATACTCTGGTGTCTTTCCACCCAGGTGCTCTGGTCAAGTTACTCTTTTCCTCATTAAGACAATGGCGATGCCATGGCCCTTAGAGGACTGGAGAAGAGCAGGGGACAGGTGAACATGTTAATGCCGTGAGCTGTGAGCCTGGCGTTTTCACAACTCTGTTTCTCTAGCCCCTGTTCTTAGAACCACTGCTCTCTCCCTCGTCTTTCACACTTTTCAGAATCTGAAGTACTGTTGACTACAACTGCGACACTTCTAGGAGTAACTAACTCACCACAAAGAAATCTTACTATTTACTTACCTTGACAGACCTAAAAACCACATGTAATAAGAAAAGCGAATGTTTATGAGTCACATGCTAAAAAGATAACTATAGTAAGAATACTAATGTAAAATATAATACTAAGATAATATTAAAAGCAATTAACATATTTACAACATAAACCTTGTCCTTGAAAATAATATTATTGGATTATAAGTAATTATACGCACATTCTAGGGTAAATAACATAAATCTACTGGGTTAGATGTGGTCAATGTTTAGTACCATGACTTGGGTCTCATGAACCCCATTAACCCTAACCTTATAATTGTAAGGGTTAGGGACCCCTGGTTGGCTCAGCCTGTTAAGCGTCTGCCTTCGGCTCAGGTCGTGATCCCGGGGTCCTGGGATCCTGGCTCCCTGGTCAGTGGGGAGCCTGCCTCTCCCTCTCCATCTGCCCCTCACCCCATCTCCCCTGCTTGTGCTCTCCCTCTTGCTCTCGCGCTCTCTCTCTCTCTAAGAAATAAGTAAGATCCTTTTTAAAATTTTAAAAAATAAAAATAAATAAATAAAATGTAAGGTTTATGTCTGGATTCTCAGTTGTTTCATGTGCCTATCCGTGCACCAACTTCTTGAATACTCTGACTTTATAGTACATTTTAAAATACTACATGGATACTATCTGTTCATCTTTTTCAAAACTGATTTAGCTATTATAGCTCTGTTGCATTTCCCTATAAAGTTGAGGGCCAGCTTGTCAATTTCTACAAAAAATCCAGCTGGGATTTTCATAGAGGGATTGCACTTAATTTAGAGATCAATTTGGGGAGAATTGCCATCTTGACAATATTTAGTTTTTCAATAATGAATTGGAATATCTCTTCATTTATTAAGATCTTTAATTTCTTTTAGCCATATTTGATAGTTTTCAGTGTACAAGTCTTATATGTCTAATAACTATTTCTAAGACTTTCCTTTTTTGGATACTAGTGGGAATTGTATCACTTAATTTAATTTTCAGATTATTTATTGCTTATAACAGAAACAGAATGTTTTTGTATATTAATCCCATACCCTGCCACCTTGCTGAAGTCATTTATTGGTTCTAACAGTTTGTCTGTGTATGTCTGTGTGTGTGTGTATTCCTTGGGATTTTCTACATACACAATACATACATACATCTGCAAATAAATACACACGATACATACATACATCTGCAAATAAACTTTCTCATTCTTGATGTTTTTATTTTACTTTTGCCTTGTGCCACTGTCTAGAACTTCTGGTATAATAACTGAATAGAAGTGGCAAGAGCAAACATCCTTGCCTTATCCCTGCCTTACTGGGAAAGCATCTTATCTTTCACTGTTATGCATGATGTCAACTATAGGGTTTTTTTGTAGATGTCCTTTACCAGGTTGAGGAAGCTCTCTGCAATTCCTAGCTTGTTGAGAGTGCTTATCATCGATGGATGCTAGATTTTGTCAAATGCTTTTTCAGCATCTATTGAGATAAAAATGTGTTTTTTGTCCTTTATTCTATTAATGTGTTATGCTAACTAATTTTCAGATGGTAAACCAACCTTACCTTAATGGGACACTTAGTTTCTACAGACTGCCTTATTCCTGAGTATGGGTTACATTCTTCTCTATTTGCATATCCCTAATATTTTGTTTAACATGGACATTAAAGATGGATATATTGTAGTAATCCTGGGTTGTAATATTTTCCTCCCAAAGGTGGTGGTGATTTCGGTTTCTGTTCATTTCTTTAGCTGGTTCATAATTTGCCTGGATTGATTCTATGACATCTATATCCTCGGCAATGTGAAGTCACTGATGACTCCTCTCGTTTTTGTTTTTAATCCGGCTTTTCTAGTTGTCACCTGTGTCTGCACAGCTGGTGCAGTCAGTGGGTCAGTGACTAGACAGAGACTGAGATCAAACACCTCAAGCCAGGGAAATTCCCATTCTCAGTCAATGGATCTGCTTATGGGTAGAGGAGCACACTCCAAGTTCAGGCCATCTTCAAGAGGATCTCAGCCTCCCTTTCAGGTTTCCTCTAAACATGGGACTCAGCCTCAGGATTGGCCACGAGTGTGTGGGTAGCTTGGGCCCTCTGTTGTCTGAGCCCTCTTGGACAGTTTCATCTAGAAGTATGCTTACCCCAACTATGCCTGCAACCTCAGAATAAAAGAGACAATAGCCTCTCCAGTTGCCTGCCACCAGATCATTATGCCTACCAACAAAGCCACTGGGCATGGGCACAGCCCACCATTCCAGATCAAGTGAGTTCTCAATAGCAGCAGCAATCAGCCAGACCTTATGAACTGTGGTCTCCTCATGCTCCAAACCTCCCTGACAACTGAGCTGGGCAAGGGATGGGTGCAGCCCCAGGCAAGAATTCCACCAACTCCCACTCTTCTCAACAGAAGTTCGGCAGATTTTCTAGTATAAACATTTCTCAGATTGTTTCATGCCTTTATTCAATTTCCAGAGCACTGAAATGATTGTTTTTGTTCATTGTGTCCAACTTTATATTTGCTTTTTTAAAGAGAGGGTTTGTTGACCTCCTTACTTGGCCATAGCCAAAAGTCCCGCCCCAAGATTTATTTTTAAATGCTGTGGATACTACACAGAAACTTGGCACTCCAGATTATTTATATCCCACCCAATATGACTTTTCGTAGCATCAAATGTTATATAGTTTGTAGGTCTGATAAAACATTCATCTTTTCAAGTAAATAAGGCCCACTTGACACTGTGGAACAAAACACAATTAATAAGGATTTAAGTCAAATGAACTGGAGGCCCAATTCTAGAAATAAAGCAGGAAATCAGCAAATGACCTTTGAGTCATAGATGTGGATCACCACCCATATTGTGAGGAAAAATGGGCTTATTTTCCCCCTTTTTTATAATATTTGTACTCACTATGCTTCACCAACCATCTATACCAAATGCCATACAGAGGATATAATTAAAGATCATTAAAAAAAACCCAAAACCCTCCCTTAAAAACACCAAATAATAGCTACATTTACTTTGTCGCATGATCTTCCCCTTTAGAATCATAGTGGGTTTTCCAGTTAATCTCAAGCAAGTATCTGATTGAGATGTTGTTAATGTTAAACAGCTATATCATTTGATTAATATATTAAAACTGTTCATGGTCATCTTCGTTTACTTCAATAAAGACTGTTCATTACTTTCAATGGCTCTTTATTGCTATATGTCTGAAATTATAAGATAAAAAAAAGCCTGCAAAGCAGTAGAAGATCCATACCCTTGATTCCCCTATCTCTGAAGGCAAAAAAACCAAAACAACACAGCACTTCCCAGGGCATGATTCAACCTGGGAATAAAAAGAACTTTGCCAACATCAACTAAAACTCACCACAGCTGGTAAAGTTAAACTCAATACCAGGCCCTTAAAGGAACATAAACACATTGGCCTGAGATCATGTAACAAATTGGTATAACCAGAAAAGTAGACCAGAAGGCTTCTCCTTTAATTCCATATCCCAGTCTCCTCCTACTTACATCAAAACCAAACTACAGGCCCAGTTACCCAAAGCTTTATCCCGGGCTCACTTCCGCTTGGAAGTTTTCTTCCTAAAACAGAACCATGGTGTGGAGGACAGCAGAGATTGGCTCACCGATCCAGCTGTGTTAACAGTGCCCTCAATGGAAAAAGAACAAAGAACTAAAAGATCCAGCCTTTTTTCCCCTCAAATGCAATGCAAGTATGATCAGAAAGCCAAATCTCAAATAAACTAACAAAACACAGATTGATTTTGCTGTTTCAGCCCCGAATGGAATAGATGTGTGTTAAATTTGCAACACACCACTCCAATTTTCTCCATGAGCAGTTGCAGTTTTAGCTACCATCAGTTCTTACCATGTTAAAACACATTTTCCAAGCCTCTTCTCTATAATGAAACCACTCTAAAGCTTCCAAATTGCTTTCTTATGGGGGATGTTATCCCATACATCCCGATAACTGTTATCATACTCATTTAAGGAAGGTAGGGAACAGATATTATATTTCCAGTGAGAGGAAAGCCAAGAGCTTAAAAGATGCACCCAAGAGGTCTCAGAGTTCCAGAGTAGCAAAGTGGCAAGTCAAAGTTGTGGACATTGGTATAGAGCTGTGTCTAAAAAACTAAGCTAACACCTTCCTGGGTCACCATCACTTTATGTGAGAAATGGGTCAAAATTACGAGGCGGGGGCGGGGGCGGGGGGGGGAGAACCTCAGACGAGATGAGTATTCTCACCTGTGTACACATCCATACACATGCACACCATGATTTATCAGAGGTTTTTTTTTTTTTTTTTTTTAAAAAGGTTTTATCTACCAGACAGAGAGAGAGATCACAAGTAGGCAGAGAGGCAGGCAGAGAGACAGGGGGATGCAGGCTCCCTGCTAAGCAGAGAGCCCAATGTGGGGCTCGATCCCAGGACACTAAGACCATGACCTGAGCCCAAGGCAGAGGCTTTAACCCACTGAGCCACCCAGGCGCCCCGATTTATCAGAGGTTTTATTTGGTATGTTAACCAATCTAACCATGCTTCCCAGTTTATCCAGATGTTTCTATGAAAACCACAATGACTTTTTCCCCATGTACCATAACTTACTTGGATAATGAAATTTATGAATTTATGTTTGCCTTAAAAAGCTTATCACTATTGGGGCACCTGAGTGGCTCAGTGGGTTAAGCCTCTGCCTTCGGCTCAGGTCATGATCTCAGGGTCCTGGGATCGAGCCCCGCATCGAGCGCTCTGCTCAGCAGGGAGCCTGCTTCCCCCCTCTCTCTCTGCCTGCCTCTCTGCCTACTTGTGATCGCTCTCTCTCTCTCTCTGTGTCAAATAAATAAATGAAATATTTTTTTAAAAAAAAGCTTATCACTATTTAATCATATCTTTGACTTAACAAACACTGTCAGCCTATACTGGGAGAGTTTCCTTTAAAAAAAAAAAAGCAAAACCAGATTCATATCTGGACGACCACGGCTTTCTCACAGCAACATGGAAAGAGGAAAATCACACAAATGAACTCTCTTGTTTTTTCTCTACCTGAAATATGTTCTATTTACCTTAAAATTACATTTGGAATAAGTTTAAAATCTTAAGAATTATTCCAGTTGAGGCCTGAGGTGGGAAAACTTACATAGAAGTAGAAGCAGAAAACATAAATCATGACTTTTAATAAGTCACACTGGGAAAGAGTGAGACCAGTCAACTTCCTACCAAATTTATTTTCATGACACATTCGTAAATATTCAGAAGACAATAATGACCAAATTCCACCAGACCATGGGTTCTAAATACCAGACAAAAAATCAGAACACCCAAGACTTGCTGTCATTATCATAAATTATTTATTAAGTAGCAATCCTGTGTCATTACGTGGCTGTCCTTAAGGAACTTACACTCTGGAGTAGATTGGATATTCACACAACACAGAAAAACCAAATAACGTGAACATAGTTATACATATCCCTTGATTTGGTTATTGGGTATACTCAAGCCAACTCAATTCTAATGTGTGCATTAGAATTCATTTTCCAATTACACAGCATCCCTTGTCCCACGAAATTCCTGGTGGTTGTCCTTTACCAGCTGCACGGGTCCCTGAGCAAGTGTAGGCAGAGCTGGTTGGAGCTGTTCCCATACAGGCAGCAAAGAGAGCAGAGCAGGGTCAAAGCACCCAGCCTAAGACTGGACTACAGATCCCGGTGTCCAGAAGACTGAGCCTTTAATAACACAATTTCACTGGGTTGATCCTTCAACGGACCTGTTCATTCTCAAAATTCCCCTTTGCAAACTTAAATGGAGATTTAGGGTTCAAGAATTAGAAGGAACTTTGTATGGAAGTCCACAGGAGTAAGCTTCTACTAGTGCGGGTCCCAGAACTTGATCTCATGCCCCCAGGTCTGTTCTGCTTTTACTCCACCATGCTAGGCTGGGGTACATATGGATGTAACATTAGCACTGCTTCTCTGGGAACAAGGATTAGGTCTGGGTTGCCTAGGGGACATTCTAGTTGGAGTTCCTAGAGTTTTAGACATCCTGGGAGCGAAGTATGTAGTAAAAGGGAAATACAGGACATACTTGGGTATAAAGGAGAAAAAGCATTAAATGGTCTTGAGGGGATGGGGAATGGGCTGGGGGGCAGTGCAGGAAAGAGCAGCAGAAACAAGAATGCTGAGATGGCTGGGGCCAAGGAACCGATGCCGGGAAGATCAAGGAGATTCATCTCAAGTAGCTTAGGAGGGCCACAAGAAAGACAGCGCCCTAGCTCGCTGGCTTTTCGTGAAGCGTTAACACTGGGCAGCGTGCTTTGTTGCTCCTCATTTTAAAGTAGGGATAAAAACAATTTTGCCAGTGATGCCTTTCAAAGGGAACTGAGCTACTCAAGTGTGCCCCTGCAGGAGCCTTGAAAGAGTACCGGATTCAAGTCCTAGCATGGCCACATACTAGCTCTGTGTCTGAGGAAACATCCAGAAGCTTCCTCTAAGCTCCATTTCCATATCTGTAACAATATGGGATGGCTCCTTGAATGAAGTCTGTCCCAGCCATATGATTTCCATATGTGAGGTGCTTTAAGTTCCCCAAGGAAAGTTCCTGTATAAATTAAAAATGGCTTTAAAAGCTCTGTCAACCCAAGCATCCTCCTCTCCATGCTCCCCTCCTCAGCACAAGCAAGAGAATCACTTAAAAAGCATTGTAAGCTCCAGGTAATGAGCAGAAGAGAAGGAGCAACTGTAAATGGGCTCTTTAGAGGAAAGCCCTAGCAAGCCACTAATGCTTTGCACAAGACAGAATATGGGTTGGAGTGTTTATATCAGAAGCTTTTTTGAACACGGTACCTGGCTATTTAAATTCACAAGGCATTTGTTGTCGCATTTCGTTCCTTATTAACAATGGCCCCAAAGCCAGGGTACACTGGCAGTTTTCTCAATCTCCCAGAATACTGGGGGAGGGGGTGTGACTCAACAGCAGCCTCTTTTCTTACTGATGGGGCACTTAAGAACTAGCCCCGCCTCCGCAACCAAGCCCCCACCTCCCCGCAGGATATTTAACTACAAACTGTTAGTTACACCAAGAACATGTAACTCCCAAATCCACACAGATCCCATCAATTTTCAAGGCATCGTATCTTGTCCTCACTTCTCTGAAACTCATTAGAAGCCGTATCTTCCGAGCGCTGACTTTGCCAAAATGTTCTTCAATCACCGTGAACCCCAAAACCAGAGAGGAAGAGGCCTGGGGCGGGGTGGGGTGGGGGAGGTAAGGAGGGGCGGAAGAAAGAAAATGGGATGAACAGAGGCTGAGTGAGGCTGGCTTACGGAGGGAGTATGTGACACGAGCTACCCACCGCAGACAAAGAGCACCATGCGACTGGAAGGGAGACAATGAGGGCTCAGAGAAAATGCAGAGCAGCGGCGGGGCTGGCAGGGAAGCCAACCCCCCCACACCCCCACCCCCCGCCCCGAACCCCGGCTCTCACTCCTTGCCAGCTGACGGGCTCACAGCAGCTGCTCCACTGTGGAGAGACACACACACACACACAGTCATTTCCTGGCTAAAAGGATTTCTACCGTTTTAATTAGGTGGCTTTTTTTTTTTTTAAGATAAGAAATAACACCTCTCCGTTGACACAATCCCCCCCAGATACAGCTGTATTTTCAACTAACGCAAGAACACTGATTTTTGGTTTCTTGAAGAGTTTAGAATTTCCCGTGAAATAAATAATGAAGAGGAAAAAAAGAAGTTAGGCAAAGTAGTTGAAACCTGTGCTCGTTCACAAAAACGCAGGTAGAAACATTTTGATGGTAAGTGCCATGGGGTTTGAGAGACAGGAGCTTATTATGTCGGTAGATTAACCTGATGGCATCGCCACCCTTTGTCTTAGTTAGCCTGAGTGATAAGACAATGCAGAAAGGTAGAAATTTCAGCACTTCTCTTTCCCAAAAAAGATCTAGAGCAGGTTAATTCACTAGTGATTCCTAGTCACCCTTGACAGAAAAGGAATTGGGGATTTCACAAGGAATGTGTGTAAAATCTTCCTTAACCTAGAAAACATGAAGAGAGAAGAAAAAAATCTCAGAACTGAGATCTAAAACCAAAACACGGAAAAAAGAAAAAGTAACTGCAGGGGCTTGAGAACCATACTAGGATGCTGGAAACTGGATCACCACAGACCAGACCTTTTCCAAACCACTGTCTGTTTACAAACAAAGCACTCAGTAAATGACACCTCAGGTAATAGAGGATGACAGGAACGGGTGGGGGTCGGGGGTGGGGGTGCAGGCGTGGGGGGGTCTGCTCCTCTAAATCACAACAGACTGGGAAAAAATATTTCAATACCATCAGACAATGAGTTAAAAATGAAACCTCTTTTCTAAGTGGAAAAATGCAGATCTGGCTGGGAAAATTGATTTCCACCCACCCACCCCCTTCTCCCAAAAGGAGATGAGAAAAAGAAAACAGAAAAACTAGACATGAATTTTGGTAAGGAGCGCCATAAACATACACAGGGAGATCTGCTCCTGTTTCACAGGTCTTTGGGAAAAAAAAAAAATTTAATATGCACACATGAGTCAAACATGCAGTGGCAAAATGCATTTCATGTTTAATTGTTTTTATACACTGCAAGAGGGAGTTAGAGTCTTGTCATTTCACCCGGTGAAATCTGATCTCTCGCAAACCATCTCACCCAACAGTGTTCAAGATATTACTGCTCTGACATAATTCAACCTCAAGACATCTTGTGGGAAACACAGGTCAGTTTTAAAGCGCCAGGTGGGTAAACAGTCGTGATTTGGTCTCCCAGCCTTGAGTTTTAAGGGTTGTTTACTTAGCTGTTGCTTAGAGGCTCCCACTTGAGATCAGGTGTCAAGGAGGGGTTTCCAAATTTAAGTAGACTTAATAAAATAAGCTGACTCGTCTTCATTAGAACAGATGATGTGCTAAAAAAAAAAAAAATACAACCTCTTCTGTCTTGTCCTTAATTCTAAGATATCAGTAGGGAGAAGGGAAGTGGGGAAAGGAGGGACATACAGCCCTCCCTTCTCCAGGTTAGTATTACAGTTAAGAAGAAAAAAATTAGAGACCATTTCAAGACCCCTGGGCAAAGTTGAGAAAAAGGTAGTTGGCGGATTTCCTCATTTAACGAAGTAGTTCTATTGGCCCCTCATGGGCAAATGATTTTTGGGCTAACTTTGCATCCAACCATAGCTGGGGATAACTGAAATCAATATCCTTTCAAATTGAAACAAAAAAGCAGGTAGTAGTCATAGAGCAAATACATGGAGTTTACTCTGTACCGGGCATCAGTCTAAGTGCTTTGCGTATATGAACTCATTTAATCCTCTCAACATCTTGAGGTAGGTACTATTTGCATGTGAATATAAACTTGGCAGTACCTAAGAAATAAAAAGCCAGGATAAAATGGGATAGAAGTGGCTAATCATTTGAAAAGGGGTGTCTGAAACCTACGATATCTACATGCTGCCTTATACGTTGCTGGGGCAAATGACATACAAAGAAAGCACCTAGAGATCGCTTATCTGCGTTCTGCTTAAATAGCTTTGTTCATACATTTCCAGGGAAGGGAATACTAGTCTCTGTAGAGAGAAAAGTAAGATTTAAGAGAGATTAGGAAGAAAAAAAAAAAAAAAGAGGGTATTTCGTAAAGGGTGGAAAGACTTCACGGTAGCTAAAAATCTATCACTAACTTGAGGAAAATTATCTACACTCATTTAAAGAGCAGAAATTTCAAAAGAAAACTGGGCTGATCCTTCTCAGAAACCATAATCATTACAGCTTCCACTTCCTGGGATTCTTCCTAATGTGAATTCCTGGTAGCTAAAAATAATAATAAGGGTATGGAAAATGAGGTGAAGGGAGACTAGGAAATGTTTCTCTATTTCTTTACATTTGGGGGTGGGGTGGCGGATGCCTCAGGGATCTAGAAGAAAGAGGAAAAAGAAATAACAATTGAAAGAGGGTTCTTGTTTATGTGGTGACAGATGGGGACTATACTTAACATGGGGAGCATTGCATAATGTGTAGAACTGTCCAATCACTACGCTGTGCACCTGAAACTAAGATATCCTTGAATATCAACTATACTTAAATAATAAAAAAAATTTTTTTTAAACCACAGACACACACTGAAGGTTCTTTTATCTGTTGCTTCTGCCTTCTCACCCATTTTCAATTCGATTGTTTGGAACAAAAGGGAGGGAGGGACGATCAGGTAGTATTTCAAAGCCACCTGCCCAGAACAGCCCTAGAAGACCAGGCCGAAACCTGGTTTCGAAACATACTGTTCTACCAACAGCTAACTGAGAAAATCAGGGGGAAAATACTCATCTTACAGGCTTCAATTCCTGACCCTGCACCTTCTTCTGTACCATCCTGGAGAAACCACTGGATTTTATTCCCCCAAACTGCTTCCCTGCTCTTCGACTAAAATCTGGGAAAGCCTGCCCTTTTTTAGGGACCTAGCCCTTTAAGTCACACTAATCCTGTAACTCACGGTCATTTATTTGGCCCTATTGTCAAGGAGAGTTTCTTTTATCAGGAAGAAATGGCATTGTTGGGTGTTGTTAAGTCCATTTGGACTGGTGAGAAAAAAGATCCCAATTGTCTAAGATTCATATTTGTAATATTTACTCTAGGTTAGTCCCAGAGTTAGAATATTTTTTAAAATGCTTTTGCATGGTGTTTACAGGTTGCTGACCTTTTAGAATCACATCGCATGGGGAAGACTAAACATTTTCTGACCAAACATTTTCTCAAATAAAGCAGGTTTATTTGGAACACAATTTACCACCTATCATTCCTTTATAACACTGGTTCCTGAAAGAACCGCAAAGAGAAACTATGGGCAGATAAGAGATGAAAAGGCAAATGACAAATCTTGTTCTTTTTTTTTTCCCCTCACAAGTTAAAAGCCTGCCTTTATATTGATTTTCAGATACTGAATATACATAGTTTATCTTCCAGATAATCTCAATGTGTCTCACTCTAATAAACAAATAAAATTTATGAGAATAGAAAAAAGAGATGAATCTATATCTGTAAACAAACTTTATACACACACACACACACACGGCATGTATGTGTGACTCTTTGCCAGAGAACAGACATTTCTGTCAGTCCTCAACCTGTGAGCCTTCACAGGAATGTAGCTCCACCTGCCCATTTCCCTGTGGCACAGACTCTTCACCGACTGATGTGACAGGAAAGGGACAGTGAAATTCTTCATAAATTATCATTTGCCCATCTGGCTTAATCTTGAGCTCTTTGAATATCTAAAATGGTCACCTTTCCTTAAAATCCCAATGCCTTTCAAACTGACATGATGATGGTAGTTATTCCTGTAGGCTTGAGTTCTTACTGTAACATCATGACAGATACCCAAAATATAGCCCATACTGACACCACCGTACAGACACAGGCATCTATCTGCTCAAGTGTGACAACAGCCAATGCTGAGACAACACAGCAACCCATGCCTGTTGTTAACATGTCATGCGCATTTCAGTCACCAGAATTTTGGCTTACTAACTGGGAACTGCCAGGAGACACAGAGGGGGGTCAAAGTCAGGAACCAACAGCCCCCAAGCTCTCACAGTCATCCCGCAGCAGCGTATGAAGTATCTTACTTCAAACAAGCTTTCCCTCAGCCCTTCCTTCACACGGACTGCTGATACTGACCCTTTTTCCCCTAGTCCTTGCCAACACAGAATGCTTGTGTCCTAGCCTTCTCCCTGGTCTCTTGCTCTGTTTAGCAAGAGATCGTTTCCTATCAAGTTTTTTTGTGTCCTCAGTCAATCATGCTGACCAATAGTTTAAGAATCTTTACATTAGTCAATTCTTTTACTCAACTGTAATATACAATACAATAATAATAAATTTCAGACATCGCTTCACTAAGTTCTCCTTAAGTCAAGTAAACTATTCTCGGTAATCCAGGAGAGCAAGAGCTACTCATTTATTTCATTGGGCAAACATGTACTGAGTACCTGGAAAGATATCTAGAATCATAGGAATTTTATCAGTTTAAGCCAAATTCCTTTAAGAGAAAAATGTAACTTAGCATAGTATCATTACTTATACATCTGAAGGCTGGTCTTACCATTTGTGGAACAAATGACTGGATGGCATAGGAAATTAATGAGCTTTTGGTGATCCACAGGAATTACGACGGTATGAAAATAGGCACTGCTTTTATTGGGTTTTTCCACATTCTAAAAATTTTGTTTCCTGGTACCAAGGGTAGTCACTTTATCTTCTCCTGTATAAAGCAGCACAGACCACACCATTCTTTAAATAAAATGAAATCACATCAGAGAAACTCCATTCTTTGCTCCTCATCATGTTCCACTTTAAGAAAGTATTAATGCTGGTGATTCACAGACCTGTACCCCTGGGGATAAAAATATATGTTTATAAAAAATAAAAAAATTATTAAAAAAAAAAGAAAGTATTAATGTTAGCTATAAATATTAGAGCCCCGTTTAGTTTAGTTCTAGACCTCACTGAAAGAGACTCATCTCACCTAATTCTAAACTGAGTATCTGGCATTCAGCAGAAGGAACAAATTTAAATCAGTTGTTTTGACTGAGGTGGTTGGAAATTTGTACCACAAAGAAGTGTACCTACACACACACACACACACACACACACACACATCTGTGTTTTGTGGCATATGGTAGGAGTGTTTTTAAATGTTAGCATTCATTCCAAATGAATATATAAATACATACTTATTTGCTAGTATGGTCATATTTGCTCTTTAATTCATTCTCTTTGTAAGGGGAAGATCAGTCTGAACCACTTAAAAATTAGAACGAATAATTTTTCTTTAAAGAAATGCTGTTTGTTTTCAAGCACTTTACTTTACTAACTAGAACTAAATCAATAAAATATAAGTGTTGCCAAACCTAAGTCCTTAAGGTTTCTACTTGAGTGCATCTTGTTGAGTATTTTCACCTAACTATCACAGTTTCAGAAGATCTACTCATGTTAGAAAAAATTCCTCTAAAGATTAGTTGAAACAAGAGAAGTGTCAAAATATTTTGAAAGGGGGCATACTTGGTAAAAATATAAAGCCATTTCTTAATTTGAAATAAGGGAAACAAATGAAATCAAATCCCATTAAATAAAATGTACAAGACATATAGGCCCTAAACAGTCTACTTTGATGACGTTACAAAGCAGAGAAAAGACATTCATTAATTTTACTCCACTGAGGTTCTTTTTGTTTTATTTTTTGGGGGGGGTAGGATATGGCTCAAGTGAGCTAATGAGCCTAATCATTTTTATTAGCACTTAAGGTTTGGCCATATACATCTAACCTCTCTGTCCATTTGTAGACTGGCAAATTTCTGTTTGTGTGGAGAAGAGTTGCTTTAATTAGCATATTAATCACTTCCCCAAAGTGCTATAAACTATTTAGTCTCTTATTCAATCCACCATAAACAGTCCACCTCTAAAAAAGAGAGAGAGAGGGACCCCTGGGTGACTCAGTTGGTTAAGCAGCTTTCCTGGTCTCAGATCATGATTCCAGGGTTCTGGGATCGAGTCCCACATTGGGCTCCCTGCTCAGCAGAGAGCCTGCTTCTCTCTCTCCCTCTGCCTGTCGCTCTGCTTACTCGTGCTCTCTATCTCTCTGTCAAATAAATAAATGAAATCTTAAAGAAAAAAGGAGAGAGACAGAGAAGGGAGGAAAACCTTTTTCATGGAGCATTACAATGAAAATTTCTTCTTGCCTAAATTTCAAAAATTCTGAATTTCTAAGTCTAAATAAATTTTTACACATACTAGAGAAGTGATATAAATCTCAAAAAAAGGTTCCCAGATGTTTTAAGTACTCACCTATTATTCAATACCTCTTTAGTCAGAAAAATTTTATAGAAAGTTTTAAAAAACAGATAATTCTTGCGAGTTTGGCAACCAAAAATGTTTACTTTGGAGCTAATTCAATGAGGAAAAGGAGATAAGAGAATGAGTGATGTTTAGATTCAAAAATGAGTTTTGCTTCTAAAAGCTAAGCTTTAGTCCCTATGATATACGACAACCTATCATACTGTATTTGCCAGAACACATAAAATGTGTCTGAGGGTTGTGGTGACAGACATACCTAGAAGATCAATGCAATGAAGATCTCGGGGCGGGGGGGGTGGTCTTAGTTCACTCCTCCTTCCCAGCTTCTTCTAAACAATCTAGTCCCTCCTTAGTGTGTCTGTGGCTCAATCTCCTCCCTGCCCCACCCCCACTCATCCCGAGCCAGAATTTATGACCTCTCACCTAGATTTCTGAAGTGTCCACCAAGTGAGCTTCCCACCTTGTTCTCTCATGTACGTCGCCACCAAATAAAAGTTCCCGAATTCCATCTTGGCAGTTGTTTAACTGCCTTCCAAGAGACCACTCTGCCTAACAAATAAAACCCGTATCTTCTTAACCAGGAAGTTAAGTTCCCTAGGATCTGGCTCTAAGCTACCTTCCAAGCTCTAGGTTCTACTCTCCTCTTCATCCTCACTATCCAATTAAGTTAGAAACCCAATGAGACAGCTGCCCTGGCACCATCCCATAGAGGGCACTGAAACATCGCTGATGAAGTAGAATACAGGGCCAGTTAACTCAGGTGTCCATCCTCAAACTCCTCACTCGTGAAATTTAAACCAGGCCCACTCCCATCAAAGCAAACAATGCCCTGGGCAAAGAGATCATGTGACTCTCTCCACATAAATTACTTCTATCCATGGTGAGTATAACTAACTATCCAATTATGAGTGATAAAAAAAAATCTGTAAAATGAAAGACAAGTCCAAATAAGTTAAAATGTCATGTTATATTCAGAGCACGTAACAGACATCTTATTTTGCACATAAAGAAACATGAGGGAAGGTATACTGATTTTATTACTAGAAAATAATTTTTCCCTTACTCCCCAACTAGAAAATAGTCAACAAACACTCAAGAAGCCAAATGCTTAGCTTGTCAGGGGTACCCCCATATCTCAGTCTGTCTTCACCCTTGCTATCTGGTCTACCTAAGGCCCCATGAACATACCTTGCCATTCTTCCCTGTGCACATGGCATTCCTTCCTCTGAAATAATTTCCTTACTTTTTTTTTCTTTTTAAGACTTACTTATTTCAGTGTGAGAGAGAGAGAGCAAGCAAAGGGATAGGGGCAGAGGAAGAGGGAGAAAGAAACTCAAGCAGACTCCCCACTGAGTGTAGAGCCCAACATGGGGCCCAATCTCTCGACCCTGATATCACACCTGAGTCGAAACCAAGAGTCAGTTGCTTAACTGACTGTGCCACCCGTCCACGTGCCCCCATTTCCTTACTTCTTTTATTAGCCACCTACAACTCCTTTAAGACTCTACTTTTTCTGGGACATTTTCCTTAATCTCACTTGCTAAAAGTAATCTCTCTGCCCTCTGAAGTTCTGTATTTCTTTCTTTCTTTTTTTTTTTTTAAGATTTTATTTGTTTATTTGACAGAAATCACAAGTAGGCAGAGTGGCAGGCAGAGAGAAAGGAAGGGAAGCAGGCTCCCTGCTGAGCAGAGAGCCCCCTGCAGGGCTTGATCCCAGGACCTTGGGACCATGACCTGGGCCGAAGGCAGAGGCTTTAACCCACTGAGCCACCCAGGTGCCCCAGAAGTTCTATATTTCTGATACAATACCATACTGCCTTCTGTGCCATTTTTCTTCTTTAAGAAAAAATGTACACCTACCTCATGCTAAGCCCTGTTCTAACAATCTTATATGCACCTTTTCCCCATGTTTTCCCCAAATAACCTTAGATATCATCTTCACTTCCATTTAACAGATGAATAAACTAAGGTTTATTAAAGTTGGATAACTTGTGGAAGCCGTACGTCCAGGAAAGAGTATGGTTGAAAACCAGATACCTAATTCTGGAGCCTGAATTTTCAACCATAATGTCACAGGGCTTCAGCCTTGGTATAAGTTTATTTGAGGGCATATTTTTGGTATTTATGCCTCCCCGCAGTCCCCAAAAGAGACCTTCTCCTGATCATCACAGATAGTCAGTAAATTATGTTAACAACGATGCTGGGACTACTTGCCTCTTCTGATAAGAATCCTGTGGAGATCCCACTACAGCTTCAACTGTTCTGAAAACATGTCAGGGTATGAACAGGCTTCTTTCCCGTATGCTGCAGGAATAGTACTGCACAAGTTACTCAAGTAGAAACCACCTTTTCCGTGATCTTCTGCTAAATGAGCCTCATAAATTTTAGTCACAGCTTTTAAATCCTTCCTGGTCACCTTATTTCTCAATTGTTCTAGAGAGCTCACCAGCTAACACTATTCCAACTTCTCAACACTGGAGCAGAACAGTAAAGTAATGCCATATGCTCATTTGTTAAGCAGCTTGACATAAATATCCAACCAAACAACCAGAGAATAGAGTAATTAAAATGACAAGGCACTGTAAAGGATTAAAAAAAAATAAGGATGTCCAAAAGTCTAATGCAGACATAACTGAATTCAAAATGAGATGACTCATCAAAGCAGGAGGGCAGTACCAAGATTCAGATACACGTCTATCATTGTAAAAACTGGGAACAGCGTAAATTTGCAACAATAAAGAACTGCTTAAATAAATGATGGCGTATCCAAGCAATGGAATACTGCACAGCCATCAGAAATTATTCAGTCATTGAACAAATATTTATTGAGTGCCTCATCTGTATGAGATAAATGAGAAAGAAATGATGCCTGCCCCCATAGTGTTTAGAATCTAGATGGTGATATCAAAAAATATGTGATAACAAAAAATTTTATACTATTGAGTGACATGGTGGGTTACAACAGAGTTGTTGGTCTTTTTCATAATTGAAGATACATGTGTTCTATGTTTATATCCTGCCTTGAAGAAACAGACATCTTGTTGAGTAGGTCTGGCAATATTCCATTTTATAGAACAAAATAAAGCTGCATATCCTGAAACAAAATTCTGAGTGCAAAGTCAGCAAGTACAAGGAAAATAAAGATTTGGAACAGCAAGTGAAACTAATCTTCAGATAGCTTTTTGAAATTTTTCTATACTCACTATAAACATAGATTGTTTTAAAGTGTGAATTAAAAGGCTTACAATGACCAACTATTAATGGTATTGACTATTGATGCATTTAAAAAACTCAAAAAAGAAAGAAATTCAAGTCAAGTACAAAAAGCAAGAAGAAATGATAAAGAACTTATTTTTATTATTCATGTCTGTTTTAATTGAACATTAAGGGAATGCAGTATTTTAATGGTAACCCTGCCAGTATCTTTATCTAGAGGCCTGTTGCCATTTTTGTCCTCTCTGAAATCTTTGTCGCCGAGAAAGGCAGGATTACACTTTTTTCTTTCAGATGGAGTTGGTATAGTGTATTCTTGGTTATCGAAATACTTATAGTTTGGGGACTTTGAAATGGTAAATATTCATGGTGTGTAAAAAAGCATGATACATAACTACGATCTTAATTACATTAAAATGCTTACTTTTGTAGATACACACATGGGACCTAGCAGTCAAATTGTAAACTGCTTGTGATTATGGATGACTTTGTTCTTTGCTTCTTGTGTTTTTCAGTTTCCTGTTATGCACATGTTAACTTTTAAAAAATAAATTTTAAAACCTAAAAAAAAAAAAAGAACATATTTTTAAAAACCCTCATATTTAATGTTGAGAACGACTGATACCATTCCTACTAAGTTCAGGAACAAGGCAAGAATGTTTGCTCTCACCGTTACTCAATAAAGGATAAGAACTACTAGCTAGGGCAATAAAGCAGGAAAAGGAAATAAAATGTATTCAGATGAGATAGGATCTGTTCCTATTTGCAGATCACATGACTGTCTATGTAGAAAATCCCCGGAAATCTGCAATAAAACCCTCCTAAAGCTAGTGAGTCCAGCAAGGTAGCAAGATACAAGATTAACATATAAAAATACAATTATATTTCTATATACTAGCAGTAAACATGGGCACCAAAATTAAAAGTATAAAGCCATTTATAATTACTAAAAAATGAAATAGGTAGAAACCTAATAAAACATATTTAGGACTTAAATGCTGAAAACTAAAAAACATGATGAATAAAATCACTGAAGTTCTAAATAGATGGGGAGGCATATAGAATTCATGGATTGGAACATTCAGACATAGTAAAAATGTCAATTTCCTCAAACTGTTATACAAGTATAATGCAATTCTTATGAAAAGCACCACAAGATTTTTTTGTATCTGAAGACAAGAATATTATAAAATTTATATGAAAATGCAAAGACATGAGAATAACAAAAAAATTATAAAATGAATAAAGAATGGAAAGAATAAATGGAAGGAAGAACAAAGTGGAAGGAATCCGTCCACCTGACTTTGAGACTTAGTATAGAACTAATCAAGACCTTAGTACTAATGAAGAGATAGGCAGCAGATCAATGGAACAGAAGAGAAACCCAGAAACAGAGTCACACAAAGTAAGAATGTTCACATGATTTCTGACAAAGATGCAGAAGAAATTTTGTGCAGGAAGGTTAACTTTTTCAACAAATGGACTGGAGCCATTAAACAGTCATAAGCCTCCTGCTCCCAAGTAAAGAACCTTGACCCTAACCACACACCTTATACAAAAATTAACTCAAAATGGATCACAGACTTCAACGTAAAAGGCAAAACTATAAAAACTCATAGGAAAAAATAGGAGAAAAACTTTAGGATCTAGAGCTAGGTATAGAACTCTTAAACTTTACTTCAAATCACAGTGAATAAAAGAAAAATTGGTAAACTGGCCTTCATCAAAACTGAAAACTTTTGTCCTGTGAAAGACTCTCTTAAGATGATGAAAGAACAAATTACAAATTGGGAGAAAATATTTGCAAACCATCCACCTGATGAAGGACTGTGTCTAGAATATATAAAGTATTCTCAAAACTCAGCAGTAAGAATCCTCAAAACACAGCTAGCAAAGATACTAGGAACTGGATCATTCATACCTCGCTGCTGGGAAGGCACATGATATAGGAAAACATTCTGGCAGTTTCTTAAAAAACTAAACATGCAAACTACCGTACTAGTTAGTAATTGTACACTTGAGCATTTATCCCAGCAAAATGACAATTATGTCTGCAGAAAAACCTGTACATGAGTGTTCGTGGAAGTCTTATTCATAATCTGGCATTAACTTGTCCTTCACTGATTGAGTGGATGCTTAAAAAAATCTGTGGTACGTTCGTACTCATGGAATAGTACTCAGCAATAAAAAGGAATGAACTCTTGATACAAGCTACAACTGGGATAAAATTCCAGAGGATTATGCTGAATAAAAACAAATCCTAAAAGGTTACATAACGCATGATTCCATATATACACCATTTTTGAAATGACAACTACAGAAATGAGGAGCAGACTAGTAGTTACTAGAGTTAAAAATTGTGTGTGTGGTTGGGGGGGCACGTATAGGTAGCTATAAAAAGGCAGCCGTGAGGAATTCTGGCTCTCAAATGTTCTGTATCTTGACTGTATCAACATCAATACCCAGGTTGTGATACTTTACTATAGTTTTTCGGGATATTATCATTGGGGAAATTAGGCTAAATGGACATGGGATCTCTCTGTATAACATTTTATAATTGCATGTAAATTTTCAATTACCTCAAAATATAAAGTTTAATTAAAAAAATGAAAATTAGTGTTGGCTAGAATCAGCTAATTTTCTGTCAAGCCAAAGAGGTCATCTACAGACAATTGCTGATGTAGCTATCCCAAATTCAAGTACATCTAAAATTTTAATTTGAGGACTAACCTTGATTCTAATTTAATCTGCCAGATATCCCTTTCATCCATACAGCAGCTTCTGCTGACACATGTATTGAGCAAAATGAAACAAATGTTTAAGCTCTCATAAAAAAAACAAAAAAAAATTCGCATAACAGTATCAAAGTAGAAAATGAATGTGTGAATACTGAAAACAAATATACACATATTTACTCATGGAACCTGAGTATACTACGGTTTTTTGTAGCAGTAATAGAGTAAATGTTCTAAACAAGGACAACAATCTTGTTTGTCGTAATAAATATAATCTCACTAACTGGAAAGGGAATAGAAAAAACCACTAGACAGTTATTTGGCCCTAAAATAGTGATTTCAAGCATCACCTTAACTAAAATAGTTTTGTCCAAATTCTTACGATTACTCTTCTGTACTTCTTTTCTTTAGGAAAGGTAAAGCCCAATAGTCTCGGGCCATGCTTAGTCTTCCCCATTCATTCATTGGATTGGGGATGCTGTGGATTCAGCATCCACAAACTTTGCTGACAGTCCATTACCAGGTACTACCTGGTGCTAAGGGAGGCGGGAAGATGAATTAGAAATGGTCTCTGCTACTCTGTTTTAATGGCTTAAAAAACAGTTTGAAAAATGAACGGCTCCGCATAGCTAAATGTTTTTTATAGTCTTTCTCCATATTGTACATAACATTGTTTTAACACTACCAGTTTATGCTTACTACAATTTATGTAACTAATCCCCTAATGTTGGGCATCTGTATGTTGTCTCAACTTGCCATAACTGCAATTAATATGTGGCAGTAATAACTGACAATACACTAGAAATAAAGAAGGCCAAATAAACTGAAAAGTTAAAAAAGAACTTGAGATAGATGATATCTTATACAACTTCTCAACTTAAATTGCTAGTACATGAAAAATGAATAATTGGAGAGCGATTTTTTTTCTCTTCCAAATTGTTGTTTCTCAAACTCTTGACCAATTTGGATTCCAGTTGCCTTCTGTGGACTAATCTGTAAATTACCCTTGAAATTTACCTTCCAGCCATGCTGAACTACTTTCAGTTCCCCTACCTTTTTCAGAGATTCACTGTTTCCTCAGTCTGGGAAAACTTCCCCCACCCGACACTCTAACTGACTATATCCTACTAAATCTTCAGTCTTTGAAGACACTTTTTTGTGTTTGAAATCTCCTCAGATCCCCAGAAGGCTACGTGAAGCAAACCTTATGTGTCCTGTAATTATTTTGCCATATGGTAATTATCTCTTTACTTATCTGCCTTCCCCACTAGACCTGAAGCTCTTTGAGGCTGGGAAAACATTTGTTTACTATTTTATCCCCAGGATTGAGAAAATGGCCTGACCTATAGCAGATGCTCAATAAATATCTAGGAGTGATGAAAGAATGAGCACAAATGAATGAACAAATAGATTCTTAAACCTCTGGCACAGGAAGACAGGCAGCCTCTTGTTCACGCAGATGGCCAAAAGCATGGAGAGTTCCCTGGAGGGGCACCTGGGTGGTTCAGTCAGTGAAGCATCTGATTCTTGATCTCAGCTTAGGTCTTAGTCTTAGGGTCGTTAAGTTCAAGCTTCACGTTGGGCTCCACATTGGACATGGAGCCGACTTAAAACAAAGAGGTTCCCTGGAGATACCCCAAATCCATTTTAGAGCTTCATCTTTCTACCTGTCATACAATCTAGACATTTAAGTACTTTTCCAGGAAACAACACCTAATCTAACAGGTGTCCCCTGTGAGCTGCTCTTGCAAGCAAGTACCAGTATTTTGGCAGACACCTTAAGGTCCATGAAAAGAGTAGCTTCAGTGTGCAGTGAGTGGCTAACAGTGTGGGGAGTGAAGCTGGCATGAATGAGTACCTATGATATAATTTTTAAATAGATTAATTTGACTGCTTTATTTTCCTGGAGAAATATTAAAGGCATGGTTTTGTTTGTTTGTTTTTTGTTTTAAAGAATTTATTTATTTGACACTGAGCGAAAGAAGGAGAGAGAGCACAAGCAGGGGGTGTAGCAGGGGAGAGGGGAAAGCAGGCTCCCTGCTCAGCAGGGAGCCCAATGCGGGACACAATCCCAGGACCCTGAGATCATGACCTGAGCCAAAGGCAGAGGTTCAACCCACTGAGCCACCCAGGTGCTCCAAGGCATGGGTATTTTTAAAGTGAGGACTTCCTGGTACTAAAGTCTGTCGCTATGTTTCCATTTTTCTTGGTATTCGGTCTGCAAATCTTTAAACACCAGTTCTGAGAGACCTGGGCAGTACTCCCAGGGACAAAGGCCTTAGAGACCCAGAAGGTGTGCCTGTCCCTTGCTTTCTCACATCTCATTTCAGAAGGTTCTTCCCACTGCAAACAGCAGGGCAAGGGTTTTTCTTCCCTCCTGACCTTTGTCAACTCTGTTGCTGTACTACATTTGGAAGTATTAACACTGGTCATTACCTGCCCTGTTGATTCAGTGTTAAGTATTAACAAGGCCTGTGCTATCTCGGCTGCTGCCATATTTTTCCAAAAAAGACATGCCTATGTAAATGCTGTAGTGCAAACAGGAGCCTCGTCCTTTTCTAGGTTGAGGTGGGGAGAAGACTTGGAGACGAAGGACAGAAGAACATGGGAGCTCTTTTTAAAATATAGTTTTCAGAAACACATAAAATAATTGCACCATGAAATCTTATTCATGGCTGATTTTCGCCTGTGCATTGGGTCAGTTCGAGCGTTTGCCAACACAGGGGCTAGAAAGCACGCATTTCTGGGTTTGTTTACAGTGGCTTCAAAGGGTTAGCTTTTAAGCAAACAGTGCATAAATACCTCACAGAATAAAGAGAAAAGAAGTAAGCCCTGGCATTGAACTTGCTTTGTTTAGGCTTTACAGGTTGGTTTCTTGTGTGAGGCAGCTATGGTGGCGCGGGGGGAGCCTGTTGATGAGGGGATGGAAGAGAACTGACAATATTTACTTGCGCACAAAGAACGGTGAAGTGGTTTATTAAAACTCCTATCAGATACTGCTTGTTGGACAGTGCCATCGCAAAGCTTGCAGAGAGGAGAGCCAAACACCATGCCGAAGAGAATAAATACAAATAAAAAAACCGACTTGGGGAGGAAAATCTTTCACTAGCATCAGCTTTCCTGTAAAACTTGGATCACTGCTAAATTTACCTAAGTTTAGCTTGGGTCAGGTAACAGGCCAAATTCTGTCCTCAGGTAGTGAAGGGGAGCTGCCAGAGAAACAAACTGGAGCCCAATAATGTGCTTCCTGGACGAGATCTGAACACAGGAAGCAAAGCTACAGGTCACCTTTTTGCTCATGAAGCGCCCAGGCAGTTACACAGAGAAGAAAACGCACCCGTGAAGAGAATAGAGGAGTGTTTCTTTACTGCGTGTAAAAATAAGACAATAGTGCCATTTCCACTGGGATTTACAAACGTGAGTGTTTAAGAGCAAGGGCTCTGGAGTTAATGCTCACAATCTTAGACTCTCAATGTGACTGTTCCCTTCACAGCCTGTGTGACACTAGACAAGTCCCTTTGCTAGTTTTTGTATATTACTTACCTAAATATTTTTAATTTTCTACTTCTCAAAAAGCAGCATGGATTACTTAAGGAAAAGAAATTAACTAGGGATGGGAACAAGGGTGATTTCCTACAAGTGCTTCATGTAACAATAGCTGCCATTTTGCAAGGGTCTAATATGTGCCAGGCATTTCGGAGACATTATTCTCATCGTTGTACAATCCTGCAAGGTTAATACCATTATTCCCAACTTGTAAAACGAGAAAACTGAGGCTCAAAGTAGCTAAGGAATTGGACTTGGTCTCTAAGCTGATAAAAACGGCAAAACCATTTATGTACATTTCTTACCTCGTTTTTTTACACTTTTTTTTTTTAAAGGGACTCCAAAATTTCCCGTCCCTCTCTGATTCCTCTTTTCTTAATCCGACTCCAGATCACAATTAGAGCGGGAGGCTCCGTTCTCCCTTCCTTCCCTTCTTCAGCCAGCATAACTTTCCTAAGATCACTACCCCCACCTACTTCCTGGTGCCACTGACCCTGCCAGTTCTGCTTCATGTGGTCTGACTTGAGCCCAATCCTCAGCTCCACTGCTCCTATCAGACCCACCTTCACCATCAATACCATCATCATAATGGCAGTAAACATTTAGTTAGCACTTTGCTAGGTGCCGGGGAACTTATGAGCTAGGTACCATTCTTATCTCCGTTTTAGAGATGTGGAAACTAGGTCACTGGAAGGTTACAAGGCCCACCGGGGCACGGAGTAAGTGGCAGAGCTGGAGAGCTAGTCCCAGCACACTGGCTCCAGAATCCTCAGTCTAATCCGATGCTGTACTACCTCCATAACCCTGAGGGACTCAAAGTACGTTCTGATTCCAGCAAGTGAGTCCCCGAGAGGGAGAGAGGGGGATTTGTTTAAAAAGTGAGTAAATCCGTTTTAGAATGCTTGAAATAAAATTGCTTCTTTTTTATGGAAAATGTACAGTTTTTTTTCTTTATCACTATGGATAAAATTATTTTTTAGTCGGCTTGTCTTAGGAAGGCTGTTTTCTGTGAGAACATAAATTCTGCATTCAAAGAAAACTACTGGAACTGGCTGTTGATAAATTCGAGGTGGTCTTTATTCCCTGTCAGGGTAAAGTTAAAGTGGGGAGAATAGGAAAAAGAAGGAAAAGGAGACACTTCAAATTCCTGGTAGATACAAGTCCTACACAGCAGAATGCAATCTGGATAATACATCCCCAACTTTCTATGTGTGTTAAAAATAAATGTAAATGGTTCATTAGAGCTAATCTGGCAGCTAAAAGTGAATATTAATAACATAGAAGATCAATAAGATGCCTAGCAAAGAACAATGGATTAACTTGGTTCTTGAAATAGCAAAATTTGTGAAGGCCAAGGAGGAAGCAATGGGACAAGAGGCCGAGTCAGAAGAGAAATTCATCTGTTCTTTCTACAATGCAAGGGATTGAGAATAGAAAATAAAATGTGCCCATCTCTTTTTGGCTCTGCCGACTAAATAAGCAGTTTAATCAATTTTTACCTTTCCCTCCCTGTCTCCATCTGCCACTACCAACTCAACAGAAGAATGTATAACCTTAGTTCAAATACAGGTCAAGATGACTATTATAAATATTATGAGCTTATGCCATTACTTTCTCCCACCATTCTTGTCTCAAGTGCTCTATTTAAGTAAAGGACTGCACATGGTAGTTTTTACCCAAAGCATATTCAATGAAAAAAGGGGTTGCACAGTCAAATAAATCTGAGAAATGCTGCATAATAATCCCCCTTTTAAGATACTGAAGGCTTTCTTAAGTCTTTCAGGAAAGACACCTGTTTAACATACGTAACCCAGTGTTTCCCAAGCCTTTTGGCCACATAATCCTTTTTACTTAATTCCTACTAACATCTTTGTGCATAACTAAGGTCAAAACTCTGGTCCAGAAGGCAGGCAAACGAAATTCCCATCTTTCCTTCTGGTGTGACTTCAGGAAGTCACCGCACTTCCCAGGACTTCAGCTTCTCTAGGGAGCTGGGCCACCTGACCTTGGCTACGTGGATGGAGGTTCCATCCAGTCCCATGGTTCTAAGAGTGTCTTCAACTCATCGGCTGAAATGGCCATGGTCAAAAGCATGGAAGCTGGGCTCTGTGGATGCACTCTAGACCAGCTAGCTCCCTTCTGCTGGGCCCACACCTCAGAAGCCCCTCATATTACCCAGGAGCAGCCTAGACAATGGGCTCTTTTACACCCTTGACATTCAGTTCTTTATCCCAGGCTGAGCACTAATACTGCAAAGGCTGTTTGGGGGGTTTAAGTGGAGGGAGGGAATTTGTAGGGAATTGTTAAAACAAGCTTATATTTGTTCTTTGAAACATTTGCTGGCATTCCAACATGGCTTTTAAAATAGTTTCTTGTGCTTTTTCATTTAAATATGCGAGTTTAATAAACATTATTCACCCAAAACACTGAAATGAAGCAAACTCTTACGACTGATTCTTTAGGCCTACATTCTTTGGCACATTCTCAGCTGATTTCACTTGAAATGTTGTTAATCCTGACATTTCAACTTTCTTTTTGGAAAAACTGTCACAATCCAGAGGATTGTTCCTAATTCTGAAAAATATAACTTTTATACAGTCTCACAAAATCATTTACCATTTACTTTTATTTATGTATTTTTCTCCTTTAAAACAGTCTAAAGAAAACTAAGGGTTCTCTGTCCACAAGTTGAGACTGACTTTATTTTCTTGCTTTCATAGCAAGGATAGGTTAGTGATATAACAGCAATCACTGCTGCTCTGTAAGTGCCTACTATGTGACAGACTTGATTCTGAGCAAGGTATATACGTGTGCATTAATCTGAACAACAACCGATAAGATAGGTACTATAATGATCCCAATTTAACAGATGTGGGAACTGGGATGCAGAGAAAATGAGCAACTTGCCAAGGTTATACATTACTAGTAAGTGGAAGGGTTGAGTGGAATCCAACTTTAGTCACTACCTTAATCCACTAGGCAAGCCTACTCCTTGCTTACATTTGTAAAACAAAAGAACCATTGCCATAAAAATGTATAATTGTTAAGGGACAGGGTGTGGAGTTCCTTAAAAGCCATGATATCACAAAAGGAAAAGGAATCTCTGACCTCTTCCTTCTACTGAAGTCACAGGGAAAGGCCTGACATATCAGGAAGGTTAGGGGTTAGACGCGGGAATACACGTTTTGTCTGTTCCCTGATGCCATGCTGACTTACCTACAGAGCCTGTGAAATCTCCTTCCCAAATTCTTAATAAGCATCTGAAATATTCTGAAAAAGTTTTCATGGAAATTAAAATGGGCTAAGTTAACTGCTTTAGCCGTGCTACTCCAATTCCTTTCTGGGAGAACTCTAGGACTACTTTTCCAAGTCATTAAAAGCATGTTTTTCAACATGTTAAGATGGCAGGGTTGGGGTGGTGGGCTGAGGCACAGAGAGGGCAGGAAGCAGGGAGATTTAAAAATTCAGGAGACATGTAAGGTATGACTTTGTCTTGATCCTGAGTGACACAGACCAGCTTGCAAAAGGCTTTTTTAGGACAACTGAGGACATTTGATTAGGGACTGCTTATTAGAGGATACCAAAGTGTTCCTGTTAATTTTGTTAGTTCTGATAAGAGCACCATGGTTATAGGGGAAATCTTCCTAGTTTTTAGAGATGCATTCTGAAGTAAATGAGGGTGAAATGACAGGATGTCTGAGATTTTTACTTTGACCAAAAAGAGAGAGAGAGAAGCCTATGAATGAAGCATGGCAAATCTTGATAATTGTTGAACTGTTCTGAGTAATGGAACATAAGGAATCACTACACTGTTCTCTCTGCTTCTGTGTGTGTTTTGCAATTTTTAGGATAAAATACGTTGATAAAGAGTATGAGGAAATGTTTCCTGATGAAAAGAGATAGATGATAGGTAAAATACTTAAAAAAAAAAAAACTATTATAGAAATAAGCAAGTACACACTTGGGTATGGAGTTCAGATCTCCTAAGACTGAGGCCAGGAGAAAGACGTCACAATGAAAGGGAGGAGCACAGGGCAATGGCGGAACGGAGAAAGGTGGGAAATAAGCACCACACCTGGGGCTTTCAGTGAGACCGCAGAGGACTAGCCTGCCGGCTCTCCTGTTGCAACATCTTCTTCAGCTTGCTTTGAGAGTGTGCTTCTCGCCCAGCGCTCTCACTCACTGGAAAGTACTAAGTAAAAGGAGCCTGGCATCCCTGTCCTTTTGAAGGTGGTGTTTAGTAAGATTTTATTTATTTATTTGTCAGAGAGAGAGAGCGCGCACAAGCAAGGTGAGAAGCAGGCAGAAGGAGAAGCAGGCTCCCACTGAGCAAGGAGCCTAATGGCGGGACTCCATCCCAGGACCCTGGGACCCCGACCTGAGCAGAAGGCAGATACTTAACCGACTGAGCCAGCCAGGCGCCCCTGCACTCGGTGTTTATAATCTCACTTACAGATTGGCTCTCAGTTTTGGGGAATGATTAGATTATTGAGAGGGGGTGTGTGTGTGTTTGCATGTGCATGTACATGCCTGTGTATGTGTGTCTGTGGTCAGCTCCCCCCTTCATCACAGTGAATAAAAGGCACATCCTTGTCTTTTATCCACTGGGCAAAAGACCTTTATTATAAGACCAAGAGCCAAATTTCTATTTTGTATTCCAGTTGTGCTGAAGAGACATCCATCTTCAGGACAGCTAATATCCCTCAATAATTAGGAAATAAGTTTTTTTTTTTTTTTTTTTTTCAAAGAAAATGACCACACAGCTAAATCATTATACTTTCTCTAAGTACCTTTACTAGAGGCTCATCAAAACATATTAAAATGCAAATAAAAACCTTTAGAGACAGGAATAAACACTGAACAAATTAGTCAGACTCAACAAACACTACATTTTCTAGCATCCTCTCCTCCCGCCCCCCACAAAGACAACTACTGATACATTTTCTTCATAAACATACACTAGGATTTTCCCCTGAATCATGTTCTATGGTAAATTCTGCATCCAAGTTTCCTCACCTAACATTAAATATAAATGTTTTTACTGTTCTAATTCTTCATGAACACCCACTAATGGCTGGAGAAGAGCCCCTCAAGTGAAGAGAGGGAACTTTACTTAAATTTTCCCCAACTACGGGACATCAGGGTGTTGCCGCGGGTTCAGTAGTATAAATACACGCTAATGAATGTCTTTAGATGTAACACGCGCTAATTTGAAGATTTCCCCAGGATTAATCCTTAGAAAGTAACAAAAAGCTAAGAAAAGTCTCTAGCAGTTCACCTTAAAACAAGAAATAAAAGAATGACTTTAAAAAGGTCCCAGGGACAGGTGACCTTACTCCGCCACTGTGGCTCACACTCTGTGCCTGAAGAAAAACGTCCCTCTGTCTTGTTGCTTCTTGGTTGCACGTGGAATTATCCTTGATGGAGCCCTGGTCCCTTCCCCTACATGTTTCTTGCTCCATTGCTTTTTTCACCCTGTCACAACATGAATTTGCGGTCCTGACTATTCTATTTAGAATTTCATCACTCCTTTGCTTGCTCCCACCACAGACCGCCTGCATCTC
Organism: Neogale vison; assembly: GCF_020171115.1. NCBI lineage: Eukaryota > Metazoa > Chordata > Mammalia > Carnivora > Mustelidae > Neogale > Neogale vison. The sequence continues at coordinate 71,980,092 of NC_058101.1, read as the reverse complement.
TAATGGGGCACTCCCCTCCTTCTCCCTCATGGTATAATTAGTTGTTCACATTGTGTGTCTGTGGAGTCTCTCTGTGTCATCTCTTCATCCCCTACAGTGCCTGGGACCGTGCTCTGCCAAGAGTAAACACTGTCAGCACATTCACTGACTTGAATCAAATTATTAACATCATTTTGTCCTTGAGCGGGTTAGCTCCCTTTACACTGTCCTCTGCCCCACTCAGCGCATAAAAACACATATCTGCTTAGCTTCTACACGTTTAACGAAGGTGCTGTTTACATCCTTTCCTAGATAATTAATGAAGGTGTTAAATAAGACGGTGCTGAACACAGATTCCCATCCCATCCTAGACTCAATACACTGCCATTTATCATTACACTTTTAGTCCTTCGGGCAATTTTCAATCAATTTGACATATTCAAGTCAATTTGAATTCATTTTCTGAACTAGATTTCATGAAACCTGGTATCAATTCTTCCATTAACGTCTGGATGTATTTAGAAACAATAATACATCTAGTGTATGCTTTTGTTCATTTGTTTTCAAATTTTCAAAAAAAAATCAATTAAGTTGGTCTAACATGAAAAGCTTTATAAATCTATGTTGTTTGTGGCTTATGGATCTAATATCCCCTAGATGTTCATATATTTTCTGCTCAGATGTTCTCTATGCTAGCAATGTAGTTTCCTAATTTATTGATTTATTCAACAGCTCCTATGGAATACTTGCTATGGGCAGGTATGGTGCTTGGAACAGGTTTAAAACGAGTTCTGTTTCAAAATTAATCACTCAGGAGCTCTTGTTCTGTGAAATATATAGGACAATGCTCTCTTAAACCATTATTTTTACTGTATTTTGGCAACATTGGATCATAGAAGGGGCAAGAGGAAGAGAGGAAAGGAGCTTTATTGGTAGCTAGGATAAATAGGTTCCTGGCTAATATGGGGGAAAGCAGCTAAAATAAGATGTTAGAATGAATCTGCTTTGATTATCTGTGATATCCCTGCAAGCAATGCTCTGGACAATTTAGAATTCTCTCTCTCTCCCTCCCCCTTTCTCTCTCACTATTCTTCATAGTTTCCAAAGGAGAGCGTCCATATTTTGATGAATTCATTACTACTTCCATTAACACTGGTTAACACATCATCCAAGACCTTGCCTATTTATTTGTTTTCTTCTTCTTTTTTTTAATGAAACAGGTCTTCATTACTGTTTAATTATCCTTATTTATCTTCTTAAAGGCCAGTTTTAAAAAGCAGTTCAGAAGCTCAGCCATTTTGCCATCAATAGCTCAGTCATTTGAGCATAATCATTAAGCTTATCTCCCTATTCATTTAATGTGAGGCCTCCTTTATCTCTGGTATGCCTTCCTTTCTCTTCTTTATTATGTTTGTATTATTACCCTCTGCACCACTGATCACCATAAATACTTCTTGGTTGTAACTCTGGAACCTCTTTGATGATTCATGTTCTCCTGAGAGAGTCCTCCAGACAGACTTCATTAATTCTCAGGTTTCTCCTTTTCTTTTTTCTTTCCTATTTTTGTACAGTCGGGAACTGTCACTTGGATATTGCTTCTGGTTTTTCCAATATTGTCTGGGCTTTGTGGTGAAACCACAGACTCGAGTGAGGCTCCTGCTCGATTTTCCAAGGTGACAAGTGTTGCAGAACGACAGGACCCAGCTAACTTGTCAGAGACTGCTCAGGCACACCTGCTCCTGCGCCTGTGGGACAGATGCCATCTTCTCAGGAAAACCCAACCCTACTCAGCACAGTACAGGACGAAGGCTAATTAGCCAGGAGAAAGGGGAGATGATCTCGATCTGTGAGCTTCCCACCTCAAACTAGCACACGTGGTCACTTCTAGCAATGGTTCATCTCTTTGATACTGCAATTAGGACAACTAATTACTTCTCTCACTTATCAGTTATGCCTCAAAGACCACAAACTAAGAGAAACACTAACTTGTCTTTTGTTTCTGGGTAATATCCATGCTTATCTTTGGAAGGTATATGGATACATTCACTCTCTTTTTATCCCTTTTTTATTTGTGTGGTTTCTGAAGTTGTGCTTGTTAATTGTTAGGCTAGATTCATTACCAACTAGTTTCTGTCCTTTACTGTAGCACAGAAATGCATTTTTAAGAAGATTTTATTTATTTGAGAGAGAGAGAGAGAGAGTATGCACAAGCAAGCTGGGGGGGTGGTTGGGAAGAGGGGAAGGGAGAAACAGACTCCCCCCGAGTAAGGAACCCAACTCAGGGCTCCAACCCAGGACCCTAGGATCATGGCCTGAGACGAAAGCAGACACTTAACCGACTGAGTCACCCAGATGCTCCCAGAAGTAAATTTTTTAAAATAGCAAAAATTTTAAGAAAAAGATTCATTTTAAAGAGTCGAACTAAAAAGCAGCCACAATCTAGAGGAAAAAAAGGGGCTTATTACTATATTACTAAGTGCAATACAATTTGCAAATATTACATCTATCATTTCAATTATGTGCTTCTTTTAAAAAGCCTGAAATAAGATACCCATAATTATTACATAAATGCCATTTTTTCCTATCGGCTTAGCATGTTTGCATTTTTCTTTCAAATCTGAAATAAGATGTCAATTTATTATGTTCCTTAAAATTCATACTAAATAAACCAATCTAAATTTCTTGATCCCAAACCTGTATTTTTTTAAGTAAACTCTACCCCCAATGACTCAGATCCTAAGATCAAGAGTCCCATTCTCTACCAACTGAGCCAGCCAAGGGCCCCTCCAAATCTGTATTCTTCACTAAGGTTACTGTGGATAGTTTGAAGATAGCTGGATTTGACAAAATAATTTGATTTTTCCCCCTTCTGTCCGAGTTAGAGCTACTCACATATTTATACTTTTTCATTCAGGAGTGGATATAGCATTTCTCTGAGTGGGAAGAAATGAATCCAGGGAAGTATAGATCTTTTTTCACCACCACTTCCTTCCCTTTGCCCACCTGGTGTCTGTGTCCATATAGCCCCAGCTTATTTCCCGTACAATTCTTTTCTTCTCCTTCAGCTCTGGCACACATCCTTTCCAAGGTTCATTCCATCCCTCCCCTTCCATTTTTAGGATAATTGCCTTCTTCACCTTTAAATACCACACAAACCCCAGAACAGTAACCTTGGGCAGCTTCGCTGAAGGATTAAATTATTTTAAAATTACAACCATGTATTGATAAACTACCCCACGCAAGGTACTGGAAGATAGACACCAGCTCTGGCAGCCTGCCCTAAACTGTCCGAACGCACTTCAGGGGAAAGACTGTCTCTTTGGGGTGAAGATAAAGGCCACAGCAAGACAAATCAGGTTTTACTAACTGGTTAAACAAAACCAAAGGACCGGCTTGAACAGCCTCTTCCACCGCACACTGGTATTCCTCTTGCCATCCACACCTTCCCTAGCTTTCCTTTTTCTCCTCATGCTGTTTTCTGTTTTTACCTTTTCCACCGTTTTGGCTTCTGCATTTCCTAAAACCCATAGGTCGCCTTACCTCCTCTCAGCCTCTTTGCCTCCAACTCTGGCATTTCATCTCCCCTGCCCTGAAAACTGTCCAGCCTGGCCCCTGGCACGGGGGAGGGGGTTGTGGAGGCACAAATGCCTGCTTCCGGCCGCTGCCAGCCAAGTGCTTCCGGGGGAGGGAGTTCTGAGGTCACCCCCTGCCACTGGGTAAGCCTCCTCTCAAGAGGTCTCCAGACATCCTCACCTAAACACGGGGATGGTGAAAATCAACATCATTATTACCTCTCTAGGCACTGTGGCATTAGGAAGAGATTGAGGCTCCCACCTTGGATAATGAGAAACTCAGAAATGACATAAGTTGGTAATGCAGCATCTGCATATAATACCATCTGAAGAACTCTGGTTCTAGTTATTTCATGACAGCAGCAATGGCAGAGATTAACCTCCAACCAAACATAGCTGCAGACTCTAGAGATACCGTGCCTCTGCACCCCAACACCCTCATCTTCAATGCTGTCACTCGTTGGGACCACTCTGGCTACTCTCACTATTTTAGAAAATTCTATAAACGGGACATTGAAAGCACACTGGAACACAAGAAGATTAACAACAAAACTTCTCCATTATTCTTCCCATGCTTACTCATTCTATGATTTAAATATTTATTCCTCAAATATAGCAGTGTGTGTGTCCATATGAAATCATTAGAACACTGGACCTTCAGCTATCCTCTGAGGGTCAAACCTGAGATTTTGTGTATATAATATTATTATAGAAAGAATAAATATTTAAAAATGAACTTTTTTTTTTTTGCTTATATACTACCACAGAGAACAAAAAGTTTCACACTGGCTCAAACTCTGAGGAAGTTTGTGCCTTTATGTGAGGAGACTATAAAATTATTAGAGGATAGACAACAAACCCTATGAGCCTGTCACAATTCTGCTACTGAAATTGCGTTATATTAAATTTTGATTCAAATAAGTAATCCATCAGCAAAGGCTTCGCAATATTGGTTCTACAAAGATTTCCAATGAATGACATTGTTCAAGAGGAATTTAACTTAAATTTTATAATAATCCTGTAGCAGTGGCATAGAAACTTCTATCCATAAATTTGAAACTTTCATAGGGTTAGTCATCGTGGTTTTTTGGAAATGACAAGATTAGTTTAGTGAGAAACTTCCTTCTACCATCTTTACTTGCCAAGGTGCCATCTGAAAAGTTTCTTCTTTCACAAAGATGTTCTTTCTCTTCCAGGGGAGTGTGATCTTTCCGCCCTCGGAGCTCAAATTCTCACACAGCACTATTTCCAGCCTTGCTTGATTCCTCACTCCCAAGCCCTTCTGGAAGCAACAGTACCAGCAACTGTAACTTTGCAGCCTCTGTCCCGGCTGACAGGCCAAGCGCCTTCCATAGCAAGCACTAAATAAATAAAAATTGTCCGAAGAAAAACTGTGACTTCAGATCTTAACTGCAGCTCAGCCTCAGGTCGGCCTCAGCCTTTAATCCAACGGGTCTCATTGTCCTCCCTACCAAACAGTAGTTGTATCCACATGAATTTAGATCAACAGTTCTAGAGTCATAGAACTGGAAAGGGTTCTAGATATAATTTAGCCCCACCCAATCATTTTAAAGGGGCTAAGTGGGGCTTTCATTAGACTTGATGCTGAAATTCAGGCAACACTGGAAGTGGCTACTTCAGCCTACTTTTGCAGAATGACCAGGTCTCAAAATCTGTTGACTCTAGCATTGAATGAAGAGGGATTTTAATCTAAATGACAATCTCCAACTTGAAACTACCCTGTTTTCAAGGAGACTGAAATTGTTAATTAGTTAAACACTTAAACCAGATATTTAATACCATCTCACTTTTCCATTCAGCTCTTCACCAAGCTGAAGCAGGCTCAAAGTTCTCTATCAAAACTGTTAGTTGTCTGAAAATAATTTCTATTGCATGCTACACAAACAGAAGAATCCTAGATGCACACACACATTGCTGGTACAAATGAGTCAACTGGTACAACCTTTCTGAAGGGCATCTGGAAATACGTTAGAAAAGATTTTTAACATGGGAACCCTCGTCAACATGTCAATGTCACTTCTAAAGATTTATTCTAAGGGAAAATTACTAGAGATCTAGGAATATGATCAATTTTTGTTCTTCTTTCTTTGCACCTTTGGATACATTCCAAGATTTGTTAAAATGAATTTCTGTCATTTCTGCCATTGGGGGAAAAAAACTCTCACTGCCTAAAAGAATGAGGGAGGGGCACCTGGGTGGCTCAGTGGGTTAAGCCTCTGCCTTCAGCTTAGGTCATGGTCTCAGGGTCCTGGGATGGAGGAGCTCTCTGCTCAGTGGGGAGCCTGCTTCCCTCTCTCTCTCTCTGCCTATCTCTCTGCCTACTTGTGATCTCTCTCTCTCTCTGTCAAATAAATGAATAAAATCTTAAAAAAAAAAAAAGAATGAGGGAATTGGGGTGCCTGGGTAGCTCTGTCAACTAGTTAAGCATCTGCCTTTGGCTCAGGTGAAGATCCTGGGGTCCTTGGGAGAGTCTGCTTCTCCCTCCCCCACACCCCTTACTAGTGCTCTCTCTCTCTCTCTCAAATACATCAACAAACAAACAAACAAATAAATAAATAAAATCTTAAAAAAAAAAAAAAAAAAGAATGTGGAACTGCCTGTTTACCCTCCAAAATCCCTTTAGCTCTCATACACTGGTTGACTTTTTTTCTTTTTTTTAGTTAAAGATTATAGAAAGGGAGACATTGTGTTTTCTGGAAAAGGCCACCAACTTGTCACAGTAAACAGATGTTCAGAGCACTAGTTGGTGTGCAAATTTTCAAAAAACTAAAGAAGAATAAGGATCCAGCTGACCCTCTTCTTCCCATATGGATTTAACATAATCAATAGACCTAAAAATACTTACTGAACGCCTCCTATGACAGCACGCACTGAGAGATATGCAGAAACAAACCTCAAGAGCGCTTTCTTGGCCTTCATAACTATCAATGTCTTATAGCAACATCATAAGCCCAAGAAAAGACCATGAATAAGAGGCAGTCATTAATTTCTAAATGCAAAATACAGGAATTTGAAAAGGGAAGGAGCTCATCCAGAACTAGATGAGAAGAAAGGCTTTTCAGAGAAAGAAGCATTCACACCTTGAAAAAGAGAGGGAGTGTAAAGAAGTAGAGTAGAGGAAAGAGCCTAGCCAAGGAGGTATAGGGGAATAAATAAAGGTATCCAAGGCCTCATGCTCATGAGACATTTCAAATGTTTCATGTACAGGATAAAGCTAAAACCCACGGCACATGAGGCCCTTCGCAATCTCACCTAAACCCCTGGCTTCAATTCTCACTGACAAACGGAATTTCTCTCCATTTTCTGGTTCCTTGTCTTAGCACAGGCTGTTCCATCTGTTCCATCTGTTCCATTCTTCCCTTATTTCTCACCCCCTCAACAAACTCCTACAGATTTTAAAGTCCAGCCCAAATATCACCTGCCCCATGAACCTTCCTCTAGATGTCCCCAGAGTTTGCTACACTCTTTCAGCTCGTGCTTTTATTATAGCTCCTTTCAGTGGAAGACCATGGTGACTCTGCTTATGAACCCGCCTCCCCTGTTTCACTGTGGACTCCACAGGCACAGGGGCCGTGCACTTGGTTTTGTGTTTTCCAAACTTTGCATTATGAGTTTTGAGGAGACTGTCGAAAGAATTGCTGCCAAACGGACAGATAAGTAAATGAATGAACGAATTTAATAAAAGCAAAACTTGGAAGACAGCATGAAGAAAACACTTTGCTGGTTTTGAGTGGTAGAATCCTGAGAAACAAGGGTCAGAAGGAAAGGCTGACCAGCCCGGCCTGAAAGGCACCTCGAGTTCTCTCCTAACCTATGACCGCCGTCCCTGAGTCTTCACGGGGTGTCTATTCTGTGTCAGGCACTGGATGAAGCAGCTCAGCAGTGGCTAAGAGCACTGAGGCTGGAATCAGAGCATCTGGATTCACACCAGCTCTTCCACTTCCCAACTCCGTGATCTCGGACAAGTCACCTAACAAATCTCTCCAGATCTGAGTTTCCCTGGGTGTAAAATGGGTACAACAACAGTCCCCGTCACACAGGGCTGTCAGAGGGATTACATAATGTAGGCGTAAGAACTATGTAACTGCTCAAATGTTGGCAAGGCACTGAGTGTAAAATGAAAGGATTTCTGCCTTATTAAGCAATGGTTTGATAACTTAACTTTTTTTCAATTCTTCCTTTATATTAAAAAATAATCTCTACACCCAACAGGGGGCTCAAACTCATCACCCAGAGATCAAGAGTCGCATGCCCGGGGCACCTGGGTGGCTCAGTGGGTTAAAGCCTCTGCCTTCGGCTCGGGTCATGGTCCCAGGGTCCTGGGATCGAGCCCCCCATCGGGCTCTCTGCTCGGCGGGGAGCCTGCTTCCTCCTCTCTCTCTGCCAGCCTCTCTGCCTACTTGTGATCTCTGTCTGTCAAATAAATGAATGGAATCTAAAAAAAAAAAAAAAAAAAAAGAGTCGCATGCCCTACCAACTGAGCCAGCCAGGTGCCCCCTCAATTCTTATTTAAAGATCTCTGTAGGATAAGTTAAATGATTCACCTGTCCTTGAAAATACAAAGCTTCAACATAAACAAATTGTTGGTTTTTTTTTTTTTCAGGATTAAGCACCTTGCAGCAGCTCTCCTAGTCATCATTACATATAGCTCTTCTCACAGCACTGACCAATAATAATAACAATACTAGCTTCACATAGCACCTGCGTATTTACAACAGGCTTCTATACCTTTCACCAGGATCCTGTGAGTTACCCCTGCCAGGTAACTGGCAGTCATAGTGGCAAGACTAGGAACGCACAATTCTGGTGACCTTGGCCAGGGCTCTAGCTGCCTACCAAGTGGCCTCGTGGAAGAGACAAGCTGAATACAGACTGATCTCCAGTCTCAAGCTGGAGGTTAATTCCTTACGAGTGAACATCTGATGTGTGATAATTTAGCTGTGGTTTGACTTGGACAGAAATGGAGCAGATTACCAAAAACTTTAAACCCTTAATAGTTTGTGGTGGCTTTCATGTTCAATGTTCCCATATCTATAAATTCAGCTGTTCAGTAAATGAACAAACTTGTGTTTTGTTTTGGATTTGAAGGGGAGGGCTAATAAAGAAGGCGATTCTAGTATTTGATTATAGTTGACTCCCTAATTGTCTGATTCCAGTAAATTCCAGTTCATGATACATAACCAAATCAAATAATGCATTGGTAGGGCTCATCCATGGGTAGAGGGAGGCAGAGGAATGTTTGCAAACCCCGCTGGAAAGCAATTACCATTCATGGGTCAAGAACACATTTAGCTGTCCAACTATATGAATCAAAGATCCTTAACGATATGAATCAAACCCTCAAAGATGTAATGTCCATGTTCCAAATGAGTGAAATGGATAGTCCTTTTCAGATCTGATGTTTGAACCCAGGACCCAGATTTTCCCTTGTTTCATCCAGTGGTATAATTACTGGAATCGTCACTTAATAAAATATAGCTTTCAAGAGACAAAAACATGTCTTTACCTCTAGGGAATACAAGGAAGTCTTTCTATTAAAATGCTAATAGAACAATAAAGTTTACCACCAAATTGCCCCATCTAAGGTTGAAGGGGTAGAGCTTTAGTTTACTTCCTTTCAGAACACACTGTGTACCTTTTTGTTAGTTTTATCCCGCTCTATTTCTTATTATGGAGTTCACAGTAGCACAGCGTAGTTGGGAATAGACTGCAATGAACTCAAACCAGAAACAAAGCATTTCTACAAAAAGGAATGTATTACATAGGAAAGTAAGGATCAGGACATGTTCCTTTTCTAAATGGCTTGTCACAGTACTATAGCCTTATCCAATTGATAGTATTTCTGCTGTTAACTGAGCTTAATACCCTGCCAGTCAAGGTTTTCATTAAATAACAAATGCGTGTGTTTTTCCAATGCAGTCGAGGCCCATTCTAACACAGTATGTGCTAATATGTGGCAAGGGGACAATATGCCAATTGCGCACATCACGGCCCGCTGTTGCCTGCTTTCCTGGATTCACTTGCAGCAGGTAGACACAGCGGACGAGGAGAAAGATGTAGAGAGAGACCTCAGTCACCCAACATGCAGAAACATAAGTATTTACCTGCTACGTCTTCCGTGTCAGGGAAAACGACACAGAGGATGAAAGCACTACAATGATTTCAGACCTGCCCTTCCTGAAACCAGCCATGCCACTGCTGTGCCACACAATGACCCTTTCAAGTCGGGTGCTGAGCTAGATCGGCACCTTGGTCTTGACCCCTTTGATGGCTTGGTGCAGACTGCACAGTGCGCCAGCAACTCCAAGGGCAGCACCAGCAGGGTCTTCTTGAGCAGAAGAAACAGAGATGATGAGAAGGAGCACTATCCCCTGTCCCATCTCAGACGCCACCAGTGTGCTCCAGCCCTCCCCTGCTCCCTCCAAGTCAGATGGTCCTTCTTCCCACCTGTCTCCATCTCACAATCATGCGAGAATCATTCGCTTAAAAGTTGTTAGTTGACTAAGATCAACATGCTTTCTTTAATTGTGTTCCTCGCAGATGGTGCCCGAGGGCTGATCTCCAGACTCGAGTTCTTGGGATGTATTTTAGGACACATCTGGAAGTGGGCAAGGAGAAATGGGGAGGGGGGCAAAGTTCCAAATGCAAGATGGATGAGCTCTAGAGATCACCTGTACAACATCGGGCCTATTTAGTTAATTAAGTATCATACACTTATATAAATTTGCCAAGAGTTTAGATCTTACGTTAAGGGCTCTTCCACAAAATGAAGAAAGAATATTTCTAAAGATTTTACTGATTTATTTATTTGACAGAGAGAGAGAGCATAAACAGGGGAGGGGCAGAGAATCTCAAACAGACCCCATGCTGAATGTGGAGCCCTATGTAGAGCTCCATCTTACAACCCCGAGATCATGGCCTCTGCGAAACCAAGAGTCGGATGCTTGACCAACAGAGCCAACCAGGAGCCCCCACCCCTGGAAAAAAAAAAAGTATTTTACAAATCTTCTTCTAAAGTAAAACAAAGGGTGGAAGGAAACTTTTGGAGGTGACAGGTAAGTTTATGGTCTTCCTTGTGGTGATGGTCTCATGGGTGTATTCTTGCCTCTAAACCCATGCAGTTGTATACATTAAATATATAGAGCTTTTACTATGTCAACCATACCTCAAAGAAGTGGTTTAAAAAAAAAAAAAAAAGCAAAGGGGGAGCCTGGGTGGCTCAGTCGGTTAAGCATCTGAGTCTTGGTTTCAGCTCAGGTTACAATCTTGGGGTCCTAGGATCAAGCCCCACGTCCGACACTGCTCAGTGGGGAGTCTGCTTGAGATTCTCTGCCTCTTCTTCTTCTTCTGCCCCTCCCCTTGCTCACGTGCCCTCTCTCACCCTTGCTCTCTCTCTCAAATAAATAAATAAATCTTAAAAAAAAAAAAAAAAAGATAACACCCGGAAGATGGCATTGCTCAGGACCATGACATAGTGCATACTGTCATTACAGCCATTCCCCTGGACTGATCCTCAACCATGTTTCCACCATGAACTGAGACGTCCTTCAAGCACAGTAATATATATCATACTGATACTGCCACTAGCTCCTTGTCACATTCCTTGTCATTCACAAGGATCCCAAGCACAGGCTAAGATCACAGAGGCCAGCAGTGGGGACAACTGAAGTCGAAGGCCTATATTATTTCACTGGCATCTCATGGTCTGCTGCTGATTGTGTGACACAATTCAGTGGATAACTAGGAAACTGAAGTACTAGTGAAGCCCTGATTAGTCTTTCCCAGAAAATCTCCAAAATCAGGGCTGTTTACAGTGAAGTGCTATGAATGACTTTTGACCATATGTTTAAAAAAAAAGAAAAAAGAAAGGAAAAAAAAGGCAACTAGCAGTGATTAGAAGTTCCTTGACTGAGGTTTTCAGGTGAATCTTTGACACATTATTATCTTTCTGCTCTAAAACTGGAGTTTGCACTTTAAACAGAGTTTTCAATAAATTAATACATTAGCTAAGAAGAAATGGAGTCAATTTAAATGACTAAGCAAGTGACCTGAATATAATTTCTTCTAAACAGCCTAAGCAACATAAAAAGAAGATGAATACAAAAAAGCATCTGAGGGGCGCCTGGGTGGCTCAGTGGGTTGAGCCGCTGCCTTCGGCTCAGGTCATGGTCTCAGGGTCCTGGGATCGAGTCCCACATCGGGCTCTCTGCTCAGCAGGGAGCCTGCTTCCTCCTCTTTCTCTGCCTGCCTCTCTGCCTACTTGTGATCTCTCTGTGTCAAATAAATAAATAAAATCTTTAAAAAAAAAAAATTTAAAAAAAAAAAAAAAGCATCTGAGTAATGCCCCAGGTCTACAGGATTGCACCGAAGCAGAGCATGTCTCAGGGTGACAGGACTCACGGGAGGCGTGCGGCTTCGGTTCCAAGCAAGCACACGCACAGTTCACCCCGCACAAAGCTAACCAGTGTTAGTTACACAGCTAACCAGTTAGCCAGGCTCCCCATGTTTGAAACATAACCAGGCACACATCTGCCTTTCAGTACGACATGGCCCACTGAGCTTAGGGGTGACCTAAGATACATGTATTCCAAGGCGTGTCAAACTATACTTTTCAGAAAATCATTTCATTTAACCAACTCTCAGCAGGCACCCCGACTAGACATAATCTATGAGGGCCTTTTGTCTCGGGCTGTACCGCTCTGCAGTATGGGGCTCTCTTTGCAGTGATAATTGGTTTGGCTGTCCATTCCACCCATCAGGTGATAGAAAACTATCAATCAGCCTAAATGCAATGTGAGAGAAGTCTCTTTAGCCAATTAGTCAGTAATGAGAACATTAGCCACGATATCTTCTGCAGAGGGCACCTTAGCCATTCCACCAGAGTCTGAAAAGATGACAGTCTCTGTGTGATTAATAAAGATCACAGGAGGCTTCAGAAATTCTCCACGGGTGAAGAAGAGAATCAGAGAGAAATGCGCTTGGAAATGCAAAATGTTTTTAATACCACCAAGTGCACCCCGCAAAAGTACTCCGGGAATACAGAACCAAGCAGTGCTTGAGCTGGAAGGAATCTTGAAGATAATCTGATCCAACTCCCTCATTTTACACATAAGGCAGGAAACAAACTGACTTGCCCAAGGTCACGCAGCTGGCTGGCAAAGGTGCAGCTCTCATTGCTCTAAATAAAAATTATAGGGCTGTGGAAAACAAACAAAAGGCAACACATCAATATGGAGAGACTCCTATGTGGCTTATAATATTTTTATATGGCTTTTATCTCCACTGAAAGTAAGGAGCTTGCATTTTACTTCCTGGCTTCCTAGGGCTCAGTACAATGTCTGTATAGGGTATCTGGAGGAAGGACCGCATGTTTATTCAGGGCAGTAACATCTCAGCCAGACCGTATGTATCCATAATGCTGGCTCCACTGCTTACTAGATGTGTGGCCTTGTGCAAGCACTACGTTCGTTGTGCCTCAGTTTCCCCATCCGTAAAATGGGAATAAGAACACATCTGCCTTGCAGGCTTTTTATGAGGATTGAAATGAATTTGTCAGTCTACGTGAAACACAAAGACAGACAGTGCAAGCTCAGCTGTTATTTGGGCAGCTGCCCGTGGGCTGGCAATGGCAATGACAGGGCTTCTTCTCTGTGTAGAGGAACAAGGCTAAGGTAAATTACGGCAAAGGAAACAAAGCCTTCTATGACCTTCATTAGGATATGACTCAAAGAAGAGTAAATTCCAAAGGGAGAGCCAAGGTGAGGCTCGTGTGGTTGAGACAGTCTTTTGTCAATGGATCGTTCGGGGTTTGGGTGATGATGTCATAACACCCCATCTGCCCACTGGACTGTGCTGGGCATGTTCAAGAAGCAATCTGTGTGCCCACTCACTCCCGCAGCCTACCTGCCACAGGGCCACCTTCCAGGTGACTGCACAGAGTGATCTGGAGTCTCGGACATGTGAGTGGTCTCAGAGCTCGACACGCTCAGGTCAGAAACGTCACCATTCTCTAAGTTGCAGGGCCCTGGCCACGGGGGTGACTTTACCTCTTCCAGAGGCTTCCCTCATTGCTCCGCCCACTGGCCTCCCCGTGCTTTCAGGGCAGTCCTCACACCGCACAGGTCCATGTGTCACTCCCTGTTACATCCACAGCTGCCACTCACCCACTCGTTCCACATCCATCTTTCCGACTCCCCAGGAACGCCGCCTGAATGCAAGTTCAGGCAGGTATTTGACAGAAGGGCCAGCTCAGAGGATCATCCTGGTGTAACACCAACCAAACAATAAGCCACCCAGATACAAAAGGCTAATGCACTACTATAAAATGGCTGAGGTTTTTTTTTTTTTTTAAACCTTCTAAGGGCAAATATACTATACTATCATCATCACCCCCAAACCCCGCTCTTCCCATCAAAAAAAGGAAAAAAGAGCAAAGGCTAAGTCCTCTGCTACTGCTGGGGCAGAGGGACAAACAACACACATATACAAACACCCCAGAAGCTACACGAGTGAATGAGGAAATGAACTGCATGAAGACACAGGTGGACAGACTAGTAAGACTAGAATGTACTCGGGAACTGAGGGTGTTGGGTAGAAAATGCCCAGGAGAAAGGGAAGAAGCTGCCTGGTTCTGGCGCTTTATGTAGTATGTACTTTATGTAGTATGTACACCTGGTCTTAGATAAAGGGGACAGGGAGAGGGAGAGGCACAGGGCTGGGAAGAGGGAGGGGTGGGGGACTGACTTTGTAAGATCTTTGAAGGTAGGAATGGTTTTTCATTTTCATTTGTATCCCATCTTGGTGTTAAGGGCATCTCTCATCATCTGAATGAGTGAACTGGCACTGGGTAGGAGACGAAGAAAAACAGAAGTAGATCATGAACTTCGGAGATACACCTCAACGCCCACCTCAACTCCTGAGAGCCCAGTCCTCACCTTGTGTGGTTTTCAACCACCATATGGAATGCACGCATGGAATTCATCTCTAGGTACAGGGTGAAGTGTGTCCCACCTGAACATCCATATTTGATCCTACACTTCCCCCCCCCCATACAGAGTTAATACAGTTGGTATCCACCAATCCGTCCATGCCTCCTTCCTCTAATCCTTCTGTGCCACATTACATCTAATATTTTGTTCAATAGAAATTAGAAACTTCAAAGCACACCCCTTCAAGAAAATCAACAACACACAGGGTAAAGTGCTTAACAAAAGGACATCATAATTTTGTGAAAAATGCAAATGCTAAATTACATACAGAGTAATTGCCATATTTATGTCTTTTATACTGACCTCATCATGCCAGAGTATGGGAATCAGTGTCAGGAATGAACCCTTCACTGATTTAAATAGTATTCAAATATATATATTATGCATAATAATAGTCTTCTTCCACTATTACATAAACATAAAATATTACTCTCCTATTCTGGAGACGTTATGACAATCTGAGCTAATACATTTAATTCAACTCCAGTCCCTGAGAGAACAGAACTACAATTACTATTTAGCAAGTGTATGATCCATTCCACTTGTCTCTGAAATGCATTCTATGAAATCTTCATGGAAAAAACCATGGAATCACTGTGCTGTGTGACACATTGTGAATAAGTATTAAACTTTCATATTTCTGACATTTAAAATAAGACATTATTTTCTTTAGGCAAGAGTTACATCCAACAATATACAACCATTTCTATACAAATGCATACTGAGGTATCCTATTTTAGAGGGACAAATTACACTACTTTGGGAGTGAGTCTTGATGGTGGTTATCCACGTGCCACTGGGTGATAGGACAGGCTGGCTCAGGACGATGGCGCAAAAGCAGACTGATGACCAAGGACCCAAGAAGAAAGAGAATACAAGAGCTGGAAGAGAAGAAATGAGATGACAGGGCAGGAGATCAACTATGCAAAAGTGAGGAAACGGAATTAACCATCAGAGGAGTGATCTCACCTCTAGCCCTCTAGCACTGTTTAAGATGGGGGGGTATCTTTTTTCTTTCTTTCTTTTTTTTAAGATTCAGACAGTGATAAATACAAAGAAAAACCATTCTTCTAGGATTTAACAACAACATTGCAATTCCATCATCCAGAGAGCTTGACTGCTTTGCTGGAGATCTCTAACTAGAGGAGACCTCAGTGAGGCTCCGTGGGTAGCCATCTCTATTTCATTAAATAAATGAGTTTAAGTGTAAGGTGGTGTTCAGAGCTCATATTAACATATTTAACCCTCACAAAGCTCGTAGGCAATAGGAAATACTATTGCCCATACTTCACCAGTGAGAAGGAAGGAGTGTGCCTAAATCAGCCAGACAATGGCAGAGCTGGGATTCAACCCCAGCCGTCTGACTCCAGACCCAGCACTGTTAACCAGATCATTACTGAGTGAGTTAATGAAGGAATGAATGCCAAAGCTATGCTGGCTGTTTCTAGCTTGTGGCTTTAAAGGTCACTGGCAGTGCTGGTGGGAAGCACCAAGGATCGCCTTCTGAACAAACCACGGCTCAACATCCCAATGCCTCCCCCCACCACACCCCCACCCTGATCCAGCACCTCCCTTTGAAAAGAGGCAAAATCACAAGTGATGTTCATGTCTCGCTGTCTGACCCAGTCTCCCAGGGACCATGAGACAAGGTAGTGTTGCAGGCAAGGGGTGATTGCAGAGCTTCCTGTGGGCCCCACGGGGCTTCCTGCTGGAGGACAGAGATCTGTCCTGTTGCCCTGGCAGCCTTCCAAGCTGGGCACAAACCTTACAACAAGTTCGAAGTTTCAGTTAGTGGCAGGGTCTCCACTTCCTGTTCCTAGCTGTTGAGTAACACTCTTGAACTTCACATCCCTGAGGTGTTTCAGGAACAGGAAGACCCAAATCTGATAAAACAGGTCTACCTAATGGGAACAAAGAGACAAACTATTCAAATTCAGGACTGTTCCAAGAAGCACAATGGCACTAACCAGATGACAATTTGTACACGAAACGCATATTTTATGAACGTATTTCCCCTTCCCCTCTGCTTCTCACGCCTCTTCTCTATTTCTCAAGTCTTCATTTATGGATGCAGAAAAGCAGACATTTAGGTCAAATCTGCACTCATTTACCTAAGGCTCTATTCGCCTCTCAGATCCCAGATAGAATTATTTTCCTCACCCAGTTTCCACTGGTTCCCTATATTTGAGAAATGTGCTGTTTCAAAAGCCTTGATTTTTGGTTTATAAGAATGCTGAGGAACAGGCCCCAGGAAAGCAATTCTGTAACATTTTCCAAATAGTCATCTGGGGTATTCGTGACCTTACAAAAATTTCTGGTGGTTTCTGACATCCAGCTTCCTCTCTTCCTCGAACTCTATCTTCCTACATCCTGCCACATATTTTGAGGCAAGTTATCTTGGGCTAGTGAAGAATTTAAAAAGGAGAAAAGTGAAAATGTCCAACATCTGCAATAAATTTTTTAATTTTAAAATTGCAGAGCTTGTATGTAACATGTATTATACAAGTATGCACTGTGTTTTAATCAGCTCAGCTGGCCCACCTAGATTTAGCTCTCGGGAAAATTCTAACAAAGACAACACTCTCAATCAGTTTAAAATAGTCTATTGTGACAGGAAAGTACCTTGAAAATCTGTGAAGACTCATACATAGAACCGATTTCCCCTCTAGGGAAAAATCAGTGAATATAAATTCATTAAGGTAGTTAATTCCTCCACGTAAACAGCTCCTTACATCACTTACTACTTTGAAAAATCAGCAGCCTTTTTTAACAAACAGACTGTAGAACCTACAGTGAAAAGTGTGGAGTTCTAATTACGCTCCTTGGAAAAAGGGAGTAATAGTGCATGTTCCTTTTCCATGGGGATGTTTTAAGAATAAATAAGATAAATGGATAAAAAATACTCTCAGTTCTTCTGGGTAAGGAGCTACCTAATCCCAAGATAGATCTGTAAGCAGGAAGAAAATAGACTGGTGTGTTCTCTGCAGTTTCGAGGAGGGCTATGGGTCCAAAATGTTTTAAAAGCAGCAAACTGTTAACACTGGAGATACTGTCAAAATACATTTCCCTCTCGTTAAGAAAAGGAAAGAGGGAGGGCTAAAAGGGTGGAGTGGAGAGGAATTGTCATCAAAGCATTGTTAATACGAACTGAATTATATTACAATGGCGATACTTCAACACAGGGAACGAAAATTGTTCCGTATTATTGTGGATTGACAATATGACAATCGTTCATTGAAAGTGGATGACAGCTGTAGCATTATAGTTCAGTGCACAACACAAGATGAATGAGTGTTACAAGTTCTTCCAGAATGGGCCCCTATTTCACCAGAGTTTGCATCATCCCAAAATAAATACGTGCCAGTTTTTCACTAATCTCAGCAAATTAAGCATCTCTTTACAAGCCAGTGTGCCATAAAAACCAAAACCAAAACCAAAAACAGTGTGCCGCCAGCAGTCTGAAGGTGCCAGTGTCATGTCCCTGCTTAGTGGATTTGCAGCAGCTGTGAAATGTCAAGTCAAAATGCCATGAGAGATCTATACAGCACCTTGGCAGAAGAAAGGGCAAGACGTGGTAAAATGCCTTTGCCTGGACAAGTGTAAACTGACGTCAAACTGTCTCCCAGTCCACGGGGACACTGTTTCTGAACCTTTATCTTGGCACCAGCCTCATTCCACCATGTACAAGAGTCATGTTACTCCAGACTACTCATCCTAGAAGAAGTCACACCATGTATATTACCTGCAACTAACACACAAGGGCCACAGATATTTATATATCTCCTCAGGTGCAACAAAAGTTAACCATGCTTAGTTAGGAAAAGAAAAAGCAAGAGAAAAAGCACGAAACCACTCACAAAATTACCACAAAGAGATAAACTCTGTTCATACTCATGTATTATTTTTCTTTCCAGTTACGGTGCAGTGTTTAAAAGCAGACTCTGCTCTTGGTTATGTTCTACTGCTTCCTTTTTTCAAACTTTGCCACCCATCTATCAGGGACATTTTTTTCATCTCCTTAAATATTCTTCTGAAATAGAATTTCAATGGCTACCAATGTTCTATTTTCTACTTATACCATAACTAACCTAGCTAATCCCCTATTGTTGGACATTAAGGTTGTTCCCAGCTCTTCACTAGGAAAACAATGCAGCTATTTTGTAATTCTTTATACACTCTCTAATTTCTTAGAATAAACTCCTAAAACCTTGTGCTAATCGTCCATGATTCTGACTGAGGAGACAGTCAAAGTGAACCAGGGGCAGTCATTGGATATGCGCCTAGAGCATAATTTACCCATCAGAAGAGTCTCTGAAGTACTGCTAAGAACAGTTGAAGAGGCGTAAACAATGGGCACGGTCTCCTTCTTCTACTTAGAGACAACAGAATTGCTTATTCTTCCACTGCTGTGGCCAAGTCTTCTCGAGCTAAGCAAAGCAATCCGTCTTGGTGGGTGCGGGAAACAAATACTGTACACAAAGGAAGAGGAATCGTGTGAAGATTCTCCATGCTTCCCAAGCTCAAATAGTAAATGTAAACTTCCTCTGAAAAAATTTGGGTGTTCAATAGTAAGACGCAGGAGTTATTTTACTGTTCTCCAAATATTTCTAGCTCCCCATCTTCCAGGCACACAGCGGAACGGCACTTCCGGGCCCTTAAGTGGTTAGATGAGATCACTTGACCAGTTCTGACGAATAAATTGTGAGTCTATCGCCAGGTACCTTAACTGGGCTGGAACATTGACTTGCTGATGTTAGACACACACCCTCTCCCCCCAGAGCTCTTTCCTTTGGCACAACCAGTGGGTGTGAGATGATGGCTAGTGTGGTGAGAAGGAGTCCCTGAGTGAAGTGATAAAAGGGGTCCCTCCTCTCCCCCCAGCTCAGCTCACAATAAACATGAGCAAGAATGAAACTTTCCTTGTTTAAAACCACTAAGATCTGGGGGTTGTTTGTTACTGTACCATCACCCAGCTTCTGCTGATACATACAACAGTATTTACAACAGATAAATACAACAGTATTTACCTGAGCTTCACGATCTCATTGAAAATATTCACATAAAATTCTTCTCTATACAGTTTGAAAACCAAGCGAGCTGCAAACACAATTTTGAAGGTTTCCTGGGCTTCCTGATGGGGCAATTCATTAGGAATTTTTCAGGGCTTATTGGGTACCAGGCACTTACATTAGAAACTTTGAGAAACATGAAGATGAGGAAGACACAGCTCTGACCCTGAGTTGCTTTAAATAAAGTAGGGAGGGGCACCTGGGTGGCTCAGTGGGTTAAAGCCTCTGCCTTGGGCTCAGGTCATGATCCCAGGGTTCTGGGATCCAGCCCCCTGCTCAGTGGAGCCTGCTTCCCCTTCTCTCTCTGCCTACTTGTGATTTCTGCCTGTCAAATAAATAAATAAAATCTTAAAAAAATAATAATAAATAAAGTAGGGAAGGTGCATAATATCTACCGGGGAGGAATTTAGGGGTAGCAGTCGAGTTGTAAATGGCACTTGGGAGATGGTCCTGAAGCTGGATTTGCACAGCAAATGCAGTCTGTATTTAATTATGTACTTACTTAAAATGGTTTGGCCAGGGAAGCTGCCGGAAAACCGGGAGGGAGCTATCTCCTCGGATCCACTGTGTGAGCTCCCAAGGACACAGTGAGCAGAGCTCAGAGCAGAATATGAAGAGTTCCAAAAGAGAGGAGACAAGAGAGAGGTCAGGCTGCTTCAGAGGACCAGAGGAGGCCATCTGAGTGGGAACGGAAAAAAGTTTCACTGAGGAAACTCAGATGGGCCTTTCTCAGGGGAGAGTTGGAAGGGAAGAGAAGTAAATCTGAAGGTGGGCCCCATTTAAGCTGAGGTGCAGAGGGGAGAAAACAGAGCACTGATCAGATCACCAGGGCAGGGAGGCCATCATTAAATGTCAAGAAAGAATGTGAGACAAGCGCAAAGGTGGGGGAAAGTTCTGAAGACCTTCCAGGGGTCTGTGCTTGGATGGCTCAGCGAGGAAATTCAGGGCGGTGGAGGTGGGCATGAAACAGGGGTCTGAAGGAAGAGAATCACCACCCAGAAGAGAAGCAGGCAGAGCCTTCCCAGTGCGTAATTCGGTAGCTGAAGCTTCCCACTCATATTTGAATAATGTAGTTGGTACAACCGAGGGGGCTATACCCCAGGCACGGAGGCTTCAAGCCGGCCCTGGCTCACACACCGCATTTCAGCTCAAAACTCTTAGTGCAGGGCCAAACACTAACTAGGTGAGCAGTGAAGGGATTATAGCTAAGGTAGCTTTATTTTGACGTGAACACTCTCCCCTCCCCCAAAATGGGCACAACAGACGATGAAGGCTTCTCTCAGGGCTGAGCATTCAGTTACTGTACATAGTCGATTTAACCTGGAAGACACTAAAAAGCAAACGAAATGAGGCCTGGAGATCATTTATGAATTTCACCTTTAAATGGTGTAAGTGAGAGCTGGTGGCATTGTTCATCTTTTACTTCATGATAATCAGAAAAAGATAAGCTCTTAACATCAAAAGAAAAGCATCCCAGTTACTCGGCATTTGGTAAGGTTTTCCACTGGTAATTCCCTTTTGGTTAATCCCTTCCCGTATGCTTCCCTTTATGAAAACATTTTAGTTTGGGTTCAAAAGAAAAAATGAAGAAAATTAGTATAAAGTCTGGAAAAAAGCAGATGGAGTGGGAGAATAATGATCACTTTTCTGTGTGATACAAAGTAAGTGAACTGGATTTCTGGCCATGTAGTAGGATAGTATTTCAAGTACGAAAGGAAAATTTCTTGAAGGAAATGGACAGTTTAACCATGAATGTGGTCCTTTTGATATCCCACTGAAACGCGAGAAATCCAGGAATAGAGAACAGGAAACCACAACACCCTTGACTGAGAAATAAAGGCAGGTTATTTTTTCAAAAGGCACAGGGGTGACCAAACAATAAGGCCATCCCTAAAAGTCAGGAGAAATGTATTGGGAACTTACTGGGCATAGAACTGAATGTAAGTGGACTTCACGTAGTTGCAAAAACAGTGGATGCTAAAAAACAAAACAAAACAAAACAAACAGTGGATGCTTTCCCTACCTTTATCACCAAAGATAGCAAACATCTTCCATGGAAAACTTAACTGGAATCTAAGTTTTGTTCTAAGGTCAGATCTACAAAGCCATAATTACCCAGGTAACTTGGGTCTGATGGTGCCCAAAATATCCAGGTAATTATAGGAGAAAGGTCATTTCCTCTGTATAATCCCAACTATACCACTGGCTGTCTCCACTGGCAGTTATCCAGTTAAGAACAGCCTTTCATTTCACTTTGTGTTTGCACAGACCTTGCCAAAGACTGTGACATCCTTAATAGGGGATTTTTTTTTAATTGCCTTTATAAATATTCCTGTTCTCTTGCTCCATTCCCTAGGATGATCTGATGACTTCTTCCAAAGGATGATACATAAAATCCTCTTTTGCTAATTTTTACATTCAAGGAAATGCATTCTGGAATGGGACAATTCCATGAGATAGAAAGAAACAGGAGAGGTGAAGAGGAAAAATGTGGTGGGGTGGGGGGTACCAAGATCGGCAAAACTGTGGGGATTAAAAAATTCATAGCTATGTCAAGAGAGGAAGAGAGAGAGGGAGAGAGAAAGAGAGAATGGGAGAAGCGATGCAGATATGCAGGTCGACAAACATCTTATTCAGAGTTTGAGCTTTGACAACACAGGTAGTTTGGGGGCAGAAAGACGCGCATCTGCTGGTCTGTGATTGCTCGAGAGAAGCGACCATTCCTTTTCTTCACAAAGAAAAAATGGCATTTATCTCAAGTACAGCAAGGCATATTAGGATTCACCTCCCCCATTCTCTTTCTTCCCTCTTCCTCCTACCGTCTCCCTCACCACCTCCCCTTCCTGTTGGAAAAGAAAAGGTGGGAGGGGAGAGGGAGGGGGAGGAGGACCCACCGGCCACAGACAACACTGTGGGAGTCTCTTTCTTCAGCTTTTACCAGCCTATGGGGGTCAGGATGCTATTGGTTCAGCTTTATGTGTGATATGGTGCCTCTCACTTAGCAACAGCGAGCAGGAGAGACAGGAAGCAACGCCACCTGGCTCAGCGAGTGTGCGGATGGTTTAAAATGAGCCACTCACTCAGAGGGAGACAGAAGGGGAGAGAGAGAGAGAAAGAGAGCAGTCGGAGCTTAACATATTGTACCATTAAGAGCAAGGCTTAATCAGGGTGTTAACAACAACCAACAGGCAGGCGACTGGGGAAGGGGGGTGGTAAAGACTGGACAGGAATTATTTTTAATGAATTTATCTATGTATAAATTATAGAGATAATAATGCCTTCCTCGTGTGTGTGTGTGTGTGTGTGTGTGTGTTCAGGACAAACTACTCTGTGTTGCATGGGTGATGGATAGGAAAAGAGATGGGCTCCCCAGGCAAAAATAAGAGGTGAGATGAATCTAAAACTCCACAGCGAGTTTACTGGGTTTTATTTGGTTTTCACACGAGGGTGTGACTAGAAAAGAAAAAGTCAGATTGGGTGCACTTGAAAAAGCAATTGGCTATGTAATCAGAAGATTTTTTTTTTCTAATTAGTCAACACAGTAGCTGTTTCTAAATCCTAAATTCCATTTTAGCGTTTGAAAATGAACTTTCGGGAGTGGCAAGTGGCAAAAGAGAAGTACATCTCTGCTACAGAGAGGTTGTTTTTGGGGTTTGTTGTTGCTGTTGTTGTTGTTTTGGTTTTTTCCCCCTTTGCTTCCTTTGTGGTAAAAGGGAAATTTCTGAGAAGGCTGCTGATAGAAGTTCTGAAAGCTCACATTGCCTGAATGTAACAGGGCTCAGGGCCAACAACAACAAGGAAATGTATTCTGCTATTCCATATTCTTTCACTCCTCTTAATAGAATTTTCCTTTCTCCTCTGCCCTAGGTCTCCCACCAATCTTTAGGAGGATTATCTTACCTGTTTATCCACTCCAACCCAACCCTCCCCATAACACTCAACAGCCTACACTGAGACTTGAGATGGGAAAGAATCTTTCTTCCCTTTTCAGAGAAAAATGGTGCCTTTAAGTTGGACTGGGACCTTTCATTGGCTCAAATGGGGACCTAGAGACAAAGACAAACACCCTGGAGGGCACAGATGGACCTCTATCAGCCCCAATAAACCAGACCCAATTAACCCCTTCAGCTCTGAGCCTGAAAAGCCACTGACTACAGTGACACCTACTGCCCGGGGCACAGCTGTACAACTAGGTGCACCTACCAGGTTTCCAAAAGCAGCCATTTGCTCCTGCGATTTTGGGCTCCACTGAACACCGTTCTCACTCCCCTGGGCTCACATTTGAATGAGGAAACTTTCAACCCCCCAGGCCTTGTCTGGCTTCAGAATCTGTAATTTGGGCCTTCCTAAGGGGCCAGGGTCTTCGCCCCAGGACACCCAACACACTCCCAAGTACAAAGAGATTCCCTCTGGTACTGATTCTACACAAGAGGGAGGGAAAACATGGCGTGGTAGGAGCCCACACCTCCTTCAGAATCCCTATTAAGGTGAAGTCACCTTATTAACAATCCCCTTTGACACCTGCCTAAATGATCCTGGGAACAGTGAAACTTTGACCGAACTAAACTGAATTTCCTGCTACAGAGAAAAGCACTAGAGGTATTTACAAACTCCACTTTCACAGCTTCTACAATAGCATGTTAATGAAACCAAATTTCTCTTATTCTATGTATTGTCAGATGCCAGAAATTCTGTCCCATGGTAGGGTGGGGGGAACCATTTTAATTGTGAAAGTCAAAGTTACACTTTTCTGAAAGCATAGCAAACACGCCTATATATTAATGACAAAAATATCTGCAAGTCTATGTAATTCTTTCTAGTAAGGACAATAAACAATGTCACTAACAGAATCTGTGAATTCCCCCAAAACAAACAAAACAGGTTTAAAACCACATTAAAGTTGACAGGAGCAGGAAGTCAACATGATCATAGAAGTACAGCTTGAATTCTTTTTGGCAAAGACTATCTAATGAGTCTTGACCAAGATAAGTACACATTAGGCACAACGCTAGCAACGCTGAAAATACAAATATCACTTTTCTTTGAGGATGCTCAGAGTACTTTGCAAATATTTTGCTTTTTGCTCCCAAACAGTCTACTTGGAATAGCTGAATGTTACATGGTGATATTCTCATTTCCTAACAGGGAAACAGAGGTGGTTTGCAGTTTACCCAGCGTCATAGAGCAAGCCAGTGGAGGCGCTGAAATAAGAACCAGGCTTCCTAGCGCCTGGGTGGCTCAGTTGTTCAGCATCTGCCTTCAGCTCAGGCCACGATCCCAGAGTCCTGGGATTGAGCCCCACATCAGGCTCCCTGCTCAATGGGAAGCCTGCTTCTCCCTCTCTCACTCACCCTCCCCACCCCCGCTGCTTGTGTTCCCTCTTTCACTGTATCTCTCTCTGTCAAATAAATAATCTTAAAGGAAAAAAAGAACCAGGCTTCCTGATTAAAAGCCCATGGTTTAACCACTGGTCCACTGGTCTAGACAATTCTGTCTGAATCACAGTGAGGTCTCCTTCCTACCGCTCATGGATGTGCCTCACCTTGTATGGTAATTTATGCTGTCTCATAATTGTGGTTATCACTCCATTTACATTCTTCTTAAAATTTTGTGATCCCATTTACGGGGCACTCTCAGGAAACGGGCTAAGGCAGAAAAATCAGTTATGTGGGAGGCTTGAATAAACCTATGAAAAACTCAGACACGTTTCAAACTTAAGTCAAATTCAAAGGGAAGTTGACCCACCTATCACTACCTAACTGTCCAGCACCGTCACACTAAAATGAGTATTACGGGGAGGATACTCAGAAAAGTAGCTGTAGGGGCTTACCACGGAGACACAGTCCACAAGGTGGAGCTACTATGGGGTATCCAGCTCGGTGGTCTAATTAACAGACAACAGTGAAACTTTCACTCTTTTGCACAGAATGTCACACCAGCAGAACACATCTGAACACAACCCACACTATGCACACAGGGTGAAGGTCTGTGACGACGCCATGAATCACACCGCCTCACGCGTAGAACCCTGGTCAGTAGAGTTAAGGTGGGTAGAGATGGCATCCCCAAGGTCTCTCAGAAATCCCCCATATTTCTATATAATAAGAGGCTCCTTCCCTCCAAATATCTTTACCCTACAACTCTTTTACCCTAAGAGGGAAGGTCTCAATGGTGCTAAATTTGTCTCCATGATTCATTTCTGTTTAAACCTAAAGCCCAAACATCCAGCATTAACCTAATGGACAACAGGTATTAGCTGATAACAGGCCAACAGAACTCTCCTTGCTCAAAATGTGAAAGTTGTCCTTTATTAAATCAATCACGCCAGACGCAAATGCACGGTGAGGGGCTAGGCATTCTCCAGATGGTAAGATGAACTAGTGGCACCAAGGACCGGTGCTCCCGGTGAGAGATAGATAGACCCCTTTGGATTTCGAAGTTCAACACCTACCTTTCCGGACTTGCCCTTCCCAACATTCTTCATGTCTCCCACAGCACTGACCTGGAAATGGGAGGCATCTTTGACTCCTTTCTACCTCCTACTCAGTAACTCAAGATGTCCCTTGGACTATTCCTTTGGACTGTCTCACATCCAGCTGCCGTTTTCATCTGAATTCAGGGAATCCAGGCTGGGAGCACATCACCTTACACTTCTGTCTTTGCAGGGACCACACTCCCTGAGCCTTGGTTTTCTGCCTCTGGGCCATCTGGCTTTGAGACACTGGTTATCCTTACAACCAACAGCGGCCCTTACTGATTTAACGGTTTCGGATCTGAACAGCTTTGTCATAACATGACTCCTACAATCCCACTTCTATAAATGAAACAGAATGTCACAAACACGTATATGTGCGTGTATCTATTAAAATTTTTTGAGTGGGGGCTCTGGGTAGCTCCATCAGTGAGGCCTCTGACTCTGGGTTTCAGCTCAGGTCACGAGTTCAGGGTCGTGATATCGAGCCTGGCATCTTTCGGCTCCATGCTCATAGGGAATCTGCTTGAGATTCTCTCCCTCTCCCCCTGCCCTTCCACCCACTCATGCTCTTTTTCTCTCTCACTCAAATAAATAAATAAATCTTTTAAAAAATTTGTTTTAAATGAATATACCAGGACTAGAAAATCTTTTCTGTAAAGGGCCATTTAGTAACTCTTAGGTTTCGGGGGCCAAAAGGCGAAATTGAGGTTCTTAAAGAGATACTTACATAAAGAGAAAACAAATTTCCACATGCATCTGGGCTATACAGAAACAGGTGGTGGGCCCATTTGGCTGATGAGCCATACATAGTTTGGCAGTTTCTAGAATATACAACAAGTGGTTAAAGCCATGGTTAGGTTTAGGAAATGGGGTAGGGAATTAAAAGAAAATAATTCTTCCCAATTTCTAAAACATTGCTGTATGTTTGTGTTTTTATTAAAGGCATGTAGTATTTTCATGATTTGAAAAAGTCATGGAAGACATAACTGGTGGATGGATCAATTAAAATAAAGACTTCCTCAGAGCTTTCAAATTCCTCCATATCCTTTTATTTGATGTAATATTACATACTATTATCTGTGTCTATTAGGATGGTAGTCTCTTCATAATTTGCCTAACATCATATGCCCCTCTCCTGTTTTCACATCTTTACCTCTTGGCAAAGCCCTCCTCCTATTTCAAGGCTTATTTCCCGTTTCTAACTTCCACCTTTAATACCACCATACCTATGACAGTACAGGGAAAATTTTAGTCCTCTGATCATCACTTGTCCGTTAATTCAGCGTATATTTATCCTGTCTCATTATTAGTCTGTGAGCTCCCTACAGGCAGGGACCACCCCAGAGCCTGCAGCATTCTCATAGCCCAAACGGTGAGAAATCTACCCTTAGGTGTCCCACCAAGCATTTGACAGCACTCTGGTCACCCTATGCTAAAATAGAACTGAAGAATATTTAATATATATTCTGGGATCAACAGATGAGAGTCAGAAAGATAGAAATGCTATCTTCATGTAATGAAAATATTATTTTTTAACCTTTAGAACTGTCCACCAATGAAATAAGCTGCCTCTTGAAATAACAAATTTCCTGACACTAAAAAGTATTCAAAACACAAGTGTGACCATCTGTTGGGGATTCTGTGGAAGGAATTCCTGCATTATTTATGCCAGACCACATAGCCTCTAAAGCCCCTTCTCACCCAAGAATTTGTTATTCTTGTTGACATGACTGCCGTACCCTAAAAATCTCATTTATTTGTTAAAATTAGATGGTCTAGAGTAACAAGGGTGATGAATGCACAACTCAGGTCATCAAAAATTCTGCTTCTTTGCCATTTGTGCCATTCTAGGGATATACTGAGATGGTATTAACTGACTTGTTTAAAGCAGGCTCAGTATATTTGATGAACCACCAATTCTAATCTGAAAAAAAGATCCCAGAGCAGAGAGAATTTTTTTTGCTCCTAATTCAGAAAGCCGCTTGGGGACAGTTTTCTTATTGTCCTTATTTATTTATTTGTTTATTCTGTTTTAAGAAGTTATTGGGTTGCTCTTATCAATCAGCCATCCAAAGGAAAACATGTAAAACTACCACACCTATATTTGGCTTGTCCTGAATCTAGCTTTCTAGATCCTTTAGAATTCCGGGAAAAACCACAGATTCAAAAGGAGCTGAGAAAGACACATCCCACCACCTCTCTGGATGTGAGAATATAACCACTGAGCTCTCAGCCCCACACAAAGTCAAAGTTTCAGAAATACACACTTTCCTTTTGAGTTCTATGGCCAAGTCCCTACCAATATCCTCCCGTGGCGGGGTTCCCAGTACCAGGGACATCTCTGGGTGAGCAAAAGAACCAGATCATAACCCAACGACTTACACCGGTCACCTAAAGTGGGGTCAGTTCATTGTAAAAAAGAAAGAGATACACTGACGGGCTTTCCCCATCTATCCAAGACCTACTGCTTTCATTCAAAAGCCTAGATAGGGGCAGCTGATGACAGAAGAGATAACAGACAAGAAAGAAAAGTCTGTGGAAGGAAGAGAAAGAGAGGAATGAGAATCTGCCCCAGCAGCAAGGCCATGTGGCATTAGCACTAAGGTCAGTAAGCAGCAGACACTGACAGAGAAAGGATCACCAAGATGCTACCAGCAAGTTCATATGGAACCTTCTAGAGATCACCGGGGCACCTCCTGCATGTGTGTACACAGCCCCTAAAAGGCCACATGGAACCTTCACATTTGCAAATTACGTGGTATTCATAATCAGGAGTCTCTGTACAGCAGTTTCCAAAGTACTTTCAAGAGGTGTCATGACGTCATTTCTAGAAAAACACCTATGTTGAGGCCTGGCGCACAGCTCACCTTTAGCTAATGTTAGTTTTCCTTTCATATTTTCCTTGAGTCATTAAGAAAAGACTCAGTCATCTTCTAAGTCTTCTGGCCATAAAAGCAAATCAGTGAGTGATAATAATAGCTTACAGTTTTCTAGTGCCGTGTGCAGGCTAAGCTAAGCACTTAAATGGATTATCCCAACAGCCCTATTACATAGGGCCCACTTTTTGGACATAGAAACCGAGAACTGGAGAGGTTAAGAACTGACCCAGCATCCAAAGGCTAGTAAATGACAGAGGCAGCACTTCAAGCCCAAGCAGTCCGGGTCTAAAGCGGGAGCACTCTGAACAACTGAGCTGTGACACACTAATATACCACGTTGACTCGCCTTCTCAACTTCAGAGGCCTTTACTGCCTTTCTGCCAGCAGACTATTTGCTTCTTGAATATCAGAGAATAAGATGGCAAAACTTCGGCTTTATTTGTAAATAAAAGTATAACTAAAAAGTTCTCTTAAATACAAACACATATGCATGAGTGTGTGTGTGTGTGCGCACGCGCGCACACACACACACACACACAATTTTAAAAAACCATATCTTAGGAATCCAAAAACAAAATTTGCCCCAAGAGACGGATGCAGACTCCAGGAACTACTTGCCAGAAGCTTTTCCCCCAAAAGATAGAAGAACATCAGTCAATGTGGTGGCAGTAAACCAGAAGAAATCTACAGAAAAGCCTCTCAGTCAGCAAAAGAATGTTCTAAGGTGTTGGCTAAGGTAATACTTTATCTGTCTGTAGAGAAATCGAATATTCCAAGAGTCGAGTTATGCAGACACTGAAGTTTAGTGATTGAAGTAAAAGCAATTTTTATGTAAATCTTTCTAAGACATTACCTACTTATATTCATACATTCTTAAACAGAAAATACCGTTTTCTTGGTGCTTCACAGCAGGACATCATTATGAAGATCAGCAGGACTAATAGGGATGTTATGCAATTATATGGGAGGTGGGGGTGTAGAAATCAGTGGTGGTCTTCGACCCTACATGAAATAACCCCAAATTGCCATGCCTTCCAGGCAGCTTTTTAGGTTTCTTTTTTTCCTACTCTGGCTCTCTGAACTTTTTGCTTTCATGCTGCTTCTAGTCTGCTCTCTTCATTTACCTGTGGTTGGACTACTGAAGATCTCAGCGTAGCTCCATGCTCTCCAGGGTTGACTATAAACGGCATTCCCCTAACCTACCTCTCTCAGGGTTTTTTTACTTGTAACATGTATTTATTTATTTTCTGAATTCGCTTCCAGGTTCCAGATGCTTAAGGTGGATGGAAGCTTAACCTCCAATCAAACATAGACGTACTCTAATTTTCTCTTTTAAAAAATGTGTTTGTTTGTTTTTTAACCAGAATTTGGGTTTCTGGAGAAGTTTTTCTTCATTCATCTGGGAAATTAGGAACCACACCTTATT
The DNA here is from genome assembly GCF_020171115.1 of Neogale vison. NCBI lineage: Eukaryota > Metazoa > Chordata > Mammalia > Carnivora > Mustelidae > Neogale > Neogale vison. The sequence continues at coordinate 71,949,683 of NC_058101.1, read as the reverse complement.
AAAGTTAAATATAAACATATAATGGACCAGGAAGGAAAGAGAGTAGGATTCTTTTAAAAAGTAAGATAGAATGCTGTTTTTCTTCCAGCACTTTGCTTTTGGTGGAAATCAACTTGAAGTTTATAGTATTTTTTAAGTCACTAATGTAAGTTACTTTGGTTAGAAAAAGAACCTAATATTTGATGTCATTCTTCCATTATTCCTACTTGATTTTGGTCAATGCATGGATACATAGATATTAGATACAAAAACGGAAGATTTTATGATATAAATGGCATTATTATTCCTCCGTACTTCCACAGGATTTGTATTCCACTCGTCTCAGGTGGCCCGAGTTTCCGTGTTTCAGCACAGTGCCCAATCACTGTGGTATAGCTTTCTGGTATTGCTATTATGTTTGTTTCTCTACTCTCCTATTATTGAACGTTTTGTTTATTTAAAAAATTTGTTGTTGCTGTTGTTTTAAAAAGCACTACAGTGAATGCATTCGTATAAATTACTTGTTCTTCTGAATTAATCCCATAGGTTTAAACATGAATCTTCATGTTATTGACCTAATTTAAAAAAAAAAAATCCAAGCTTGGTTAGAAATGAGAAATGGAAGAAAAGGAAAAAAAAGAACAGGTAGGAGAGAAATGAAAGAAGAGTCCGTCTAAGACGTGTTTTCTCCTGAGAAGGCTGCATCTCCTATTTAAAACGCTGGTTGTATCATCTGTTCTTCAGAGCATGCTGAATAACACTGTGATTCAGGTGAAGATGGGTTTCTTTTTCACTGGGATTTCACTTATTGCCAAGTAATTCCACATGTAGAGCAAAATCAGAGTTCTGTGCTTTCTAGAACAACTCTCGTGATTTGTACTTGAAGTTTTTTTTTTTTTTTTCAATTTATCTAGAAGTAGTTGTATACGACAATGAAACATATCATTATCAAAAGTTATCGGGGACTTTAAGTTTGATGAAGGAAAGAAAAACATCTTTCTTATTCACTGTATTTATCTCTAGCACATTCACAGGAACATAGTAGATATTCAATAACCAGAGTCATCAGGAATAAAGTAGGAATTCAGTAAGCACCTCCTGAAGGAATGAAGAGGGGCAGAGGGGGGGGGTCCCTTTCATGGAACTGTAGAGCACACTTGTGGATGGAAAAGCTTTAAAAATCTTGTAACACATCGTTCCTGAGGAATGTGCTCAGGAGCATTTGCTGACTGGGGATTTAGGTCAAAGTTGAAAATAAATATTCTGACATTCTCATTATCTGATTATTAAGGAAATAAAATAAATCCTTATTATTAGGGGTGACTCAGTGGGTTAAGCCTCTGCCTTCATCTCAGGTCATGATCCCAGGGTCCTGGGATGGAGTCCCCCACACCAATATGGCTGCACATCAGGGAGCCTGCTTCCTCCTCTCTCTGCCTGCCTCTCTGCCTACTTGTGATCTCTGTCAAATAAATAAATAAAATCTTTTTAAAAATCCTTATTATTAAAAAACATAAAAAGAAACACACAAGGAAATGACTTCAATAAAGAGATTACCATGTCTAGAAAAAAAAGACAGTCTGATATAAGTCAAATTTTATAAATTTGTATTAGTATATTCCTCACTCAAGGAGTCAACCCTCATGAAGGAGGCTGGGATGAAAACTGACCTTGATGATTTGAAATATATCTGTAAGAGTTGAAGATCGGGTTAAGAGATAGGAAAAAAAAAAATAAAAGGATCTGTTAGTTTTATAGAAATTGCCAGGGTTTATATAGCACTGCAGTGGAAAAATCAAACATGCATCTTTTTCAAATAGGAATGTAATAGGCATTAAAACATAGGCAAAAATGTTTTCCTCCAACAAAAGTTACTATGTTTAGAACTCAAAAGATCTTTAATTTTTTATATGATTTGATACATGGGGCAATATCAATTTTTATTTGTATTAAATAAAGGTCTGCAAAAGTCTTGCCAGGATTTGCAAGGGCATCAAAGAAAAGGGACAGTTAAGCCATTAACAGTCACAGACATCGTTAGCACAAGCCTGAAATCAATGTAAAAACTGTGAACAAAGATGGGGTAACTTCTCTTAATTTAACCCCAGTACCCTGCACCTGATAGAGCTCAGTAGCACAGGTCCTAAAAAAACATTATAAAGATTTCTTTGAACAGGGCATTAGATCAGTGCTAACATGACCAGTCAAAGTAAATGCATAAAAAGCCATTTTAAAGCCAGACACCAAATTAAAAGTCTTGCTTATTTTATGGATTTCTCCTACAGAGAGTGTCAGATCCTACATTAATGTTATAAAACAGCATTTGAATAGCCATTGCCTACCTAAAATATCACTGTCATAAATGATATTCTGATTTCTTAAATATTCTAAAATCTATTTAAATACAGGTACTGAATGTTTTGTATTATTCCTATAGAAGTAAAAGGTTTGACCTATTCCTAATTACAGCGTTAATGCAGCGATCAGCGTGATTACATGTAAATAGAAATCTCACTACACATGCTACTGGGTTGCAGCCACAGAGCCCAGGTTCTAGTTGAAATTCAATGACATCAGCAGAGAATAATCTGCTCAGCTAAACAGGCAGAGAGAGAATAAGCCACTGTGGTCCCAGAAATTTTTGTTTTTGTTCCAAGTTATCAAGGAATACAATGGCCCAAATTTCACAACGTCAGTAGGGACAATAAGGCAGGCACATCTGATGTGGATTTCTACGTGGCACTCACAGGCAGAGATGGATTTTCAGAGCTCAAATCATCTCCCCTTTTCATTCCTACTCCCCCTCAACCACCAGCACCGAACCCTGGAGCCATATTTCATTTCTCAGTGAACACTCCAGGAACAGTCATCACTTTTTATCAGAATTGGACTAAAACAACAACAACAAACCCATCCCTGAGTAAGTTAAACAGTTCAATGCACCAAGGATATTTATCATAGAGTGAGATCTGCCTAATGAAAGCATCCCCTAACTATGACAGGGAAGACTGCATTCCCTCTCTAGTTAAAAAACATACTGCCTCTGATACAGGAGAAAGACGGCGCTTTAGCACCTCTAAGATTAGCAAGAAACAAAATGCTGTTCTTAGAAGGTCTGGGATGAGAGAATTCTGAAGGATTTCTGAAATCAAAACAATGATCAAAGTTCACCATGATGCAGGAGTTCCAATATGTCCAATCAAGGCACGTAACGAGACTAAGTTTATACCCGGTTACTAAAATACAATCGTGGCCAATAGAAATTTTTGCCGGTCTCACTATATCTCCCCTTTATTTAATGGAAAATGTAAAAGTCCGAGGTTGAGAACGGAAACAGTCGTCATGAGGAAGGCTGTCGCCTTTCTACAAAAGGTCACCTTGGCCCAGTGACTTGTTACTTAAGACTTTATTTGGTGCTGGCAGAAATTACCCCCAACTGGCAACAGGAACCGAGACGGGAATGACAATATGGTGCCTGTGTGCGCAACCAGCACAGAGCCCAGTGTTTTGACATTGTTACTGAAACAAACTCAACTATTTGTGAGAGCGAAGTTGAATCAAACAGTTGGTGTGGCAGAAAAAAACATCTGTTTGTGAAGTCTTTTTGTCTAGAAAGTCACTAAGAGAAGGAAGGAGGGAGCACAGCCATCACACCAACACAAACACTACCTCTGAAAAATCAGCCAGGGTCTGGTCCAGTGGGAACAGACACCTCGCACCCCAGCAGAGCACACTGCCCGGGACGCTCCGGCAACACATGCCTACAGACAGCTCTCTCCTCTGAGGAGTTCAAAGTGCCTTCCTTACAACCCAGAAGGTTTCTTTTCATTAATTATTTTGAGAATATTATCTTTCCAGAAGGAAGTGCTAAGCCCTTTTGCCTTCTTAAACAGAGAAGAGTGAGCAAAATTTAACTGTTTTCTTGACCTCTATACCATTTGATGGGTATGATCTCCACACCAGGGTAGCCCCAAGACCAGCAATCTTAGCAACACCTGGGAACTTGCTGGAACTGCAAATACTCAGAAGCCTCCCCAGACCCCATGACTCAGACACTCGTGGGGTGAGGCCAGGAGATCTGTGTTTTAACAAGCCTTCCAAATGAGTCTGATGGGGGCTCAGGCTTAAGAACCAGTGCCGTCCACTACATGGCTCTGCATTTCTGTGCTCTTGGAGTTTTCTCTGCTTTCAGTGGGTTTGGTTTTCCTTCTATTTGCAGTGGAGTTGCTAATATTTCTGCCCACCCTGTATGCCTCTTTTGGTCCCTCTCCCTTCTAATTTGCTGTATCTAATCCACTACAGGCTTAGAAATCAGTCGTCACAGTTGTTAGAAATCATGTGTAAAACACAAATACATAGGATCAAATGAGTAAGGAACTGCATAAAAACCGGGGAAGCACCCCTGTGAGCAAAGTGCATGGTTCAAGAACACAGACTTTATCTATGTTGGCTATCCAGGGGCTTTTCTGCTTACTTCCTTAACGGCACAGGATTTACTTGTTTTTATTCCTGATGAGTAGCAGTGGTGGCTGAGTAACTGAATGCCAGGAGAGGAAATACTTCTATGGTTTACAAGTGAGTCACTTCAACATTCACCTTAATATTTTTAATATATCATAACTGTCATTAAGTGTTTGCTATGTGCCAGACACATTTTAAATGTATCATTCACTTAAAGCTTCCCCACATGAAGTAGGTATTATTGTCCCCATTCTAGATGAATAACAAGGGGCCCAGAGCCACTAAGGAACCCGTCTTGAGATCACAGAGCTATTAAGAAGCATAGCGAGAACCCAGGTTAGGATTCCAAAGCCCTCCCGTTCCCTTTGTTCCTTTTCTTAACATCACTGGGCTATGTAGCCAAGAAGTAGCCTTGTATGTACTGTGGGCTTAGGGGAGAGAGAGACAGAGGGACAGACAAGAAGAAAAAAAGAGAAAGAGAGAGAGAATCAATCTAAAGAGTTAGAATTGTAATAAATGGTCAATATTCCTCCTTCCTACGAGGAATCAAGGAAGACAAATGACTCAAGTCATGCCATCCTATCCGGAAAGTCAAACTTCCAGTGTCCATAGGAAGAAAGGTGCCCCCACTTCCTCCCACGTGCTAGCTGTGGGATGCTGTCAGCACTTTCTCTGCTTTCTGCCTGAAGCTAATCCACATTCTGGGTAGCCTTAAAGGATTTCTTAATCTATTTCCCAGAGGGGTCCACGTTCCCTTTTATACTCTACCTTGGGGCCTTACAGTTATTATTTAAGTTTGTTTAAAGCATACATGCTCTTTATTTAGAAAGATCATGAGGTCAGAATCTTCCGGTCCACAGCTAAGGCACTACCACTGACAATAACAGACCACCCAGAACACTACCCATTGAAATGTCCTTTTTACTTCTTATTTTGTGTATTTGCTTATTTGCCTTTTTTTTTTTTAAAGAAAAGGAAGCGATCTCAAGGTCTCTTTCTTACAGTCTAACATTTTGTTAAACATACAGTAGCACTCTGATATGATGTTCAGTGCTCTCTAAAATGTTCAATGTACAAACAGATGCTATGGGTGGGTACTGGTGGGCTAAAACACACTAAGCATACTGAAAAGAGATTATTTAAGAACATGTGTCATGAAGTACTGAAGCAGACCTTATGCTCCCTCCTCTCCATCCTTGAAGCTGCTGGAAAAATTCCTTTTCTTAGGGAGGAAATCAGAGGCAAACTTCGTAGTTCAACAACTTGATTATAATCCATATTTAATTGCATAAGTGGGTCTCTACTTTCTTTTTTTTTTTTTTTAAGATTTTATTTATTTATTTGACAGAGAGAGAGCACAAGAAGGCAGAGAGGCAGGCAGAGAGAGAGAGAGGAGGAAGCAGGCTCCCTGCTGAGCAGAGAGCCCGATGCGGTACTCGATCCCAGGACCCTGAGATCATGACCTGAGCCGAAGGCAGCGGCTTAACCCACTGAGCCACCCAGGCGCCCGGGTCTCTACTTTCTAAATTTCAAACCATCCCCTTTGGTTTGATTCTTTGAAGAGTCTGATCTTGGGGGTGGTATTTTAGAAAAAAAAATGTATTCTATAGGTACTTTATAAAATCACCTGAATTAAGGGGGGAATATCTAATTGCTTCTTAAAACTAAACTTAAGATTTTTAGTTTTTAAGATTTTAAATTAAACTTAAGATTTTAGTTATTTCTTTGACAGAGAGAGATACAGCAAGAGAGGGAACACAAGCAGGGGGAGAAGCAGGTTTCGCTGAGCAGAGAGCCTGATGTGGAGCTCAATCCCAGGACCCTGGGATCATGACCTGAGCCGAAGGCAGATGCCCAAAGACTGAGCCACCCAGGCACCTCTCGTAAGTGAGGTATCTTAGCATTCTGATATAACACATTCACACCAGAGGGAATGGAAGCATATTATTAGCCTCTTACGTTCTGATGAGGAAACTATTACATAAGACAAAATGTAAGGAGAACAAAATCTTATCCAAAGTTTACGAAATCAGTGGCATAAAAAAGCTCTTTATCATGGACTTTTATTGAACTGTCAACGTTTCTATTGTTTATTTTTGGGCTAGAGGTGGCTGTTTACCTTTCCACACTTGAAGCCCAAGTTTGTCTGGCTGATTCATCAGGAAAGGCAGAAGGCAGAAGGCAGAGGCCATCAAACTTGAGTCCTCTGGTTCCTGCAGATCAGGAAGGTATAAGACTAGAGCCTTTCGACTCTGCTGTGGCCTGGTCCTATTTGGAAGCTGGCGTTCACAGTATCATACACGGATCAGCTTACACTGCCCATCACGGACACACACCTTCCTTCTCTGTCAGAAAAACAATCTCCTCCTCTCTCTCCAGACCCTCATCCCTCCTCACCTTACCAAAAACAGCAGAACAGCTGTGCTCTAAAATTAAAGTGGGCTTTTTAAAGTTTTATTCCTTCCAGCAATCTTCTAACTACCAGAAGATCTTCTCAAGACTCTTTTCATATTGCTGGACGGTTCCAATGACTACAAAGTTCCTGTCTCCTAGGTTTTGTTCCCCAAAATCACCATAAATTTAAATCACAGAAACACCAATTTTTTCCAAAACCAGTGTCTATCTGAGTTGAGGTTATCTTGACCCTTCACTGACATGTAAAGCTACTTATGGGGTAAAAATTCCTACCCCTGAAAACATCTCCACCACTAAATGTCAAGACCTCATAGAGAAGCAGACCTAAAGACTTGCTTTTTTTTTTTTTTTTTAAATAGAGGGTTTGCTGGCAAAATTCAAAAGTCATTTTTGTGATGCGTGCATATATGGAAGCGAAAGTATGACTTAAGTTGACATTATTCAGTTGTGTTTGGAATTATGGTTTGCTTTTACTTTCCTTTGTAAAATTCCATCAAGGTGGAAGCCCATCTTTCTTTTTAATGTTTTTTTTTTCCTGATACACATGGCACTATTTATTTTAGTGAAGCAAAAGTAAAAGAAATATAATTACAGCACCTATCAGTTGCCTCTACTGAGTACCATTTCTCATAAAATGCAGCTGATTCACTCTGCCTTTGGAAATCAGGAGCAGTCTTTCACCTACATAGCAGTAACTTCAAAATCAGTTTCTCTTGGCTTTACTATCTCCATGACCTTCTGGATTAGACTCAGTCCAGATAGTATCTGTGGACCTTCACAAATCAACAGCCTTGCAAAGCCAACAGAGCTTGCTGTGAGAATTTGGGCCCTGATTCATACACATCCATATCCATATCCAAAATCCATATCCAAATCCAAGATTTTTGGAACCTTTGGCAGAACCCTGCCTTAAATGTCTCTCCTAGCCTGTACAGAAGCTGTCAATTTTACTCCATCTTTAAAAAGTAATATGACATGTGAAAATCCAAAGCTGTAGATCAGCGGGGTCTATGTAAGGTGATTTCGCATCACAAGATGGACTCTACCTTGTCCAGTTCCCTTGCCTCCACATTCCTGGCCCCTCCAGCAGACAGTAAGCCCCCTCAGGAAGCAAAGCTCAGCTCCTGGCATGAAGAAGCTGCTCAATGAGTACACGCCTCATCAATGAAGGACACCCCAACTTGACAAAAGGACTTACTCAGGATCTTCCTCCTCTGCAAGGGCTTAGAGAGTCAGGCCTCCTAGAGCACACCATCAGCACTGGTGGACTTACACAGCGTTTTCAAGGGCACACCCATGTGTCTCATGCACTAGGCAGACCAGAAAAGATGGGTGAAAGTAAACACATCAGATGGGTGAAACCTCCCAGATTAGACCTTGGCTTTTCAGGACTGATGGTCCGTGTTATAAAGAACATGGACTTGAGCAGCAAACCAAGCTGAGTTTGAATCACAACTTAGTGACGGGGCACGACTGGTGACTACTCTGAGCCTTGATTTTCCAACAGTAAAAGTGAGAATACTACCTTTGAAGGTGCTGTCAGGAGTGAACAGACTACAGAGTAGCTAACATAGTGCCTTCGCTGCCTAGAAGACATGCAGTCAAGGGCAGCTCCTAACATGTGCTGGTTTCCTGAAGGACATCACATCTCTGCTGGCTATCCATAGCAAAGGTTTCAGGAAGTGTCATTCTGATACTTAAAGAATTCTCTCAACCACACAGATCAGCAGCTTGACCCATTTGACCTGCATGGGGATAGATATGCCCTGGGAATTCATCTAAAAGGAAGGAGTAAGGCCCAACTTCAGCATTTAAGGATAGTCAAACAAATAGAAGCAGAGAGAAAAAAAAAAAAATCCCATTGCCGAAAATGACTAATGTGAGGTTTGGGTATTCAAAGCTGAGTAATTAAAAAATAATAAATGTAAGTGTTAACTGAATCCCGGTTGTTGTTTCCACGAAGGTCGCCAGGGATTGGGGATGGGGGGAGGCGGGGGGGGGGGGACTGTGTCTAACACAGGAGCCACCTAGGAGCTGCTGCAGAACAGTGTGGCCACAGGCTTCTCTGACAGAAGCAGGACTGCCCTGGATTTTCCCATCCTCCTAGCTGCTGCTGACTTTCTGGGAGATCCCATCCAATTTAAGTCTTGATTAATATCAATTTGAACCTAATACCTTTAGATTAGTGTTGAGAGATGAACCACAAATCTTTGTGCCACTTATTCAGACACAGAAGAAAGGTGTTTTGTACCATATAGGCTATTTTTTTTTTTTTTTTAAATCTCCAAGACTTCTGATCTTCTATGTAAATGGGTTAGGGCCAGCCTTACTTATAGGAGCAACCTCAACAACAGTATTCATGTAGGAATTCCTGAATGATGCATTCTGGAATGCTTTTTCTCCAATATGCTTTCTGGAAGCAGGGAAAAGGGACTCAGGATGGTAATCAAGGAAATCATTAAATATTACAATCCCAGGGGATCATTAAGGACAAGATTTTATAGAGTGTGTGTGTGCATGAGAGAGAATAAGAAAAAATAACATGGAAAAAGAAGAGAAGGAGCAGAGAAGAAAAAAAAAATCCAAGGCTCTTAGAAAGGGTTCAATTTCCTCTGTTGCTCAAGGACATGACTTGAGCCGTCATCAAAATGGCCAAGAGTTTGCAAATCTGTCACACAGATTCTCAGGGAATTACTGGGACAGGCACAAAGTCAGGGGAAGGAGACAGCACAATGGTAGTTACAATAAAACTTGCAAACATAATTTCTATACGTTATTAAGTGATAATGCCCCAGAATATAAAAATAACTGGAGTGAGGAGGGGAGCAGTTGATAGTACTCAATTCTTAAACCAGCAGAGTTTTCTGTAGTGTCTCTACTAGTCTGTCAAAAGCATACTCAGCTACCAAGGTCAGGCAGCTAATTCTATTTGTAAAAATAAATATAAGAAGACTGAATTTCTTCCTGTAGTTAAAAAAGTTTTCAAATATTTAAAATTTACACTTCAGGTAATACATAAATGTCAGTCTTAACCTTATTTTATCTGCTTTTGGTGAACAGAGAAGGGAGGATAAATTGAGGAAAAAAGAACACACAATAATTGCAGTAGATACTATAAAAATCAATACATGAAAAATATCATTTAAAATTAAAATAATCTCAAAACAAAATTCAAATCATTTCTCAATGAAGTGACCACGGTAATACTGCAATATATTCAGTTATAAGTTAAGATCCTTTCAAATAAAATTAATTTTAAAAAGTTCTTAAACCGGGGCACCTGGGTCGCTTAGTGGGTTGAAGCCTCTGCCTTCAACTCAGGTCATGATCCGAGGGTCCTGGGATCGAGCCCAGCATTGGGCTCTCTGCTCACGAGGGAGCCTGCTTCTCCCTCTCTCTCTGCCTGCCTCTCTGCCTACTTGTGATCTCTGTCTCTCAAATAAATAAAATCTTTAAAAAAATAAATAAAAATATTTAAAAATTAAAAAATAAAAAGTCCTTAAACCACAGAATATTTGATTTCAAAGCTTGAAGATTTTTTAAATTTTATATGTATAACTATTCTTATAGTGATAATAGCTATTCCCAAAACTCAATAGCTTAAAACACCATTTTGTTTTAGTGAGTCAGGAATTTGGGAAGGGCTCCCTTAGAGTCTCTTATAGTTATAGTCACAAGTCTGTGGGTGCTGCATCATCAGAAGCCTCCACTGGGCTGGCCACCCAACACAGTTCATCTGCATGGCAGGCAAATGACAGCTGCTGTTGGCTGGGCATTCCACTGAAGCTGTCCACCAGAGAGCCCACCTGTGGCCTCTCCAGCATGGCAGTGTCAGAGTAGTTGAAATTCCTTCATTGCAGCTGATGTCCCCCACAGCAGGGGTACCAGCCTAGAAGACTGCGTGACAGGTACCCTGGCCTTTCTGAACCAGCCTTGGAAACCTTGTAAGTCATGAGGCATCAATTCCATTATTCTACTGGTCCAAGGAGCCATAAGCCCACCTAAATGCAGGGAGATACCAACCTCACCTTTCAATGGCAAGAGTGTCAAAAAGTTTCGGCATCATATTTTACAACTGTCACAACGGCTTCCTGAGTCCTTGCATTCTCTAACATTCCTTGTAGGAATGATCATTTGCACCCATAAACATGAGTTTACTGTATACAAAGCTTGTATACAAAGCTTGTATTGTGTTTACTGTATACAAACAAGCTTTGTATACAGTAAGTGTTCATTAAATGTTTGGAAGGTGTATCATGAATAGTCTTCTCAGTGGAAAGAGTATGGCGTAGCCACTAATGAACTCACAAAGGAGTGACTGAAAATATGGGGCAGATATGAACACTTTACAACGAGACTTCGCCGAGGAACTGTGCCCATTCTTAAATTTGTAAGGGAATGAAAATAAGCATTGTTCAGTAACGAGAACACTACCAAGAGCTTACTCTATCAGCTTGAAAGTGAGAAAAATATGAACTTGAATCCTGACCTCATCACTTATAAGTTGGACCTTAGAACACATTTTTTCACCACCCCCAAATCTGTTCTCTCATTTTTCAAACAATCACAAATATTTCCACCTATCTCCTATTCTTGTGAGGATTAAATGTGTAAATACCTGTATCTAGCTAAGAATAGGGCCAGAGTTGGCACTAAATAGTAATGTATTGTTTTTATATCATTATTACTATTTTAAAATTCTTAGACCCATGGAACATGGGAAGCACTCAGTAAGTGTTAGTTATTAATATAATTATAGCTCACTAACCCTCATTCTGTCCAGTTTCCATCCACCTCTCTACCTTCTCTCTATAATCATTCTACAATTTGACAGATCAAACTTTCAGAACCTCTTCATTCCTTCTTTACGTTCTGACAAACATGAATAAGAACAATGAAAATGCCCAAAGCTGGCAACTTGAAGAAAAACCGGGCATTGTAAGATGCTTGAATAATCATATAATCAATAGGTGATTTTTATCAGTTTCAAACTTTTGTAAGAAAAAAATTTCCACCTTGATTATTGCAACTTCAGAATCTTACTAGCCTGTAGGAGAAGGTAAAAAGGTGAAGTCTTTTTCTTTCGACAAGGTTCTATGATGGGATGGCTACCTCTTTCTTCAGTAGAGGAAACAGGACCGAGAAACAAACTTTGTGTGGTATGTCTAGAGGTCTTATGCTATCAAAGAATGAGCAGGGACGGCTTTTGTCCTAGAAGGCCTATAGAATAGAATTTGTGGTCAAATCATGCTATAGGTCACACTGGAATTGGTTTGTCATGTTTTTTTAATATTAAACTGAAAATGAAGTGGACCATAAGTTCTGTGAGGACAAGACAATGTCTTGCTTGCTCCCCCATTGCATTTCTGGTACCCACATGAGTATGTGGCACTTAGCAAAGGTTTCAGGAGTTACCTGTTAAAATGAGTTGCATAATTTCATGTTAAATAAATGCCTGGGGAAAAAACCCTCTAAATATTTTAACCTAAGTATTTTGACTTTGAGGTCTACAGACAACCTTATTTTAGCCTATTACAATCTTGTTTTTCCATTATGAAAATATATCTCCCTTTTGAAAGTAAGCTTGCTTTTTCAGTTCGCTGATGAAGATAATCCGGATAAAGCAGAACACACTCTTGAGGCAGGAAAAAAAGGAGGGGGCAAGCTTCAAAACTGAAGGTTGAACCCACAAAAACAAGCACACAAACGGCTCTACAGATCTGCAAATGACACTCAAGAACCAAAGTGAAATTGGCTTTTGCTTAGCAAAACCCCAATTAGAATCATGAGAAATAAGCCCTTGAAATAAAAATGACACCTATGTGACAGTGAACCAGTTTTAAAGCATCAACCCAGAGGGGGCAAATGCTTTCAACTGAGCCCCTTGAGAGGGGAGGGTATCCACCCGAGGCAGCTTCTTCATGCTTTAGTTTATTGTGTTCTTTATTTGAACAGGATTAAGCTATGCACGCGCGCGCGCGCACACACACGGTTTTTCCCCTCTGCATCTGGTCAAGGCAGGTATCTTCGAAAAATCATTAGTAAGTAGAATGCCCCTTCCTTCTCTTCTCTAGAAGAGAACCTCCTCCATACTCATAACCGGAGAGCAGTGTCCGGCCTGGCCAGCCTCCTCGCAGCCCAGCCTGGGTCTTCAGCGGAACACAGTGTGCCATGTAAGTAAGAATGTGGCATCTCTCTGTCCCAAACGTCAGCTTCCAGGCCCACCTGATGAAGTCTCGTCTTCTGTGGCCTCCTCTGTCTCTCAGGGGGGAGGTTTCTCTACAGCTGTCTGAAATGGCTGCCAGAGAGGACCCAACATGCATGTGAACTGAACAAGGGCACACACGCTCGCACAGGCACACCCACCCTTCCCCAGAAATACCATCCACACAGGCTGCAAGGCTGTCCTCATGCAGCTCAAACTGAGCTGAGCAAAAACTTAGCCCAGCTTTCTAATTTTACAGTTTTTACACTGAAGTGAGACCCCCCCCCACCTCCTCCATGTAAACTCCCATTCCCTCTGTTAGCGTTAAATGTTAAAAAAATAAAAATAAAAATAAAAATAAAAGGAATAAAGATACCTACTTTTTTAACATCAAGAGATCCAAAGTGACAGAAAGTAAACACAAAGACATTAGCCCATGACTTTTAAAAAAATCACTTAGACCTACAGCCTCACAGTTATCTTACTTTAACAGAATTTTAAAAAAGAAAATGTATTACCAGACATCCTCTTTCAGATTTAATAAACAGAAAATCTTTATATTTATAACTTTACAAGGGTTAAGATTTGAAAAAAAAAAAAAAAGCATCTGCCTTATGTTCTCAGTGACCAGCTGGACAGATGGTCAAGAACATCATTAGTTAAGAAAGCTCTCATTCATTATCCAAAAGTCCCTTGGGCAGGCTTGGTGTGGGGTGTAAGAATGTTCCAGAATGTGATATTTGAAGAATGTGTTCGTGTCTGAGATATGAGGCCATGCAGTGGATGTGGGGGAGGAAGGGAAAGAACAGACAGCCTGTTGTGATCCAAACAGCAACCACGAACACCTCAACATTGGTTTGCCACCCAGACACTTCCAGCTTCTTGTCCACAAACTCCCTCGAAGAAAACAGGTAGAGGTTACCACAGCTGCCAATAATCCCTTCTCCTCTAGACAAAAGTACCTCACAAACAGAAAACTTAAAGAAACTGGAAGAGGATAGGCTGCTTGAAATTGTCACTCCGTGGGCACCTCTCTTCTGGGTCCACACAGAAGATGGAGGAAGAGATAGGGGGTCTGATGTGTTCGTGTTGGTAACAGAGTTTCCATGGGTAAAATCTCTCTACATTTAAATCACCATTCCACTGGTATAACCGAAAGCGTATGTCTGTGTTCAGATGGGGGGTTGGGGAGGGCAGGATGGTGCCAACAAGACCCAGTAAACCTGATGGAAAGACCAGAGTCAAGGGCTTGGCAACTGTCCAATGCCCCATATCAATTTATAGCTACCTTTCAACTTAACCTCTTAAGAGTATCCATCGGAGGGACTCTGTGAGACAGATGAGTTTCTTGACCCTTCGGCTCTTTCCTTCCATCCAGCACCGAACACCTCCTGGGTGTGAGGTATTATGCTGGGAACCCGCAGGAATATACGAGAACCAGAGGTATGGGGATCCCAGGTCTGCCATTCTGAGGGCAGAGGCTACGCATGAGAGAACATCAGTCAACACAGCTTCTGACGCTGGAAAAAAGTCTTCAAAACAACCCATATATTGCCTTTTTGCCAACAACTCACTGTGGTACTTTGATTGGAGAGCTCCGAAGAGGAAATTAACGAGAAGCCTTAAGCTATAAGTAGGAACCAGAGTCACCAAAGGCAAACAGGAGGTCAGCTTCAGAACAGGCAGCAAACACACCAGAAAAAGAAGGGCACGTACCGTAAAGGAGAAGATCACTATTCAATATCCCCAGCTGGTCTCTGTTTTCCTTCCAACTGCAGCTCTCTCGGTTCTTAGAAAACATCTCAGGCAGAATCTTTAACTGACCTCAAGGGGGAACGAGCTAATAACAACAATAATAATCGTTTTCCTACACTGGGTACTTACTGTAGGCTTGACACTATGTCTAATGCTTTAGATCTATCAGCTCATCTAGTGCTCGGAACTAGCTCTCCGAGGCAGATATTTTTGCCAATTTACATACAGGAAAACTGAGACTGAGGCAGGCTAAGCACCTGGCCCAAAGTCACATGGCTAGCAAGTGACAGTGGCAGGAACCAGGTATGCCCCCTTCTAGTGTCAGGGCTCCTAACCACTTCACCGTGAAGGGTTCTACTGAATCCTGGCCAAGGCAGTACAGACTTGCCAAAATTAACTTTATTAAAGAATTAAGAAAAAAGTAAAATATAAATACAAATTTTAAAAAGCAACTTAAAATCCAAGTCTCTTTGTGTTAAAATCCAAGTCTCTTAACATCAAAACTTAACTGTTAGTCAATTAGTAAATTCACCAACCCATTTTCCTCCCAGGGTGTTATGAATAACATATAACACGTGTATATACGCTTTCCATACCTTAAAACACAATATTAAACTCCCTTATTATTTATTCTTTCTAGGAATATCCCCTCTCTCTCCCCCAACCCAAGGACTGAGAACATCTCTGATGAGATATCACAGTGGCTGAGGATTCTGCTTTAGATATTTTTGTGCAATCTAAAAAAAGGTATTAACATTTAAATTTTTGTATCTTCAAAATGAAAATCTATGCCTATCGCTTTATAAAACAAGCCACAGGAATAAACTTAACGAATCTTCTTCATAGAGATCTCAGGATGAGGGGTATACATGAAAATGAGACAAATGGGATTTCTGTGCTCGGACTGAAGACATCTCCAGTCACTTTGTACTGACTTTGTGAGTTTGCTCCTATCTCTCAAAGGTATCGGGCTCTGGGCTCTTGGAAGTCCTGCCTTCTCCTCGGCCCTCCTTCTCTTGGTGCCCTTTGGTTCACCCAACTTTGTTGAGGCTGTTTCTATCCTTCTTAAAAGTTCTTTTTCTTTGCCATTTATTCTGAGCCAATATTTGGCCACCTGTGGGCTGTGCAGGGGCATTATCTTTTTTGAAACCCGCCTGCATCCTTCTGCCCCTTCTACATCCCCTGCAGAGTTGGTACTTCCTAAAGATGGGCTGCCATGAGCTGCTAGTCCCCAACTGAGGCACAGGGGATGCGTTCTTCTCCTCAGTAACTTCTGCAAGTTCTTTCATTTCAAACACCTTTAAGAATCTTCTCTTCCTCTCTCCATGTCTAGAGCAGAAATCTTATCAATGCAATTTATAATACCAATGTTCCTAATCCACACCAGCCTGCCCAGTCAGCAGAGACGCAAAAGGAAGGACCGTTGGCTCTTAACCAACACCGGTCCACTTAAACGTGGATTTTTTTAAAAAAAATTCAGTACTGTTAATGTATCTTCTCTTCCTTATGATCTTCTTAATGACATTTTCTTTTCTCTAGTTTATTTTGTGGTAAGGATAAAGTATATAATACATATAACATACAAAATATGTGTTAATCAACCATCTATGTTATCCGTAAGGCTTCTGGTTGATGGTAGGCTACTGGTAGTTAAGTGCTGGGGGAGTCAAAGGTTATATGTGGATTTTTGACAGCGTGAGGGTCAGCGCCCCTAACCTCTGCATTGTTCAAGGGTCAGTTGTAGAAGGCTCTTCCTTCCTTACCCAACAAAATCTGGCAGTCCTAGGTCAAAGGCAGCCCCAGAGTGTCACTCCAGTGGGGAGGCCAATGCTTTTATCCATCAGACGGCCTCTTCTCAATATATGACAAGGCTTTGAGGTCAAACAGATTCCAATTCAAATTCCAGCTCTCACAAAGCTCTCTGATATCAGGCAAGTCATTAAACTACTCCAAGCCTTTGTTTACTCATCCTCAAAGTGGGGCTGATGATACTGGCTATCTTATCACTGCTATGTTATTTACTAGGGATAATGTATATCAAGTCTGCACAAAGGACACAGAGGTAGACTAGCATTATTTATCCAAATAGCCTCTATCCCTTCTGAGCAAAGCAGAGTTAAAAATAAAGTCAAGTCCTTCTGTCCCCAAATACTCCTGGAAATAAATGAGTCGCCACCAACAGTCTTTCCTAGATGTTAGGTCTGACCTTTCTTCCCTCCCTCCTTCTTCTTCCAAGAGGCCTGAAAACCCACTCCCGCACCAATCATTTCTAATTTTATCAACATGTTAATAAGCATGAGCCTTATGACCCCTACTTTAGTGGAGAAATGGTAGAACCATAAAGAAAAATAGGACTCTTTTAAAATCATTACTGTTTTTTATTACACTTCGAAGCTTTCCACACAAGCCTTGGAGGAAAGCTACAAGAGCTCAGCGGCTGTTAGTAGAATACCGGCCATGCTGTGGTGAGGAGGGTGGCCATTCTGAACTTTGCTGTTAGAAGACCATGTCGTGTGGTCCTGAAGCCCGCCTGTGCTTGAGGAGCTATTTGTGCCTTTAGAGGAAAATTTAAAAGATGGACAACTAAAGATTCAAAGAAAGGAGGACTAGAGCAAGAATGGACAAGAAGGGCATAAAAATGAAAAGAGAGCCACAGAGTCAAATAAATTAAGCTTTGTCTCTGGCATCCACGGCCAGGATGACAGGAACTGCTTTGTGCTGGGCTCTAAGGGAAGGGAAGCTCCCAACTCAGCACAAATTCATTGGGGCCCATCCAGGGGACTAGAAAGGAAAGGAGACAGAGCGGGGATTTCCACTCCCAGATCCTAATGACCATTGTCAGGAGGAGGAAAGATAGGGAGGGGAGAGAAAGAGAAAGGTCTGGGTGGGTGCTAATTTCCTGAGCTATGTCCACAATGACATATGAAAAACCCAAGGATACGATCATCCAGATATGGGAGCTCTGGCTTCTGAATATCATGAAAGATCCCTTGTCTTCACCAAGAAACCCCGGCAAGACCGAGATCAAGTTTTCAGGGTTCGGTCTGGTCTGGGGCTCACCAGTGTTGAGGAAACCTCTGCCTCACTTTCCAAAAAGAAGGGCAACCTCTTCAGGACAATGGTCAACTGCCTTTAAGAAAGGAAGGATGGGGGGGAAATTAGATTCATGAGTGAATGCAGAAAATGTAAGAAGCAAATAGTAGCTCTACGTATCTTATATTTTTACTCTTTTTATTGGAAAACTAACGAGTAAACACCCCCCAACCTTCAAAAGAAAGTGTCCTCTGAGTCCCTAAAATCTGTGTAGTCAAGGTTTAGACACACATTAAGAAAGGAGTTGCTATTTCCCAGATGACCCCAGACTGAAGAGTGAATTCCAAATTACCAATCCCAAAACCTTCTTCCTATTGCCTGCCTTGTTTATAGGCATTCAAAGCCAAAGAAAAGAAGTTAGAAGAATATTCCTTTTCTTAATTGTTATATAAATGTCTCAGACTGACCTATAAAACGTATGGCATCACGGAAGCTGTAACGCACTCCAAAATACATGTTTACAAAATGCAAGACAGGTGTTTGGATTCATTTCAAATGTATTTAAGAAAAAAAAGAAAAACCAATATGCTACTCCCCAAACAAAGAATACCACAGTGTGCGGTAGTTAATTTTGGAGAAAAGAAGCACATATAATCACTTACATTTTTGAAGTAAAGGTTAATTTGCAGGAAACGGGAAGTTAAGACATGTGTAATTAACCTGAAGGTACATAATATAAAGAACGGAAGGCAAGGACTAATGAAGGAACTAGAAGGAGCTAGCACAGAAATGCTTGCCGAAATGACAAACGGCTGAAATATCTCTTCTTTAGCTCTTTCCCTCCTGTAACCACCACACACAGAAGCACTGGTCGTGGGTCAAAATGTGCTGGAGAAGAGTGTTCCTCCAAGTATGGTTCCCCAGCCCTGCGTTCATCCCCAAACTGATCATTTTCCACACCCACAGGATAACTACGGCCTTTAAAAGGGCACAGTTAGAAGCCTTTACAGCATTTTGTAATTGAAGGAACATCCAAGCAGGTGATCACTCTTGTAGTAATTTATTTTTACTGTATTTTGTAAATGTGTCAGCACACAGTGGACCGGAAATGGAAGGAGAGGACGATACTGGTCTTCCATTGCGGGCAGTTTGCAGAGCACTGCTTAAAAAGCCTAAAATCTAAAATTGCAGATAGTGAGCACTCCACATGGACTCAATAAAAATACACGGAAATCTTCCGTTGTTCAGGTTTTACTCTGCAGAAGCCCACCTGGCTAGTGTGGAAAATGGTAAGAGGCTCAAAGTGACAGCTGCTCTAGCCCCAGACCCCAATTCCACTGGGAGCCGCATACCTGCTGCTGATCTAGTCCCTACAAGGCAAAACCCCACATGATCTTTTCATTTGCTTCTTTGTAAAAAGAATTTCTGCCCAGTCTTCTAGAGAGGAAAAAGGAAGTATGTTGCTAATTATTAAACACACCAAATATTTATCTATCATTAAATGTAAAAATCCATGAGCTGCTAGGTGGGCTCTTTTCTCTTGCATGCCTTACTTTTGAAAGGAGTATGTTACAATACATGGATTCCATTACACCCGCTACCTCTCCTTTCTTTTTGTTTTCCTATCTGTGGTTATGACACCATCACTTCTACCTTTTAAAAATATTTCAGAGTTTGGCCTAGAATTTTTTTGCCCCTGGAATTCTGTTTATGAAGACGCGTGGGTATAAAAAAATGACTTTTGTCATAACATTAAACACATCAAAAAAATGAAAACCTACCTAAACATTCGTACCTGAGCACAAGTATAAACATACATCCACAACACACTCATATTAAAGTCCCACCAGCAAAATCCTCACCGCCTCACTGTGAGATCACTGGGAAACGACATGCCCAAAGATGAGAAGGCAAGGACAGTCTCCTTAGTTACCATCACTAAGTGTTCACTGAAATAAAACTTTTTAGCTACTGCCCTTGCTACATGTCAGTTTCAAGTTCACTAGTAAAATGCAAATTTTACTAAATATGCAGGCATTGGTCGGCTGCAGAAGGGAAGGGCACTTATATTGGGAGAGCCAAGGGAGAAAGCAGATGGGGAGGTGCAGACAAGGAATTTTGAAATCCCATTAGTAAACAAACACTGGAATCTTATTGGCCCGTGTCATCGAATGGCTTTGGTATTTCGCCCCTGCTACAAATGCTGTGGTCACCGCGCGGGAAGGTAAGACACAGAAGCATGTGAACAGTGAACGCCTGCCCCTACATCTTCACAAACAGGGCCTTCCTTTCCCATCAAAGACCTTTGTGGATCGGAGCTGGAGTTGTTTATCCTGCTTTCTTTTTCTATTAGATTTACTTTCCCCATGTTAAACCCTGTCAACTTTACTGCCCCGAAACCTGTCTTCAGAATAGGACTTTCTGCTTTGAAGACCCCTTTTAAGAAATGTCAAGGGGCAGTAAACATAAAATGGGATCTGTAGCACCACCAATGACAACAAAACCGGGGCCCAAGCTAATCAGCCTCCTGCATAAAACACACGCTCTGTCTCCGTCTCTCTCACACACAGTAGCCGCCCAATAAGATCTGCTGAGCCATGTAAGCAGCAGAGTAGGAAGCAGCTGAAAAGAATTCCTGCTGTGTTCTCCCCTCCTGCCTCCCTCCCAGTCAAAAGGGTTCAAGGAAAGAATGTTTTATTACACACTGCTGTTCACAACGAGCCGGGCAAGTTTATGCTGCCTGGGGGCCCAAGTGGGGCGAGTTTGGTCATCTCCATATGTTCTCAAAGTGCAATCGTTCCCTCTCATTTTTCAGGCCTGGTCTAATTTCAAGCAAGCCAGAGACAAACCATACAGACGGGGCAAAGCAGCATGTCCGCTCTGAGAGGGAACTGGGCCCCTAGCACGGGAGTCGCCCCAAAGGGATGTAAGCGATGGTGTATTCCCACTTGCCTCCCAGTGTCCTTTCCTCCTTACCTGTAGCTGCCTGGGCCTCACGTGGGGTTCTGCTCAGGGTCGGTGCAGCCGGAATGGAGACAAGCCTGCATTAGGAAAGCCCTGGGAGTCCACGGGCCAGGACTCTAAGCTCACAGGTGAAATCCGTCTCAATGAAATCAGGAGATGAAGGTTCAAAGGAAGCAACACCCACCAGGCTTTCCCCAGAACATAAAGAAACCACTTGGGGATTTTTAAAAAAAAAAAAAAAAAGAAGCTGAGGGGCGCCTGGCTGGCCTGGCTGGCTCAGTCGATAGAGCGTGCAGCTCTTGATCTTGGAGTTGTGAGTTCAAGCCCCACACTGGGTGTAGAGATTACTTAAAATCTTAAAAAAATAAAAATAAAGAGAAACTGACCTTGCAACTTGTGAAAACTGTTACAAGTGCACCCTAAGGCTGGAGACCAGAATAAGACTCCTGGGCCTCACGGGGGCTTGCCTCACACCAACAGCTGGGAAAAAGGTTCTGTTTACAAGTCAGTTGGAACTCCTGAGGCTCTGTGTTGCAGGCAATCTCTGAAAACAGGTGAGGCTAGCCAACAACACTAGAAACACGAGATATGCTACTATTGTTTTTAGATTTTTTTTTTTTTTGACAGAGAGAAATCACAAGTAGGCAGAGAGAGAGAGAGAGGAGGAAACAAGCTCCCCGAGGAGCAGAGAGCCCGATGCAGGCTGGATCCCAGGACCCTGGGATCATGACCTGAGCCGAAGGCAGAGGCTTTAACCCACTGAGCCACCCAGGCACCCCCTACTATTATGTTTTAACAACAATCATCTTGCATGTGTTATACTTGCTTACCATTCGTTCTAGGAACAATTTCATTTTGTATTCACAACAAAGCTAGGAGAGGAGAAGGTCAGAAATTATCACCCCCATTTTATAGAAGGAGAAACCAAAGCTCGGCATTGCTAAGTGATTTTCCAAAACAACCTCGTTAGTAAACTGAAACTAAAACTCATGTGTGTCTCTTTCCACTACATCCCAGGCTACCTTCAGAAAGAAGCCTTAGCAGTAAAAAAGCATTTCTCCTGTTTTCCCCCATATTGCCCATTCTTCTTAAGGATGGGAAGAAAACACCGACTACCACTTTCATCCATGTAACTCACGCTCCAAAAGTCACATCTGAATCAAAGAGCCCTCCCGCTACCTGCCACTTCAATACACCTTCATCCTTCTTGCTCTGGGCCAGATTTAGGGGTTACCTCTGTCTAAGATAGAATCTTAAGTACTCACAAAAACAGGAAGGAATACTGATGACTATGCCCCTTGTCTGCGTCAATGTCATTTGCACTCCTGGGACCTGACACTTGAGACCTTCCTGAATCGTGTGCTTTGTCGAATACGCACATTTGTCCGCCAAAGTCATGCCACAGGGCTGCCATCCACCTCCCTGGAAACCCCAGATATTCTTTAGTTTTACCTCACTCCGTTTTACCAGAAGGTTCCCCGCAATAACCAAATGATGTTTTGTCAGCGGCAGGGTCTGGGGTTTTTGTTTTGTTTTAAAATCAGTGTGCCTTCCCAACGCCCCCGCTCCCAGGCCGTCAGTAGGCATTTGGCCCACTCCACTCCTCCTCCAGGCCTGACTTCTCTCCCACACACTGGCTCCTGCGGGCTTCAAAGAAGCCCAGTGGCAAAAGAAACACCCTAGATTTAAAAATAAAAAACAACCTGCTGATAGTGGAACTCAGTTCTGGGACTATCAGGTACAACTCACTGTTAACCTTGCAGCCAGCAGAGAACGACCAAACCCATCTCCCTGATTCACGTTCTCTCCAGAAGTTATAAAATGTATGATATGTCACCATCATGTGCACGTAATACTGAATGAATGAATGACTACTCTTATCTATAATATGCACTTAAGAGAAACCTCACCAGACTCTTACTGAAAATATGAATTATGGAACAAGCAAAGGTCAATGACTACTCAGATGTTTACCCTTCCGTGGCACATACAACTTTAAAGCCATGTTTACATGTCTTGTCACCATCATTTAAATGTTTTACTTACTTACAAAATTTTTCTCAATGATTTTTCATGATTTGCTGTCCTATGAGCAATGCGATGAGCATGAACGTCCAGGCAATGAACACTGTGTTGCTGACATTTTGTCTTTAAGCTCAGACGCCTTGTTCCCAATATTCCAGTTTTCACAAGTTACTAGGAAGCATGACCTTAAGCCAGCATTTATTTCCTGACCTCCAAAATGAAAAAGATTCATAAACAAAACAAAAAGAGAGAGAGAGAGAGGAAGTTTTAGCAACTATTTTTGGACCCCATAAACAAAACTGGTTTTTCCAGAGAAAGAGAATCCTTTAATCTACTTTGAGGACTAAAACATGGCCTGAACATATTTGTGGTCAAATTTTTATCATTAGACAGGAAAAGTACAAATGTATAATATTTAAAATGCTATAGTTTTGTTTGTTTTTTCTTACAATTAGCAGCTTAACAGCAACCTTAGAAAATACTATTTTTCGAAAGAGGCTAGTTCACATGGTTTAGTGTTGGGGGACTCTTCTTGCTACTGAGGCTCAGTTGCTGGGTGATCATTAGGAAATGCTCCCCGGAAAGTGCCCTTGAAGGCTTTCTGCATCGCCGTATCTGCTCCCAGGACCACAACGAAGATTTTAGCAGACTGTGAACAAGCTCGGAAAATCAGGACGTGTTGACCTACCAGCTATAGCACGGAGACACCAAAAGGTCTACCGAGCTGTCGTCTCGCCTGTTTGGGGGTTTTCTTTGCTTAGGTCTTCCCAAGCTTTTCACAAACAGGTAATGGGGAGTTAAATATTTGGGACCAGTCACTCATCTTGCTTTGCAGCCACAGGGCTAGCCCCAGTGGGGCAGCCAGGAACTTCAAAGGGCGCCCCTGGTGTGGATCAGTTTCACGGGGGACAGAGCCAGGGCCCGAGGGCACCCTTTTAAAACTCAGGAGGCCATGACTTCATTCCCTACCCCGGGTCACCTGAGTCACACCGTGCACACACAATGGCTATCAGTCCTCAGTCATAAGGCGGAAGAGTTCTCTACTTGGCCCCTGTCTGACTCTGTCCAAAAAAGGAAAACAAGAGCTAGGTCCCTGTATGGGTTCCTCCCACTTTTTACTCACTCCTGCTCTCCCTGTGCCTGTACACAAGTCATGCTTTTCGAGCTGCTCGGCCAAAGCCGGAGACATGAAACTCGGAACTCCGAAAATACTTCTGATGTCTTTCCTAGTCTCTCTCACACGCTCAGGCTTCACCCAAATGACCCTTGCCGTTTTCATTTAGGACACGGTTTCAGAATAAAGATGGAGGCACCCGTTCTGTTTAGAAACACCCGACATCCTACCTGCTGGGTGTAGCTGGTGTCTTCCTTTAGGGTCACATCTTCCCAGAGACTCTAGCTCCAGGGTCCTAAAAACCATCCTTTTTAACTGCTTTGTATCTGTGGCCATTTGTCCCACAGATTGCTGCTTTGACCTCTAACATCTTGCCAGTCAAAACTTATGCTTCCTCCTTTAACTACTGCTGGTCACAGTTTACTTGACTAAAGGAAATTCTGGCCCTAACTGAATTCACATAAACTTTCCATTTCACCAGGATGCCTTCTTTTCTTGGCTCCAGCGCAAATCTTTTCTGAATCTAAGTAGTGGCTCTTAGAGGCCCTCCATGCGTGTTTGTTTTCCGATTTGAGAACATCTCTCCGCACATGCATAAAACATTAAAAGCTTCAGTCATGTGTCCAAAGTCACTCTAAGCTGGGAAGAGTTGGTCTTCACAGGTAGCTCTGCTCATCCCCTTGGGCTCTGCCTCACAAGTGTGGCCAGAAGACCCTGTCCCTTTGCTGCCCACAGCAACTTTACTTTCTTGAATGCCACTTTGATAAACGCACATTTACTGACCCAGACTCTCATCAGTTCAGCTCCGGTGTCAATTTCTTTTCCTTCATCTCACAGTGGAATTAAACAGCGCACTATCTAGTTGTCAGAATGCTTCAAAGAACTTCTACCTGTTTCTTTCAATGGCCTTCTCAGCACTCAAGAACAGAGAAGACCAGGACATTTCAAATACCATAATTGTGTATTATGACTGGCTTCAGGTCTTATAGGTGTGGCAGACGCGGAACTCAATGCCAGCTTTCCGACTCTCACAGACATGGTTAATTCATCAACACAACTCTATCCCGTGAATATGTAGTAAAAATAAATTGGGTCTGAGCCCCATAAAGAAGAGAAAGAGGGGCATGGCATACTAATGAATGGCGAACTAGAAAAATTTTTTTGACTGTGCCTCCACATTTGACTCACTTAGGAAAAAGAATGAAAACACACAAGAGACTCTTCTGCTGATCCCTTCCCTGTATTATAAACTTGCACTTCTTGTGTGAGACTCTAACCTGTTTCACAGAAGTCATGTTCTCTAGCTGTCAGCAAAGGGTCTGAGCTATCTTATACATCTTGCCACTGATTATCACTTTAAATACTCATCCTTGTCAAGGCATCCCATTCTAACCCAAAGAAAATATCCCATTAAGCAATATTTGGCTTAACATTCTGTTATTTGGGGATCTGTGCCGTTTTTAGTTTTTTACTATTGTAAATAATGCTGCCACAGGTAATTTCATTTTCTGCAATCATTTGGGGCTTTCTAAGCTTTTAAAGGCTACGAAAAGTAAAGTTTTAGCTTTTCTTACCTATTGCAAGATTCTTCTCTTGGATATAGGGTTACCCTTTGCAGAAGTATCCGTAAAAGTGTAGGTGGAGATGTTTTCCCACGCTGCGATCAACCCTGGCTTTGAAACTTCTATTTACTTTGTTTCCAGTCTTCTAGGCACACAACTTTACCTTGAAGTTGTCTTAATATAGGCTTAAGAAGAGGCACTGTGAGTAGTGAAAGAGACAGTTTACACAGTATGGAATACAGGCCTTAAGTCATCATTCTGAAAAGTGCAAACCCTAGTCAGGAGATAAAGAAACATACATTAAGACAGCTTTAAGGTTGTGTGCCTAGAAGACCGGAAACACAGTAGAAAGTTTCAAAGCCAGGGTTGATCGCAGTGTGGGAAAACATCTCCACCTGTATTTCACTGATGCTTCTGCAAAGGGTGACCCTCTATCCAGACAAGAATCTTGCAATGGGTAAGAGCTAAAACTTCAAGCATTTTAAGAGTCATACCATAGGTGGGAAAAAGTGTCAAAGTAATTGTTGAGTCATGACTACCTCTGCTATCAACTCTTCAGGACAAAGACCCAACTTCTTGTGGCACCGGGGTGGCTCAGTCATTCAGGGTCTGCCTTCAGCTCAGGTCATGATCCCAGCATTCTGGGATTGAGCCCGAGCCCTATATCAGGCTCCCTGCTCAACGGGGAGACTACTTCTCCCTCTCCAGCTCCCCTGTGCTTGCTTGCGTTCCCTCTCTCGCTCTCTCTTTGTCATAAATAAATAAATCTTAAAAAAATAAATAAAATCTTAAAAAGAAAACAGTCTTCTCGACTCAAGGAAAGTGGTAATTATTTAGCCTTCTGGAAATGAGTAACAACCATAAATATTTATTAACAGGTTCGCACATATACAAAATTGTTCACACAAAATTGACCGGGTCAAAGGGTGAAAGCTCTTTCCCTCCTCCCTCACTACATTCTCCTTCATCCACTTACCACCTAACCCTCTTCTTTCATACAAACCCCAATTACTCCATCATATCAGAGACGCTCACCCAATCATTCAGGGCCCAATCTCATAATCTTTGAACGCTCCATCTTCCGTCCAGTTAGTTCTATCTCTCAAACACCTCTCCCTTCCATTCCCACTGTCCCATGGTTTGGGTTGTCCTCATTTCTACCCAGACTCATGCATTTCCTAGCAAACTCGGTCTTTGCTCTCTCATCTATCCTATTTGGTGGCACCAGATAAACTTGCTATCAGCTCTGAGTTTGTCCCTCCTGTGCACAAAATCCTGGGTGCTTTAAATCACATTCCTCATATTCCTCATTTCACCCTTCCTCTAAATCATATTCCAACTGGTTCCAACCAAAAAACCCCCAGCATTTCTAATGGCACTCTGTTTGTACCTCTCTTTGGTATTTATAAACTTCTTGGGGAAAGAAAGTTTGCATTACAATTTCTATCTTTAGCTGCTCAGCAAGACCTTAAGTGTACTCAAAAGAACTAATGTGAATTAGAGTCTTTTGTATCCCATTTGATAGTACTATTCAAATGTAAACTTCTTAAAAACAGGGCCTTAACTATATCTCCCATAGTTCAGGGCTTTCCCTGTGGCTAAATTTCCACAAATAATTATTTAACAAATGAACTAAGCAATCAGTCGTTTTTTGTTTTATTTGTTTTGTTTTAAGTAGGCGCCACACCCAGGGTTGGGCCCAACACCGGGTTTGAACTCACAACCCTGAGCTCAAGAGTCAGAACCTTAACCAACTGATCCACATTGGTGCCCCAACAATCAGTAATTCTTTTTTTTTTTTTTAAAGATTTTATTTATTTATTTGTCAGAGAGAGAGGGAGAGAGAGCGAGCACAGGCAGGCAGAGAGGCAGGCAGAGGCAGAGGGAGAAGCAGGCTCCCTGCCGAGCAAGGAGCCCGATGTGGGACTCGATCCCAGGACGCTGGGATCATGACCTGAGCCAAAGGCAGCTGCTCAACCAACTGAGCCACCCAGGCATCCAGTAATTCTTGATCCCAATCTGGATCCACAATCTGTGTGCTGTAGAATAAGCCAACTAAAAACACATTGATATTTAAAATGTCAACTAAAAGTAAGGTAGTAATATTCAGAATACTCCTATAAGTTAGGTATCAAAAAGAACTTATTGTAAACACAAAATAAACAATAGGCCTTCAGGTTAAGCTCCATAATCAAACCATATCTATAACAGATGCCAGCAAAGTTACAGATGTGCCACACACACACAAAAATGCATTTAGAGACTTTGCAAAAAAATTGTACCTCCTAGAAATCCACTCCTTCCAAAATTGTTATCTTAAGTAAGGCTCAGTTTGCTTGATCAAATTTTGACCAAAAATAAGAACAGAGATTCCCCTTAACAATCAGCTACACATTCCTCTTAACTGCAGTATGATTGGACAGATGGTGCCCAGATTAATAGCAGGGAATTCCAAGTTCATGTTCCTTCTTTAATTAGCTTCATGACCTTGGGTAAGTCATTTCACCCTAGGATTCTCTGTTTCTTCACCTGAAAAATGAGTGTTTGGCCCCAACTTTTTTTTTTTGGCTCCAATATTTTTAAGATTCCACCCAGCTCTAGAATTCAATGATTTATGAGTTAAAAATATGCTTCTTATTGATACATGCAACAACATGAATGAACCTCAGATCCATCATGCTAGGTGAAGAAGTCAGATTCAAAGTCTACGTACTCTATGATCACATTCACATGACGTCCTGGAAGAGGCAAAACCATAGGGATGGAGAGCAGATCAATGGTTGCTAGGGATTAAAGGAAGACGGAGGGTTTGCCTACAAAGAGGTAACATGAGGAGATTTTCTTTGGAGGTGGAGTAATGAAATTGTTCTATATCTTGATTGTAGTGGTAGTTTCAGGACTCTGTGCATTTGCCGAAATCTACAGCAGTATACCAAAAAGAGTGGATTTTGCTATATGTGCATCTTGGCGCCTGGGAGGCTCACTCAGTGAAGCATCTGCCTTCGGCTCAGGTCATGATCCCAGGGTCCTGGGATTGACTCCCATTGCATTGGGCTCCCTGCTCAGTGGGAGCCTGCTTCTCCCTCTGTCCCTCACCTCGCTTGCTTTCATTCTCTTACTCTCTCAAATAAGTAAATAAAATCTTTCAAAAATATATTTTTCTCCAAATTCAATGCAATTTTTGCTGACCTAATAGGTGCACAGGTTCCCCTAAGAAGCAAATACTGACCTTCTGTATTTGCCCTCACCCTTCTGTTCCAAGACTGATGAACCAACTTTGTATCCAAATAATTTGCTGCTTGCTTTTGTGGTATTATTGTTTGGTTTTGATCTTTAGATAGACATTTTACAGAATCCTTTCTATGTAGCTCATTTTCCCTGCACGGTACATCTAACAATGAAAAAGTAAAATGAACCCAAGTGGGACTGATTCTTGGGCTGCCCAGGCCCTGCCTGGTGTTTATGGAATGTCAGAATGTTGTTATTACTCTTGTGATTCATACTAAAGACATGAAAGGTATGGAACGCGAATAACAACAACACAGCAGTGACAACAACAAAGGATGTTTAATTAGCGCTTACTGTATTCCAGGCACTGTTCTAAGTGCTCATAGACAGCCGTACTAAGGGCCATGGTAAATCCAGTGTAGCAAAGGTTTATTTAAAGGAACAACTGATTCATCTTTTGGAGAGTCTATAGCTCTCTAGTGATTTCACAAATTCTCATCTTAGCTTTCTTCAGAGGCTGGACTGAAAGGCCTTTCTAATTAGACAAGGCCACATCTCCCCCTCTGCCCGGTGAGTTCGTGAAGTGTGCACACCAGGAAGCACCACAGAGACGACATTTCACAGCCGAGCCCCAGAGAACTTGCTTAGTCCACCTTGACAACCTGCAGCCGGGCTGGCGTTTACTGGGAGCTGACCGTTTCCCAAAGTCTTCCAACACCAGGCAAGAGAAGGGCAGCACTCTTGCCTGCCACTACCAAGGGTCTGCCTTTTCCTTTTCATCACTTCGCTCTTTTACATAGGTGTGGGCCATTCTGCAGAAACACGTCCTAAAGCAGACATTTCCTTGAAATGGCCAGTTCTCTGCATGAGGTAAGGGTTCTGTTATAAGCCTTTAAACCAGAGGGGATGGTTCGTCAAAGGTGACCAAGCTGCCTAGGCCGAAAGAAACCAACCGAACAAAAACAATGAGCCCATTAGACGGTACCTGAAAGGGTACTTAGACCCAGAGAACTCTGACTGTAGTAGAAAAGCAGACTCTGCTGAGAAAGGGCTCTCGATTCGTGGGTTTGTTTAGTGTGCCTGCCTCAAGTCCAAGCTAACCGTCTCTGTGGTTGCTGATGACCAGAACAGCATTCAAACGGCCTTTGGAAGAAAGCAGGGCAGGCCTGGCCCAGCCTACGCTAGATTGCAACTTGCCCTTCCTCCCACTCCCCCACCTTCCTCAGGACCCCATGTTTCTCTTTATGAAGGATCGCCACGCAAAGCAAGTGACACAGCAGACCACAGCTACAACTATTTCCTAGCGCTCTCTTCCAGCTAGACTGTTAAGTAAGCTCCAGTTGGGGCAGGGACTATCTCTGGTGCTCACGACTGTATCCAGCTGATTTTTTGGAATAAAACTTTAAAAAAGAAAAAAAAAAGATTAATGGACTTCCTGTGGACTGGTTGAAGGTGCTGCTTTTCCCTGCCTGTGGACACCAGAATCCAGACTGAGGGTTAAGGGGTCCCTCCTTCCTGCCAGAGAGCTTCTACAAAAGTTTCAAACTCAATCAACTATCCATTTAGCAGAATTTAGAATGTCAGATTCCAAAATCGGAATCCAGCTGGAGGAAGAGGAAAGGTTTGGGGTTGGAGGGAGGCAGTCAACAAAGCAGTCCTCAGGGCCACATACTCCCACTCCTCAAAGAGGAGTCAGATGGGAAACCGGGTGAGACAAGTTAACCTGGAAGCCCTCCTCCAATTAATGTGTTATTGCTCCTTTAAAACCGAGAACAAACGGCCCAGTGCCCGCCATCCCCGAGGCTGCAGAGCAGTAATTGTCACTTAGCCACTTAACTCCCTGCCGCACTGCTCACTCGCTCTTTGGGGTTTATCTCTCAGCCAATTACTGCTGTCATTTGCGTTTCAATATGTGCCGTCAGGGGCCCGGCCATCGACAGCGGAACAGCAAACCCGGGGACCCCAGGCGACTGCTGGAGCCTGCACCTGACCCCTGGCTGCTCTGTGGGGGCTGCGGACCTACTCGGGAGAGAGGCCCTCCACACTGCTCAGGAGGGACCTAAGGCTGGTTTTGTTCTGAGCCTGGGTCTAGTGCCGAGGCACCCAAAAGGAGGAAAGTCTGACTCTTAAAAGCCCTAAGTCAATAATAATGATGGCAATATGAAAGCAATAGAAATTTTAGCTGCTGAGCGTGACAGCAGACAAGAGACAAGTAGGGGACGTAGCAGGGATTATGGCAATATATTATTGTGAAATCAAGGCAGGCACAGGCTCCAAATGCAAAGACAGCAGAACCTTAAATTACTGTTCTTTCATGCACTCAGATTTCCACGCAGTGGGGTTATCCATCTACAACTTGACCCTCAAGTTTAGGAAACGTGTGCATTTTCCTAGGCAATCCTGAGTTGAAATACCTAAAAATTATATTTGTATATCCTATTGTCAAGTTATATAGGTTCATAATACATTTGTACTTAGTTACTAAATTTTATTTTAAAAAACGTTTTCCTTAAAGTCATA
The DNA here is from genome assembly GCF_020171115.1 of Neogale vison. Classification (NCBI taxonomy): domain Eukaryota; kingdom Metazoa; phylum Chordata; class Mammalia; order Carnivora; family Mustelidae; genus Neogale; species Neogale vison. Next base: position 71,918,422 of record NC_058101.1, on the reverse strand, counting down.
CCAAATGGGAATTTTTTATAATTAGATTTTTTTTAAAAAGCTTTGCTAGGTCATGGGTCCAAATTTTTAATTTTTTTAAAAGATGTCGTTTCTGGTGGCCCGCAGGGTCCTAAACCCAAAAGTTAAGTCCTCACCTTTTCAGATATTTTGTTTATTTGGTTGTCCTGGATCAAACCTGTACCACTCATCACTGCATTAAGGCTTTGATCCCAGAAGGTTTGAAACTCTGCTGTTTGCAGAGGAAGCATCTAGATTGAAACGTCTTAACCCAGCCCAAGACATCCTTTGGAATGCACTTGGTCTACTTTAGGGATATAAGCACGTTTTAAACCCTGAGTATGGAAGAAAGGGGGAAAGGACGAGAGGCTGAGGAAGAGACCGAGTCTTTTATAACCAAGCTCCTCAGTGCACTCCAGTCGACAGCAACTGGGAAGGCAGACTACAACAATGCGGTCGCAGAGTATCAGCTCGCTGGGTGGCAAGCGACCTCTGGGTTGTCAGCATCTCCATTTACCCCGCTGAACAGCAGTGAGACCGTCCTGCTCACCCTGCAGTTAGCAGCAAGCTCTCCCTGACATTCCAACCTCTGAAGCCCCAGCAACCACGGGAGGAGGGCTGGTAGCCGAGGCCAAGCCGGAAGAGACCTGTTCTAGCTGGATCCACACACCCCAGTCTCTGGGTCTAAAATAAGACTCTGAACTTCTCTGCCAATGAGCTTCACCAGGCCCGATGACGTTAACGTGCTCTGTCAGTTCTATTTGCGGGCAACGTGCCTGTTCACCAGGACTGCATCCAGGTAAGGAGGCGTGTGGGGGTGGGAAGGCGGGGGCCTCTCTGTGCATGGACCTGTCCTCCCACTGTGTGCACGGAGAAGGTCTGAAAGGGCTGGTGAGGTGCCAGAGTAATTGTGTACGTCATCTCGGGATGTGCAAAGAAGAGCTGGCCTAGCGATAGTTAATTGCCATCCTCAGGCTACACACTCTTCACTGAATACCAGCGAAGGAGTCTGTTCAGTGCAGAACAAAGAAAAATCACAAGTCAAATAAAACTAACCGGGGGCCTCCACTGCTGACCGGGGCCAGCCACACACCAGGAGACTTGGATCGCCCTCACTCATCTTCTCTCGGGCCTTCTAATTAAGAAAACCTTAAACTTGGAACCAATTTGCTCCTTTCTCGCTCCCTTCAGTCATCACCCTGACCCATCTCTGATGTGAGAGAAAGCACTTCAAAAGAGGCAGAGTCCCTAAGATAGCTAGTGGCCAGAGTGTAAACTTCTTAATTAAGGACCCACACAAAAGTAACTTTTTCTTCTTTTTGGCTCTTTGTGCTTTTTGAAAATGCTGTTTCAAGCTGAACAAACTATTTGAAAACCATCCCCCTCCTCTTCCTCCCTCTTTCCTCTGTCTCTGTCCTCTCTCTGTCTCTCTCTCCATCTTCTCAGCTCATTGGTAGCTTCTCTCTCGGTCATGAAGTGTGCAATAAAGTGTTTTCTTTTGTCTCAAAGCCAAAAGTCACTTTATGGAGAAACAAGTTCCTCTTCTCTGGCCCTGCCCGGCCCCCAACCATGAGTGGCAGCCCAGTGGAGGTTTGGAAGCCTGCCACAGATGGCCAAGAACAAAACCCAGGCCGATCAGCAGGGCGGATCTGAGCCCACGGCTCACCACAGACTGTGCAGCTGCCACCAACTGTCCTGAGAGCTGCCCCTAGGGGCCCCAATTGGGAGCCCCACCTTTCTCAAACAATGCCACCGAGTCCCCTAGAGTTGCGATGCAATCTACCTTTTTCTTCACTCTCCATGATCAGATTCCACACTGACTGAACGGCAAGAACCTTTGCTCCCAACTTATCTGTTCCCAACAACCTCAGTTGTTCTTCCCAACTTTCCCAGGGAGAATCAGTGGAACTACCAGCCCCCGTTCTCCAAGCTCACACGGAGAGCTCAGACCGAACTGCCAGTTCTCCCCCAGGCATCTCCGCAGACAGACCAAAGCTGCATATCCATTATCTTCCTTTCCACTGTGACTGCTTCCTCTCCTCATCTCCTATATCCAACCGCAAGCTTTCTGAATTTTATATCACAAACATTTCTCAAATCCGGCTCCCAGAATCCAGACACAAGGCCATGGCCTACGTTAAGCCCAAACCAGGCCTCTTCGCTAATCACCCTCCCCCTCCGCCAGAAGGGACCTAATACATCAGTCAAACTCCACCATCCCGGGTCCCTCTGCTCTGCCCTCCAAGCCCCCCAGCATGCCATTCAGGAACCTGTGTTCCTCTCCTCTGTCACCGCAGTCACTGCCTGCAGCATGGACCTACCCCCGGGACCTGCCCCATCGAATGCTTCCTGCCTCCATGCTCCTGCTCGGGTCCCTCCTACCCCTCCATCCTGCTAAAAACTATGGTTTGGCCCAAGCATCTTCTTTCCTCGCCTCTCCCCTTTACATGAGGCTCCGTGCCACTGCTTGGGGCTCTTCACAAGTTTCTATCACTGCATCCAGTCCCTTTAGGCCAACCTGGGGGCACTGGGCAGTACTTCTGCTTGTAGGCTCAGCACCTGTTACACACACAGTGGCACCTGTCACACACAGTAGGCCTCAGTGGTTAGGATACTGCCTTTGTACCTCGGGATTACTGGCTACTGCCGTCCGTGACCACAGCGCAATCAATACTTCAGTCTGAATTAGATCCGTTTTGGTGTTATCTATTTAAAGAAGACAGACTCCTAGACCCCAAGGATCGTGTCCACGTAATGCATTTTGTCTGGCAACTTATGCACTCGGGGTACTTAATACGATGGAGTTGACAACGATGACGATGACAGTGACGTCAGCCGTGATAGGAAACGAGGTGATTAGACGTCCTTTTATTCTCTGAGGCTCTGTAGTTGCTTAAAACAGTACACGATGAGTCACCGAATGACAGCTCACTTGTCTTGAAACCTTAACTAACCGGAATACAGGCCGGAACCTCAGTCAGACACACTTCGGAGAAGTCAGAAGATCAGCAAGTGTGTGCACGCTAGAGTGTAGAGGGAGAACTTTCCAGGGGTCCTCTGGTCTGCACTCAGAACCTATTTGTTCTTCCTTTACTTCACCTCTGATAATCTCTGCCATCTCATGCCCCAGTCACAGTGAGTGAGATGTCAAGTATGAGGCAAGGGGAGGTGGAAAGACCCACTCCCCACCCTCCAGGGACCAACATGGCATTAGCAAGGCTAGAGCTAACCACGTGCAAAAGGGGAGACAAACTCCAAAAGAACACTGAGTACACAGCAGTCTCGCAGTCTGGGGACATTTCATGTTGAAGGACAATGAGTTCCATACATGTTAATAGACCTTAATGACACATCACACAAGAGAGGCACAATATTTACCCTCATACTGATGACTGAGATAGCCAAAGAGGGCTGAATTCTGTCCAGTCGTCTCTACTGGCAGAGAAAGGCAAGTGGAACACATTTTAAGAATGATTTCTGTCAAAGTGTTTGAAGTTTTCATTTTGTTTTGTTTTGTTTTAAGTTTTAGCACTTACTGGGGTAGACTGTGTTTCATCTGGAAATTTTGCTGCTGACGAAGGAGCTGTGGCTCAAGTTCGTCCCATCCGGAGCTATTACGTAAGCACGTCCCAGGCCTTGCCCACCAAGAGTGTCCAACCTAAAACAACTCAACGCCCTCAAGAATTCATTTGTATATGTAGTTTTATTTTAAAACACAGTGAAACAGGAAACCCTTCTGCCAAAAACTACCAAATATAGCATGTCCTACACCTCCCCATCCGTGCAAAACACTAATGGACTACAATTTAAATTCAGGTCAAGAACACAAGAGAGGAATCTATTTCAAGGCAGCTTCTACTAACAAAACAATTTTCTTTCAGTCTGAACGACCCTCCCTCCTCTGTCTCCCCCTCCTTTTCTCTCTCCCACTGTCTTTCACCATCTTTTCTCAGATCCTCAAACGCACAGAAGCAGCCTCAATGAGGGAAAAGGCGAAGACTGCTGGCTTCTGTTCACGCCACGCCAGTCACGTGGTCACCATTTCCTTGGGGGTTCAGCAGGTACAACCCAGGTAGATCGAAAGAAGGGGAGGATGAGAGACATTTGGCTGTTTTTTTTTTTCAGAAAAAATAGGAGTCGAACACGGGATTAAAGAAAAGGCTACTGGATTAGAAAATACTAAAGGAGAGACTCTTGGAAACAGGATGTTGCAAGAAGGAATGTACCGAGGGGAATGAAAGGGTGGAGGGAGAACAGAAGAAAGAAAGAGACTAATCTTCCAAGTAAAAAGGATGATGGGAAAGAAGCTAAAATTTGGCCACTTATCCGACCATTCCTGAAAAACCAGAAATTTCACAACTGCATCTCCTAGCTCACTGTTTCTGCCCTTCCTGGTGACAAGAGGGAAGCGAATGCTTTCGACAAGATGGAAGAAATCACTCCATATTCCCAATATTGTGTTTCTACCGAATGTTCCCGAGCTGGCATTGGCGGGGAGCATTAAGCAGCTGTCACTGCTTGGTCTGGCATTTTGTCAACCCACCTTGATTAAGAACCTTGTCTTGAAAACCTTCAAATCTTTCATATTTCCCCCACAATAACTAACAACAACGTAGTAGACTAGAGAGAAATAAACACTAGTTACTCATCTATTCAGCATTTACTGAGTACCTATTACAGGCTTGGTCCAGGGAGTTCTCACCTTTTCAAACAGAGACAGATTCTATTTTGCATGTGGGAAGGCTGCTGATTTATCTGATGAAGAATATAATAGGGCAGTATACTCAAAAGGGCAAGGGTTTCAGAGCTAGACAAACCCAGGTTTCAATTCCAGCTCTGTTACATGAAAGGTGCTGGTCCTTGGGCGAGTTGCTTAACTTCTCCAAGCACTGATTTCTTAATGGAGGGCTTGGTTTCATTGTTTTGGGAAGATTCAATGGAAAGCACCAAGCAGAACCCGGCACATGGTATCGAAGCAATTGTTCATTCAGTAAATACTTACTGAGCATCTACTACACGCAGGCTTTGCTCAGCAACAAAAAAGAGAAGCAAGAGCCCTCTTCTCATCTTTAGATGGCATCACCAGGACTTGGCAAGGGTTCTGAAAACCCATGCAAATGAAACAAAGTGGGTGTGGGCCAATCTTGCAAATGCCATGATTTTCACATCCCCTAGGGAGCTGCATCAAGAACTGCATTTTTTTTTTTTAAAGATTGCATTTTCAAGGGAGAGTTAGCCTGCAGCCGGGAGTCTTGAGCTCCCCGGGGGGGAAAAAGGCAATGTGGCTACGGGGTGTCTCAGGCTGTTCACCTGGGAAACCAAACTGTAGACAACTGGAGCAACCCACACCCTGGCCTTCAGGATCTGGGCAGAAATAGAAGCCAGTAGACACAGACTGTTGTCCCTCTTGCCTTTTGCTCTTAAAATGAGAAAGGCGACTGAATTTTGTTTGGGGAGGTAGGTGGGGATTGCTGCACTACACAGAGGAAGTTCCCACATGAACTGCTACATTGTTTCTGTTACTCTCTGACTCATTTTTACTTTTCCTTCCCTGGCCTCCCTGATGTCTTGGTCTGTTCCACATGTGGCACAATAGAGTCTTTGTTTACAAGATTCTACTGTGCAATCAACCTAGTTATTAAGCAAAGAAGTATTTATGCACAAAAACCAGAGGCAATATCAGGTAAACTGACATGAATTGTGTATTTCACTTTCCTATCTCTAACATTTAAGTGGATAGAATTGATAACGCAGCTAAGAACTTTAATTGTTTAAAACCTATATCCAAGTTGGAGCAATAGGACTGATACACACACTCACTCTTACATACATATATACGATCCAGGGGCAAACGTTTTTAAAAGCCTAAACAAAATTCTGTGTCCGCTATTTTTATGACTGGTACAACCATCCACCTAGTCTCACACAAGTAAGACATTTGTAGTTGTTTTCAACAAGTGAGGCAATGAGGTTTTTGTGGAAAGTCATACATGTCTTGTAGCCAAACATACTTGGCTTTGAATCTCAAATCCCACTCACTTCTAACTATCCAATGTCAAGGACGTTCTTAAATATCTCCAGGCCTCGGTGACCTCATCTGAAGAGTAGATTTTGGAGCAAAATAAATTACATAAAAGAAATAAGCCGGTGTTTCTGAAAAAGTTGTTATACCACTCCTTCCCCCCAAGACATTGCTCTCAACACCTTGCTCTTCCTTCCATTCTAGTGCCCACTGACTGCTCTCCCCGACAGCTACCTTCTAACTGGTTTCTCAGCCTCTCATCTGTAATCCCCCCATCCATCCCAACCTGCTATTAGAAACAGCAGTCAGAAAGGGAAATTTGATCGTGGCACTCCTCTGCCACAAATCCTTCTATGGCAATTACATTCAGAACAAATCTGCATTCAGAGCAAAGTCCACACGTCCCCAACCCATCTGTTCAGCCATGCCTCCCCTGACCACCCCACCTCTGCCCCCTGAACAACCGCAGCCCCCACGTCCCAGGCCCCCAGCATTGTTTGCAGAGCACACCATCTGCTCTGCTGCGTTGACTCTCTCTGCACCTCCTCCAGGATGCCAGCCCCACTCCACCCCCTCCCATCTGTAGAGACCACCGGCCCCCTCAAGGCTCAGCTCAAATGCCAGGTCCCCTTTAAAACCCTCCCTGATTTCCCTGGCTCACTCAGAGTTCCATTCACGCTTCAATGATAGCTTGCTCTATTTTATTACTTAAGTTTTGTGTTCTCGATTATCCATATCCATGCCTTTCCTTCTCCACTAGATTGTTAGTTCCTCCATGACAGAAGCTAAATGGTATCCATTTTTTATTTTCAAGGTTTACCATTTCTTACATGAAGAAGACAGAACCAAAAGGTAAAAATGGGACATGATAGTCTCAAGGTACTTCACGTGTTGATAAAAGAAAATAAAAAATGCACTGGAAATGAAGTCTTGGGTGTATTAAAAAAATTTTTTTTAGACAATCCCCAGCAATCCACAGAGGTGTATGCCATCTGTGATGGATTGAATTTGGCCACAAATTCTTTGATCCTTCTTCCACTGAAAGGTGAATCTATTTCCCTCCTGTTGAATATGAGCTGCCTACAAACATTTTTGACCAACAGAGACACTATGCCATTTCTGAGCCTAGCATTTAATATAAACAACGGCTTTGGCCCCTCGGTCTTTTGGAACCTTGAGCCTCCCTATAAGAAATTTGATTACCTTAGTGGAGAAATCTCATGGAGAGGCCCTAAACCTACATGGAGAGGCAGAAGGACCCAGAGGAGATCAGCCTTCTAGGCCTCCTTGCCAAGATGCCAGGCAGGGGAGTGAAGCCATATGGGACCCTCCAGACCAGACCAACCATTGACTGAATACCACCAAGTGAGCAGAGCTAATGCTATAGAAGAATCACCTAACCGAGCCCTGCCTGAATTCAGGATCAACAAAATCACAGATATAATTAAAAGGCAGTTGTTTTAAGCCACCAAGTTTTGATGTGGTTTGCCAGCAGCTAGACGTAGCCAGATCACTATCTTAACCCCTTTTAGCTCAGCATCCTAGCCTACTTAATAGAATACTTGAGCTGCAAAGGAAATACTTCCCTCATTTGTAACAGAACAGTTAGGAGAAAATGAACTTATCTTAAAGAGATGTGCATTACACATTACATGTCTGTATCACAACCCCAACCATCCTAGAGCCTGGTAGGTCGCTCATCTCAACCAGATGATCAGTGACCTGAGGGCACCTACCATGTCTTACACTGCACTTTCATTCACAAGGTGTGGCCCATAGCAGGTGCTCGATACTTATTTGATTTATTGAATGCCAGTTTAGTAAGAAGGAGCATTGTATTAGAAGACCCGCAGGCACAGAACATAAATTCTATTCTCTCCATCTGGAAGGGAAGAAACGAACTTGTCACTCATATTTGGACAGAGGTAGCTAATAGATAACATGAGGGACAAGCCAGGAGCCTCCAATCCAGTCTTCCATCACCCACACTTCTCATGCATGTGAGGAGGAGATCTTTGTGCCTTCATCTGCCTAGCTATCAAATGGGGAAAATCGTATCTGATACCTCTTAGATCAGGATAAGTTAGAAGTAAGGTTTTAGACTGAAAACACCTTCAGTTCTTCAGACCAACAATGCTAGGGAAACCCAAGGTAGTATCATTGTTTTTGCAGGCTCTTGTGATTCTAGTATATAAAACAGTCTGAATTTGTAGCTCCAATTCCATGTGCTGGGTCAGCTGAGCGTTTGTTTGAAACTTACCAGATTTCCCTTTCATTGTCTTTAAGATACAGCAAACAAAACAGCTCTGAAATATATGGCGAACTAAACTAACTTTTTTTAAAGATTTATTTATTTGAGAGAGAGAAAGCATAAGGGGAAGGGGAAGGGGGCAGGAAGGAGGAGAAAGAACCTCAAGCAGGCTCTATGCTGAGTGCGAAGCCCACTGGGGACTTGATCTCATGACCCTGAGATCACAACCTGAGCCGAAAGCTAGAGTTGGACGCTGAACTGCCTCTACCACGCAGGTGCCTCTCAACTAACTCTTGAAGGAGATAGAAGATACGTTGGAAGTAGAAAAAAAATTATCTTTTTTTTTCCTCTTCTACAAAACATCAACCAGCCAAAATGTGATGGCAAACTCAAAACTTACAGTTGTAATGGTTTGTGTTTTATTATAATGTTTAGTACTCAGCAAAAAGCATGCTATTAGAATAAAAGCACTAGTTGGGGGCACCCGGGTGGCTCAGTCGTTAAGTGTCTGCCTTCGCTCGGGTCATGATCTCTGGGTCCTGGAACTGAACCCCACATCGGCTCCCTGCTTGGTGGGAAGCCTGCTTCCCCCTCTCCCACTCCCTCTGCTTCTGTTCCCTCTCTTGCTGTCTCTTGCTGTCTCTCTCTGTGTCAAATAAATCAATAAAATCTTTAGGGGGGGAAAAGGAAAGCACGACCTGCGGGCACCTAGGTGGCTCCTCTGGTTGAGCGTAGGACTCTTGCTTTCAACTCAGGTCACAATCTCAGTGTCCTGAGATTGAGCCCCACCTCTGGGACCCTGCCGATCACGGGTACTGCTGGCAGTTCTCTCCCTCTAGCCTCCCCCTGCTCAAGTTCTCCATCTCTTTCTCTCTCTCAAATAAATAAATAAATAAATAAATAAAATCTGGAAGGAAGGAAGGAAGGAAGGAAGGGAGGGAGGGAGGAAAGGAAAAAGGAGGAAGGGAAGGAGGAGGAAGAGAGGGAGGATGGGAGGGATGGAGGAAGGACTAGCCCATTCTTGTAGGTATCAACTCTTCCACGTATAAGATGGCATCTACTGAGGAACTATGCCGATTGCATGACATCATTTCTCATACAACAATAACCCTATAACATAGCAAAGACCTCTGATCCCATCTTAAATTTAGATGGGGAAATTGAGGCCTGCAGAGATTACATAACTTTCCTATATTAGTTTGCTATTGTTGCCAAAACAAAATACTACAAACTGGGTAGTTTAAACCACAAAAATTTATTTTTTGCAGTTCTGGGGGCTGGAAGTCCAAGATGAAGGTGCTGGCTGGTCTGGTTTCTCCAAAGGCTTCTTTGCTGCCCCTGCAGACGGCCACGTCCTCACGGATTCCTCATACTGCCTTTTCTCCATGTGCAGGCACTCCTGGTGTCTCTTCGTTTTCCTTTAAGGACCCTAGTCATACTGGGTTGGGAACTGACCCCGTGGCCTCATTTAACCTTCATTATCTCCCTAAAGGTGCTATCTCCAAATACAGTCACATGGTGAGTTAGGGCTTCAGCCTGGGCACTTGGGAGGATATAATTCGGTCCATCACATCTGCCCAAACCACAGAGCTAGTCCATGGTGGAGATGCCACTTTTATGGTCCACTCAACTACTGTCTGTGGCGCTTCCCCATCTACCTCAACCTCATTCTGTGTCCACGGAAAATGGCCCTGCATAATTACCCACTGCACAAAGTAAAGGGAACAAACACCAGAGTACAGACATAAAGGACAAAAGGGAAGACAAAATGCAGAAAGTGTAAAATCTAGGAAAACGGACTCTTCGAAAGGCAGGAAATGTAGCTCACACCCAAACTTATTTTTTCATGGCCCAGAGTCCTCTCCCCGCCCCCATGATGCTGGCTTTGTTGCAACAGCAGGAAACTCCTCCATCCTCTCAAATGGTGGGGAAACTCTTGGGGACAAGTACTTGCTCTACTAGAAGCCACTGGCAGAGCACAACCCAGAGACATACTTTTTGTAAAATTACAAAATAATACACAATTTAATTTTTTCATCACATTTTTGTAACCAAAAAATTTCAAGGGCCCTCTCGCAGTGCTATACCGTTCATAAATCCAATTAATAAAGATTTCCCGATTAGCTACAACATGTTAAATCCAAAAAAGCAATACATGCTTTTCTCTTTTCTCTCAGATAACACAAGGAAGCATCTTATATTTATAAAGCACAGGCTTTCAACCATATTGGACTTTCCTTTTAAAAAGAACAATAATTTAAAGTGGCTGCTAGCAGAGAATTGTTAGGTGCATTTAAATGGGTATTTGTGTTCTGAAAATCTTAATTGAAACTCTTTTATTGTTGCTGTCTATGTATGTGTTTGTTTTGGTTCTGAGGGAGAGCTGAGGTTCCTTGCACATTAGCCTTTCATCTGAAATTCTGATTCCATACAAAATTAAACCAGCCTATTGGAGATCCAACTTTATAAAAAGCATTAAGCCATGCTGAAGTATTGTTTTAAAAATATATGAAAAAATCAAAATCATTTTCTCTGTGAATCTTTCTATAACACATACGAGACACAGCAGGACTAAGGTAATTTGGGAAGATATAAAATCTGTGTTGCCTGTTACCTGGGCTCTTGAAGATGGTCAAGACTTACTAGCGAACCCTAAGACATGGCTAATGAGCTAAAAATTTTGTTTCATCCTAAGTGTTATTGGCTACTACAACATGAACATCAAAATCTCATTCTCAGTTTGACCACAGCAGAGACCAAATTTTGACTCACAGGTCAGGAAATGACTCAAACAATAGTATTTCTACTCTTTTTCTCCCAATAAAGATACAGTAAGTATGGTTATATAAATCATGTCAGTAATCTGGTGTCAAATCAAGATAATCATTTGGTACTAAAATCCAATAATATAGAACCTAAATAAGAAATGAAGGCATCATTATAAAACTTTCCTTTTTTAACCAACTAGAGAGATTTAAAGTTATGTATATATTTTAGTGTGTATATTTTAATAGTCTATGGCACTGTCCTTCTTCCTAGATATTAATTCAAAGCTTTTTTAGCCTTTCTCTCTAAACTTTCTGAGTGGGTACAGAGGATCCCGAGTGCTTACATAAGGAGTAAGAGAGAACTCTGGTATTTCCAGCAGGATCCCCTGCTTAGCAGGAACACGTTCCAAGGTCCTTGTCCTGAAGCCTCATGACTGCATACACCCTCCCCTTTCTGCAACACCACCACAATCAGCGTGTAACTTCCTTATGCCTTTTTTTGTGTCCCATCACACACACACAAAATGATGTGCACAATAAAATCCTTTTCCGCACAGTCACATTTTTAGACCAAGCATTTTATTTACAACCTGAGAAAATGCCCTTTCAAGTGGTAATTAAAGTAATCAGGGCTCTAGATTCAACCAGTGGTGGATGCAGAGGTTTGGTTACAACTGCCTGACCATGGCCTTAGCCTAAACCTCCACTTGACATTCTCATCAAGTCTACATCTCCTGCCCTACTTCTTCAGAACTAAAGTAAGTGCGGGTAAGTGTCAATGGCCCCTGCAGAACCTCTTACTACCATGTGGAATGAATAATAGGAATTAAACATGAAAAGACCCAATAGGTCAGCCATGCATCTGTCTGACAAAACAGGATTATTCCCTGCAGGGCATTTTCAAGTTAGATCATATCCATTTTTCTTGTTTACAAAGCTTAGTATTGATAAAGTGTAACAGTGGCCTGCTGAACTAGCTTAATTGACAAATTAATAAGTGAGCATATAACTCTGAAAAGTTGCTTGTGAGAAACACAGAGGGGGGGAAAAAGATCCCTTCTTCCGAGTCTAGTCAATACGTGCATGACACATCAACACAATCAGTGACAGGGATATTGGCGCATTGATGCCAAAATCCTGAGCTCCCGATAGGCAAACACCCAATGAAATACGCAGGGAGACGTTTCCAACCTTAAAAAAAATTATAACTGAGGATGAAGTGGCTATAGTTTTCCAAATTCAAAAAAAGATTTTAAATGAGCTAGCATGTTTTTTCTGCCTCAGTGCTCCTAATCCCACTTTTAAGTGTCCTTACTAATAATCCCATCACTCTGCATTAGGCTATACCCCTAGGGAGAGTCATCCTAGAATGAAGGAATCACTTGTCATCTTTATTTCAGGATATTTCTTTGTAAAAGCTGACTTTTCTTAGGAAAAAAAAAAAGAAGAAGAAGAAGAGGAAGCCCTCCTGAGACCTATAACAAGATCGGAGGAGAGGAGCCTCCAATTAATTTTCCATTTCCTGTTGTTTCCAGAAATCTTTCTCTTTGATTAGACATTCCCAACTAATTCTTCTATCCAGTCCTGGAATGGAAATACTCTTTTTCTTCCAATTGCTCCTTACTGTCATAAAGCCCAGTTCTGGTCAATGGATTTATAGCTCTCCAGAGTAAATTTCCTTCCATAATACATGTGGTAAATTGCTACATGCACTAGTCTTAGACATACTGATCCAACAGAAGTATGCATTCATGTGTGCACATGTGCACCCACAGATGAGTTGCTGTGAACTCAAGAATCTTCCTGGGGCGCCTGGGTGGCTCAGTGGGTTAAGCCTCTGCCTTCGGCTCCGGTCATGATCTCAGGGTCCTGGCATTGAGCCCAGCATGGGGCTCTCTGCTCAGCGGGGAGCCTGGTTCCTGATCTCTCTCTGCCTGCCTCTCTGCCTACTTGTGATCTCTCTCTCTCTCTGTGTCAAATAAGTAAAATAACATAAAATAAAAGACTCTTCCTAATACAACTGAAATCTTGGACTCTGGCTTCTTTGTCCACACTAAGACAAAATAAAAATCAGTATTTCCAAATACCTGTAAAGTAGCAGGAGTTGAGATCTTACACTAACAAACTAGTGTGACTTGGAGATTGACACATATCAATACTTCATCACTTGTTATGGCCTTAACATTTGCCTTTTCTTACCATTGGTATCCTAACCCGCTGGGCCATTCCTAAAACACTGACAAAGAATCACAGCTTGAGAACAATTCCTCCTTTTTTATTTAAAACACACAAGGTGGAGCCAAATCCTGTGATTAATTTTTAGAATGAAATCTATTAAACAAGGAGCTGATGAAAAAGGGTGGAGTCTAGGAAAACAAGAAAACAAAAAGCAGGAATCTGAACACCATGGAGTAGAGCTCTAAAATCCCCATTATGCATCCATAAACTACATGATGAAAATACACTGGCCAGCAGTTGGCAGAGAGACTAGAGCTGACGCCAGTTTTCAGTCAGCTGCTTGGGGCTTAATGCTGAAGAACCATGGCCACTAAGTCCTTTGAGAAAGTACAAATCTTCTTCAACTGAATTATTCTAATTACTTTCCTGGGACTGATGGGTGACCAGACTCTTCACCTGGTCTGCCAAATATCTTCTTTTATTTAGAGGCTCCCAGACTGTGGATTGAAAAATATTTTAGGTAAAGAAGAGAGCCTTTCACAAGAAAGATAAAAGAAAAGGCAATGGCAGGGTGGGCACAAAGACACCCTGAGAAAAGAGAAGGAACTGAGAAAAAAACACGAATTAAACAAAACTGAACAAAATCCAGAGGGAACGATCATGCAAGTAAACAACCTTTATATTAAAAGAACTTACAAGGCAACAACAGTTAACCACAATCTTTGAGCCCCCAAATCATATGAATATGATAAGATATACTGGGCTAACCCTGCTGACTGAACTCTAAAGAATCACTCTATACACCTTTCCTCCATTCCATCCCTCAGCTAACTCAATCCGCCGCACATGCGTGTGCACATGCGCACACACACACGCGCACACACCTGCCATTTGCAGAATGTGTCAGGGTCTCATTCTTTTGTATCTTTGCTCACACTATTCCCTCAACCTGGAATTCCCTTTTCCCTTCAACTACCTTCAAATGATCTATCCATCCCTTAGTAACCAGCTCCACCATGAGCTCCTCTTGGGAGTTAGATGCCTCCCGCATTGTTCTCCTTGAGGCCTACGTTTAATACAGCACTTAGCAAACTGTATTTAACAAACAAACTATAATCATTAAAAGCACTTAACAAACTGTATTTAATAAACAAATTGTAATTATTAAAAGCTTCCCCGGGTCTCTGATGAAACTGTGAGCTCCTTGAAGGCAAATACATCTCTTGAAACCATTAAAAAAAATTCATGGGAGTCTGAAGTCAGACATTTGAATCCTGGTTTTGTCAGTGTTCCTATCTATAAAATGACAATGATGTTTCTGTTTTTTCAAAGTTACTGGGAGGATTAAATAATTCCATTACCTCGCACGTACGAGGTGCTCAACAACCGTTAGAGCTACTTCTTCTTGTTTTGGGGGTTTGTGAGGGGTGGTTTTAAAGTAAATTCCATGCCCGACGTGGGGCTCAAACTCACCAACCCCAGACCAAGAGTCGCGTGCTCTATGGACTGAGCCAGCCAGGTGCCCCACAGAACTGCTTCCTTTGGAATACCAGTACAAGCAAAACACCCACCGTTTACTACATGCCCAAAACGAGCGTGTCGATCAAACCGAGTCTGTAACAATTCTAGCTGGTCATTTTATAACAACGGCATATCAGGGTAATTTCACCTACTCTTGTTAACTTAGATGTCAATACTGAAGAATATGCCAAAGAAGACACCCCACGTGAAACATCAGAAGCTGGGGCCACGCTGCCTAACACAGACAGCGAGGAGCTAACCGCTGCCTCATCCGCTCTGCCTGACTCACCAATGAACAGACTCTCCCGCCCAAAGAGACTTCTTTTCAAACTTCACAGTACCTCTTTCTCCTCAAATATAACACGGAAATGGAAACATTTGTGATTTTCTTCTTCCTAGTTACCAAGATCGGATGACTAAATGAGACCCATAAAGCTAGCTGCAACTTCTGGAGACAGGCCCCGCACAAAACACACACGTCTCATACGCACTGCTTCGCATTTGAGAGTTTCAGTTCAAGGCCTGTATAAATTTTTAAGGCGAGACAGAAGACAAAGAGAAAGGAGAAGAGGAGAGGAAAAGAAAAGAAAGAGGAAAAGAGAGGTGTGGTAACCGTTCTTGACAAAGAGGAACCTGTCCATATTTGAATGGGCCCTCGTACACTCCAATCCACTTAGACCAATATGCATGAGTCTAACTCCATAGTCTGTGTAATACTTGAAGGGCTATAGTAGAAATCATCTCTGATGATCTCCTACCACTTCTGCCTACCAAAAATGCAGCGAATGTCTCTGGAAAAAGAAGGACTCGAACCTCAGGCAGTGTACAGAGCTGGTTCCCTAACCCCCAAGCCAAACTTCTAGACCTCGTGGTGTCTCTTTGCCTCTCTAGAAGTCACTACGTAAGCACGTTAGCTCAAGGGGGAAGCAGAAAGGCACCGTGTTAATTATGTGTACACAGACAGCAGTGCAACATCCAGAAACCATTTTTTTCCCTTTTTATAGTCCACTTTCATTTTATTAATAAAAAGTAAAAACTCCAACTTCTTCAGAATCACCTAGGGCTTTTAATGGAAATCTTTTCCTCAACGAGGCTAGCTTTTCTCCAGCTGATCCTATAAACACTGCTGGCAATTTTTTCCCCAATGCCTCTAACATATTTTCACTTAGCAGCAGTTTGATGTATAAGATCTGACAGCCCGGCAGTTATAGGCCACCTGCATCACTGTCGCCATGACAACAGTGAAAGACAATCCATGATCCCATGCCCTGGTCACACGTTTCAATACAGCTTATCTGTCCAAAGCCACTGAGTCTAATGGAAGAGAGTAATTACCATCTTCCACTCATTGTCAAAATTCCCACCATATAATGCTCTTCAAAATTATTTTATTCCTCTCACATGGCTGCTTTGCAAAAACGAAAAGAAACCTTAAGTGGAAAGGGGGGGGGTGGGAGAAAGAGGAGGCTGTGACTCCTATAAATGGAGCCGACTGCGCGTGAACTGTCCCTTTGCAGCCGAAGAGCGCTCCAGCCAGCAAGAGGGCTACACAAACATCTCCAGTGCACTGGCGATCGATCGTCTTAAGATTTGGTTTTAACTGGGGTAAGGAATTAGTAGGATTTCCTGATTGCAGCTGGTCCTTCAGGCAGGTCCTAACAAGCACCGCAGCCCCTGCCCAGATTATCAGGAGCCCCCTCCTCCCGTCCACCGTAGTCCCAGCAACATCGCCACAGCCCCCAAAGGCGGAGATCGGAAAGGAGCAGAGACCCGCCATGTGGACACTTTTTCAGTCCCGCATCCCAGCACTCTCGCACCTCCCCCTCCACACTCCAAAGATGAAAATGGATGCTTGGCTGGCTGGGGCTTGCATTCAGTACTGCATATTCTTAGGGGCTAGGTAAGACTCAGTCTTTGAGAAAAGTCTCATTCATACAGAATTCAAGTGAACTTTGACCAGCAAATACTTTTCTGGAAAAACCTTGTGAAGAAGACAACTTACAAGAAAGAGTCATTAAATATAAAGGCAAAGCGAAAAGTCATGTGGACTTGAAAAGCAAACTACAAACAGTTAAAACCAGACAAAAGGGCACAGAAGCGAACCCTTGAGGTGTGGACAGCTCAACTCTTGGTAAGACTGCTCCACCTTTTTTACCTTTAGGCATTTTCACAGAAAACCATACCCATCATCTACTTGTTAACTACTGAAGGCTATGTCAAGTGCTACCCAGCTTCACGGTTAACATAAAATTCTCCTACTAAGAGAAAATGAGTGAATTCATATCATGGGATAAACACCAATCCACGACAGGACATAAGTTACGTAATTTTAAGTATAAAAAATCAGTTCTTAGGGGCGCCTGGTGGCTCACTGGGTTAAGCCTCTGCCTTCAGCTCATGATCTCAGGGTCCTGGGATTGAGCCCTTTGTGGGGCTCTCTGCTGGGGGGGGGCTACTACCCCCCCTCCGCCTCTCTGCCTACTTGTGATCTCTCTGTCAAATAAATAAATAAAATCTTTAAAAAAATTAATTCTGAGATTTTATTTGTGCACCTGTCAGAATGAACCTGAAATGTTTTGTTTAGGCTAAATCCTAAAAACCACAGTCATAAAACATTTAACCCAGCTGTCAAAACATTATAGTTACAGAAACTAACATTCCCTACAGCATGTATTAATCATGGCGTTATATACATTATACAACAAACATGGAAAGCCTCATTAGCCAAAAGCCTCTTGAACACAGCCCCCTTAATTATTTGGTGGTTGGTGGACAGGACTTTCTCTGTTTCTCTTGACGGCCCTTCAATTCACTACTCCTTTGTAGTCCTCAGAGGTGGCTAGAAAAAGAAGGTATGAGATGACACTGAGGTTTAGGCTCCTAATGGAAAAATTCAATAGTCTGCATTATTTTCTATAGGACACCAGAGACGGAGACACAAACACATGGATGTTGAGTCATCTCTAGTCAAAATGGCCAACCCATGACGAGAACATTCAGATCAATTCTGCCACCTTAAAACACGTCGATGAAATGTTTTCATGTGATCATTTGTGGATTTCATTTAGTCATCTTACTTTGTTCCCTCCCACTATTGTAGAATTTGAAAAACATCACTTACATAACAAGGGCCAGCTAAACATAAGCGTCTTGATAGAACAGAGCTGGAAAACTCAAGTTGCTATCAGCAAATTTCCTATCTGTTACACTCCCCCACTGTGGTAGGAGGTCCAACTTGTAAGAGTTTTCTGGAATGTCTACTGTAATCTTTATTTAAAAACATCTTCTCTACTACTCCATCTCACTTGAAGAGTCCTGAACACTGGTTTGGAAACCTCCTCTTGAGGAGACCAGAGGCTTCCACCATCAACATAAAGAGGGAAGTACTTGTTTTGCCCCTTCAGCTTGTCCGTTTCTGAGGTCCCAGGCCTCGCCTTGCCCTCCTTAGCAATTCTTTGTCTTCTTGACATTTTGAAAGATCGTGGGCACATTCCCTTATAGAATATGGCTCAGTTTGTTCCATGTTTCGTTATGATCTCTTCAAGGAATTCTTCTTCAGAATAACACAGAAATAAGTCTGTGTCCTCACTGCGGCATATCAGGAGGGACTGCTATTGGTTTGTCTCTCTATTGGCAATATTAACTAGGATTATTTGGTAAAGTGAAATCCACTGGATTTCTCTTATATGAAGTCACTACATTGGCTCTATAATTAAGTAATTTGTGGGGAGATACTTCAAGACTCTATCAATATCCTCTTCCTCATAAAACTATCATACACCACTCTCACCATACAGTGATGATTTTGTAATTCCACGGTTCCTTTTATATTTATTAGTGGGCCTACTAAATAAGACCTTTTGTTTCTCTCCCACCCCCACTTCATTATTCATTCAATTCAACGGACTTATAGATTCTTATTTTGGTTATAAATTGGTTATAATCCACTTCTGTATTTATTTTGAGCTCCAAACGCTCCAAGTTTGGCCAGAGGGAACCCATCGGTCAGGTTCCTCAGTCCTTAAAATTCTTTGACTGCTCCCACAACGTTCTGGCTCTCCACAATGCCCCAGGCCTACGTTGTACTTTCCCTACCCCACCTCGGGAAGCAGCCTCTTCTCCAAGTCAGGCTCCATCTTTTTAAAGGTCAAATGTTGAATTGATGGTTTCCAAGACCATGATGCAAATAAACGAAAAGAAGCAATGCAAAAGTAAGCATCAGTCTGTTCAATATCAAATGGAGACACGTCTGGTCAGTCTGGAGAAAGTAGCCTAGCATGCCTTTGTCATGTGCTCATTTCCACTGATATCAGAACTGGCTTTGCCCTGGTCACACACAGCTGGGCTATGAAAACCATGGGGCAGCTTCAGGTCAGAGAGGGGAGAAAAGTGAGAACACAGATGCCAGAGTTCCAAAGCAATAGCACAGGATGGTAGAGACAAGAGATAGCATGCCAACCGGTTGGCCCTGGGCAGTCAAACTTAACAAAGATTCTCATAAGACCAATAGTGCCTACCTACCCAGGGAACCTACAAGGAGCCAGGGAAGGCCACCTATCCCTCTTGTGTTGGTACCAAATTATTTATCACATGTCACTTTCACAGAAAATAGCTTCTGGGTCCACTTTACATAGAATTGCTTAGTAATCTGTGACTGATCTGGGAGGGAGAAAATATTGTTATCTGTTCGTTCCAGAAAGAAAAAATAAAGCGAAGAACTTTCTTCAAGATGCTCAGAAGCAAGGCCATTTTCAGGTTTTGTGGGCCCTGAAGCCCATAATATTTAATTCTTTAACAATAAAATTACAAATATAAAATAAAGCATGACTATATGAAAATTTGGGGGGTGCTGCAAAACTCTATAAAGGGCTGTGCAAGGGAGGGGACTTCACTGTGCAAGAGAGGGAAGCTCCACCGGCTTTCATGGTAAAAATCCACCTCTGCTCAGAAGCAATTCCAGCTTCTTGTTGTGGACCCTAAGGTCAAACAGTAGGGGAATAATTCTTCAGTGAGGTCAATCAGACAGCCCTCTACTGGTCTGAGAGAATCAGGGACTCCAGGAAATAGTACTGAGGGTGCACCTCCAAGACAGGCATCCAAACCCACCAGTGATCATTCCATGTAAAGTAAAAAAGCAACCACAACTCCCCTAAAATCATGGGAGCAACCTGTTTGGCAGAGGAGTGGAGATTCTTGTTGACTGTTTATTAGCAAACCCCACCTGTACACAAATGCCGGTCCCTCTGCCCAAGTGAAGTGACAACGCACCTAGAAGACCTAGAACCCCTCAAATCAAAGTTATAAGTGCCATCTCAACTTCAGGCTACCAGGTCTCAGGGATGGTGCTCTCCAGGTTGGTGAGTACTCCCATTTTGGATCTTTCATGTTCTTGTAGCTGCCCTATCCTCCACTGCACCTTCCCTCATTTTACCTGGTTTTTCACACTGAACCTGTTGTTACTAGCTGAACCCATCTTCCCATCTTCATGCTGTTGATCCGGTTGTTTCCTCTGCCTGCCATGGGCTTCCCCATCTCCTCCACCTATAAAGACCTACTCATCCTTCAAGGCCCAGATCACATGCCAGCTCCCTACATTCTCCCGCCTAATACACTCCTTACCGGCTCCCCCTGAGCTACAAAATATAATTAAATCATTCCAACTTCTGTGTTCCTGTAACAGTTTAGAGCCCGTATCCCATTAGACTGAGGGATGACGTGTAGAAATCTCACCAGCTACATTAGTGCAAAGCCTATACCCACGGTCTTTGACTTTCCAGCAATCTCTACAGTACCTGGCCCAGAGGGGCTTTGAAAAAGTGTTTGTTGAATTAAGGACTGTTGCCAGAACTGCAAGTGTTCCTTTTCCTTTGACCTAAGTAGAGGCTTATCTTAATTGAAATAAAACTACAACATTATTCGGTTTTAAAACCATGTAGCTGAATGTAGCTGTATATAATTACAATGTCATCAAACCACTGATAATTTTAGGCCCCTCTTTCCCTTGAAGCCTTCTTTGACTATCTTTGACCAAATATCAGTGTATTTCTACAGTGTAAGTTTTATGTGTATATGTGGGTATCTTTCTCCCTTTTCTAAACTCATCAACAAAAATTTCTAATATACCTACCTAGTCAAAATAATGTAATGAATCCCCATTGCCAGCTTCAAACCATGGCTTATCCTGCTTCAACACGCCCATTGCCAGCTTCAAACCATGGCTTATCCTGCTTCAACACGCCTCATATTCAGTATTACAGTCTGAATATTTGTGCCCTCACCCCCACAGTTGATGGTATTTGCAGGCAGGACCTTTGAGAGATGCTTACGATAATGTGATTAGTGCCTTATCAAAGAGGCTCCAGGGAGATTACCTAGACTTTTCGGCCATGTAAGGGTACTACAGCAAGATATCTGTGATTCAGAAGAGAACCCTCACCTGACCGTGCTGGCACCCTGGTCTCAGACTTCCAGCCCCCCAGAACTGGGCAATCAATGTCTGCTTATAAACCACTCAGTCTGTGGTTAAATCGTTAGAGCCACCCAAGTGGACTAAGATACCCACTTTCTCTTTACATAGTATATCAAAGCAAATCCCAGTCATCATATCACATCTGTATTTCAGAACATACCTCAAAACATTACTACCTTTTTGCAAAAACATAACCATAAAACCGTATCACATCTAAAAAGTATTTAATAATAATTCCTTAATATCATCAAATCATTCATCTAGTATTAACGTTTCCAATTGTTTCAAAAAAAAAATTCTGTCTCAATTTTTCTTGCACTAGATTTTTAACAGTGAAATATATTGTTACTTCATACAACTCATAAACAAATTGTCCTGTTTAAATAAAAAGCCCCAAACTTATATCCTACAGAGCCATAACATTCCACAGGACAAGACTCAGGATGTCTCATTTCATTGCAATGTACTAATTATGCTGCTGAAATTCTGTTAAACATTTGTCCTATATAGATATGTAAAATAATTTGTTTTCAGTTCATTTACCTTTCTACCCAAAGATTCTATTCCGCCAAGATTTCCACATGAGTTAACACTACTTTAGAGTTATTCATAGCCCCTAACAATGCATTTTATTTTTAAGTCTTAAAGGACAAGTTTTCCTTTTCCTGAAACTCAAGTGTTCACTCTTAATTAACACAAATGCTTTCACTCTAAATTTTCACTTTTAAAATAAAACTATGGCTAGAAAAGAAATGCCCTCAATAAACTATTCATAAACAAGTCAAGTACGCAAAGCTACAAAATATCTTAGAATCTTTATTTGGGCATGCACGTGAATCCATAAATGTTCACATAACACAAGTCAATGAGCACAAAAGACAAACACCAGGGTCTCCTCTGGCAGACCCCAGTTCTGCAGGGATGTTCAGAAGCAAGTGCGAGACTTAAGAACAGATGCATAAGTTCATTTCTTGATGATCCTGGACACATACTGCATAGTCCTTGATTTGGAACCGGAAACTGATGCATAAAGAACACAAAGTACATTCAATTTATGCAGCTGGAATGTTTCTGAAAAAATGAATACAAATAACCAAACATTTGTATGGGAAAATCTTGCCATTAAATTAATAACATGGTGGAGACTTGAAGAAATTAAGATTCTTCTTTATAATGCAAAACTCATCCTTCTTAAAGCTAGGTGTTAATATGGGTTTCCCCAGCAAATACACAGTCTCAGGGAAATATAGATGTCAATTTAAATATAGAAAGTATCTACCAATTCACACTAATTGAAGATAAGGACATGGACTAATTAAAAGGAGAAATAAAAGTGGGAATTATTTCCAAATAGATACAAGTGAACAACAACAAATATTTGCTAAATACATGTTCTTAAAAAAAAAAAAAAGATTTATTTTATTTTATTCATTTGAGAGAGAGAGAGCATGAGAGGGGAAGGTCAGAGGGAGAAGCAGACTCCCTGTTGAGCAGGGAGCCCCATGTGGGACTCGATCCTAGGACTCCAGGATCATTATCTGAGCTGAAGGCAGCCGCCCAACCAACACATCCACCCAGGTGCCCTAAACACATGTCCTTTCAACATCTTTGCCTTTTGATGATTTGATTTGCAATTATTTTATCATTCCCTATTTAAAAAAATAAATGATTCTAAATAAACAAAGTTTATTTTATTTTTAAAGATTTATTCATCTATATTAGAGAGAGAAAAAACACAAGTGGGGAGAGGGGCACAAGGAGAGAATCTTAGGCAGACTCTCTGTTGAGAGCAGAGCCCCACAGAAGCCTTGATCCCAGGACCCTGAGATCATGATCTAAGTCAAAATCAAGAGTCCCACCCTTAACGGACTGAGCCATGCGGATGTTCCCAGTTTATTTTATTTAATGGGTTAAATATCCTCCCCTACTCTTGTTTTACTTACTCTGTTCATTTGTTTACTGATGTCTTTCATATAAGGTTAAAAACCATACTGTAATTACCACAAATTCCAGACAAGTGAGATAAGATCAGATTAATCAAGTCATACTGTACTCTATATTCTGAATTTTTACTTTTTTTCTGGTGTTCCAAACACATGAAACCTTCCTATACCAGGGTCCCCAGAGAATCAGCCCTCTTGTACTTTAAGATTCATGGAGCTCCTTCCTCATAACTGGCCCTTGAGTGTCGTTCATGTGGTCTCCCGAGGAAGACAGTCACACCCAGAGCATTGCTCCTGCCTGTTCAGGACAGCTGCCAGCCAGTCAGCAATCACATGGGTGTCTACACTACTTAGTACAAGGACAGGGAGGCTGACAAAGAAACACGAAAGAAAACACAAGTCACCTAGAGCCAAATGCCTCTTGGATGCCTCCAAATGCCTCTCGGATGCCTCAAGGATTCAATTCCTCCTGGAGTCAGGCTGGAAACTGCAGCCCTTGCCCCCAGGCATGCATCCCACCACTACGCAAGTTGCCGTCCCCTCCCCCCTCCATGGCTTTGGCCCCTTCCAGGCTGAACCCTGAGAGCTGGTTTACACCCTCCAGGGCAGGAAGTGAATCACGCTTCACTCAACTGAAACTGCAGCAGGTTTGAAGGAAGTCAACCAAATTGAATCAGTAACACGGATCTTGTAAAAGAATGTCACAGGATTGATATTGATGACAAAGAATTAGCACTTTGGATTTACATCTCCCCTCACAGATGAGACTTTTAAAAAGCATAGGACACTTTACCCACCCACACAGATAGAGCGGCTGAAATCACCTTCCACAATATGGGCCCTGAGTGTTCTCACGACTAACCCTGGCCCCCCAACTCATGGCAGGATCTCTAGATTGCAGAACATGCCTGGGTCCAGACTCCAATTGTCTTTCCTCTTCCTTAGCAGAATAAAAAAGCTCTCTGCTTTGTTCTCGAAATGCAGCTCTGTCTCCTTTTTTATCCTTAATGTGATCTCCGGTGATTTTTAGGGTCCTAATACAAGCAAAATCCTAATTATGGGGAACGCCATTATTTTATATCTTATTTACTATAATCCAAAAGCATGGGACACCTCGCTGGCTCAGTTGGTAAAGCATGTGACTTTTGATCTTAGAGTCTTGAGTTCAAGCCCCACACTGGGCATGAAGTCTGCTTAAAAAAAAGGCACACGTTTGGGGTTCCTAATTATGTTGATCTAAATACTTCCCTCATATTTCTTAAACACTCATTATCCTCTCTCAAGTAAGACTTTTAAAAGGTATTTCTAGGGGTGCCTGGGTGGCCCAGTCGTTAAGCATGTGCCTTTGGCTCAGGTCATAGTCTCAGGCAGAGTCCAGGGATCAAGCCCCACATCTCCCTCTTCCACTCCCCCTGCCTGTGTTCCCTCTCTCGCTGTATCTCTCTCTGTTAAATAAATAAATAAAATCTTTTTAAAAAAAGTATTTCTAATAGGGAGAATTCTTAAATTTATACTTTTACTTCTTTTTACTTATAATTTATACTTTTACTTAAGGTTTCTGACTACATAAAAATCTAATCTCTGAAAATCAAGTAAAATTTGAAAGCAATTTTGTTTTTAAGCATACCCTAAACACAGAACTTAAAAAGTTGAGAGAATATATATTTCCTCAAGAAAATATGTAAAACATCCCTCAGTAACAAAGGAAGATATTCCAAATCAGAAATCCTTTTTAAAACGGACGGTTTTTTTAAAAAATTCATAGAACACATCAAAATCATAAATAGAGAACAGAGAAACTGGTCTCATCTGACGCCACCTTCCCAGGTTTCATTAAAATACAAATTAGAAGTTTCTAAATTATAGCTATATCCTTAATAAAGTTACAAAGGCCTGAGATTATCAAAGGAGCCAAACAGGTTCCCTAAGCACATCAGACAATGTCAGAGGTCAACAGTTCAGATTAAAAAGTTTACCTGGTAATTCTCACGGTTCTTTGTATGTACGTTTTTAAAGCTTCTCACAGATAACCATATCTAATAATATGTGCAAATACACAAAAGAAACCAAGACCTTAAAGAACACACTAACTTCATTTTTTAGAATGTTTTAAAATGATAATCAGGTACAATAGGCACTTCTTCAGACACTACAGCTGGATGTTCAGCACAAAATATTTTCTCTCTGATAATCAGCCACAACCCCTAAGACAAAATATTTTAAGGTTTTCCTGTAGAAAAAAGAAAAAACTCTATTCAATTAAAATATAATAATAATAATAGTCTTGAGCACAGACTCTGGAACCAGACTGCCTGAGTTCAAACCACAGCTCTACCATTCACTAGTTGTATGACCTTGGCCAAGTCACTTAGGCTTCCTCTGCCTCAGTTTCTTCATCTGTAAATACTCTTGTCTCCTTGGTTGTTTTGAAGATTAAATGAGTTAATAAGTGGAAAATGCTTATTATAGTGTCTGGTACACAGTAAGTACCACAAAAGTATTAGCGAATAATAATAATAATACATACATACATATAAGGATGGGGTAGTGAAACTGTAGCCTTGACTATCATTGTGGAACTTCTCTATTCCAGCATAAGAAAGATGACTTCCTAATAAAATAAAAGTATAAACCACTGAAAATATTTTGGACAGTTCTGGCTCATTCCGCTGGTCAATACTTATATTATAGGCCACCGGAAGTGAACAAGAGATAGCAGGGGAAGCAAGCAGAATACTCTTCAATGGCAAAAATAACATACACAGGAGCCACTTCTGATAAAGTGATCCAGGTTGACTGGATTCTCTCCCTCCTGCCAAGGCCTCCAATGGCACACCAGGGAAGGACACAGTCTCCTACATTCTAAATGTCATCATCTAAACCAACCAATTTTTTGACGAGGAATTTGGAAATCAGTGGAGGCTTGACAGCTGGAGGAATGATAGTTAGCAGCTGTTTCCATTAAAGGGGGCTCCGATATATGTTCTAAAACTCAAAGTCTATGATAGCATTTCCCACAGTATTCAAGGCAAAAGGTAGGTGTGGTATCAGGGTGTTTCCTAAATGCACTCGGATAAGATCAACCTCAAGATCTTGTCCTCAGCTCCAGTCCTACCTGATAGAAAAATCTACTTTGTTTTCCACAATGTAACACGCTTCAGAGACCATTTTAAAAGAAGTTACTGCAATCAACAAGTTTAGTACATACTCTAGAGATGGCACTGTAACCACTTGTCTACTCTTTTCAGGTGACATGAGGGGCACTTGGCTGGCGTGTGACTCTTGATCTCAGGGTCGTGAGTTCAAGACCCACACTGGGAGCAGAGATGACTTAAATTAAAAAATAATAACAATTTCTATTTCTGAGGACATGAGAAGAACCTAGATTCAACCACTGGAGGCTTCTACTAGAAAGAAATCAATTTAATTCAACTAATTTGATACCTTCCGAGATACTTTTTGTTTTGTTTTGTTTTGTTTTACCTTTCTTTCTTAAAACTTCACAACCCAGTGATGGGTATGAACTGGTGGTTCATTGAGTAGACCTAAATAAAGTCATTGTAGACTTTTTCAATGATACTCTCTGAAGAGACACTTTGGGATGTAAAATATTTATGCATTTGAAGACAGGCTCTCTTCTGTGGTCAAACATCTCTAAATCTCTCCATTTCATCAACTACTATTAGCTATTCCAGAGAATCAAATTCATAATTACCATGGGCTTGAAAAAGAGACTTCCAATCACAATCAAGTCTGTCTCCTGAGGTTAAAAGCTAACCAAAGTGTGACGCCTACCATGTGAATCTGAGTGCCTCTCCTAATGAGTAACAAGCAGTATTAAATTACAGGTTACTACCCATACCTTATATAAAATGCCGCACATCCAAGCTAGATGATGTGTTATAAAAGTAGTTATTAACCAAAGACAAATTAATGAAACCTTTGGTTAGACTGATATCTTTCTTGTTTCCCTATTTCTTTATTGATAAACAGGGAACTGTGCAAATGTATCTAATGTAGATTAATATTTTAAGAGTACCCAACCCTTAGGCATCCTGCTTCCACATTAATCTTCCACATTTTGTTGCACAGAATTCTTTCCCCATAGTTCTAATTTTAGAAATAGTTGGTCCATTAGAATTAATCTGTTCTCCTATAAAGACTGGTCAGAGCTAAGATCTAATATTTCTCCTTTATCTTTTTTCTCATGGAGAAATATATGAATTATGTTATTAACTATTGTTTATACTCCCACTTCTCATAAAATTACCAATAGATAGGGAAAAGGTGTCCTTCACTTCTTGTTCCAAGTGCTAAAGAATCAGTAATATTCAGTTTGCAACTCAACAGCATCCTTAGGAATGGGTAACATTGTGGTGAGCTTTAACTATTATTTAAACAACAACAACAACACATTGGTTTTAGGGAAAGTATACTTCCACTATCAAAGCCAATCCTTTGGGCTAAAAATGTTGAACCCAACTAAGGGCCAGACTTAACATTAAGCTTTTAATATAGCATGCATTTTTCTAAGTTTACAGAAGAGCTACTTTGTGGAAAATTCTGCCACTGGATATGCTGTAGAAAGAAATATCAAAAAGGCAAAGTCATTTTCATCTGGACACATAAACTATGATGAGCTCAGACTCAATTTCTTGGCTTCTTCAAGCTTTGGTTTGTTTTATTTTACACAGTGGTCTCTGAAGCAGGGAGATTTGTCTGCCTCTAGTTTTACCAACAAGGTTCAAATATTAGTATGTTGCTGGGACTCACCATGGCCCAGGTAAAATTTTAAAATGTTAAAGACTCCCTATTGTCAAATAAATAATCTGACCTTGGTCCACTTTACAATATAACCTGTTTTTACCCTGATTTTAATAGTAAGCAAGTTCCAATATTCTCCTGAAATCAATCAGAAATATCCATTGGCCGGCAATCATGATTAGATCACCAAATTGAAAGGAAAAAAGAGACGTCAGGCTACGTGGACTCTGCAGGTGAGGGGAAAGCCTCTATTTTTGTACACTAACCACTGATTTACTTGTGTTGACAGAGACCTAATATAGCAAAACCAAAACCAAAAAGAAAAAAGAAAAAAAAAGTTTTATAGGGAGACTTTATTTAATTAATTGACTTTGTTCCCTCAAAGTGCTATCTGGGTCAAGTTTTAAAAACCCAAACAAAGGGACGCCTCAGTGGCTCAGTGTGTTAAAGCCTCTGCCTTTGGCTCAGGTCATGATCTCAGGGTCCTGGGATTGAGCCCTAAATCGGGCTCTCTGCTCAGCAGGGAGCCTGCTTCCCCCTCTCTCTCTGCCTGCCTCTCTGCCTACTTGTGATCTCTCTTTCTGTCAAATAAATAAATAAAATCTTTTTAAAAAATTTAGAACATATACTTGAGATATTTATACTTAAAAGGGTGCTGAGGCAGACTACTTTTCTAAAGAAAAGCACTCCAATGACAGGAATAATCAACCTTGAATCTATTTAGTAAAACCATTTTGTAAAGCTGAAAGTATCGCCATTTCTAAAATAAAGCACAGCAATATTTAAATGTTAAGTAAGTATCTGCAAGAACTTCAAGTTCTTAGAGTTTTGATCCTACTGATAAGGTTTGAGCTTTCCAGAAACACTTTTCTTACTATCTCATCTTCCACTCTTCTCATTCTCTATTAAACCAATACGGTCATTAAATCATAGTAAGACAGAAATAGCAATTTTGAGCATTCCAAAATTCTTTCCAGGTAAAGCTCTATAGCTTTTTTTCTTTTCTTTTCTTTTCTTTTTTAAGAGAACTAGCTACGATCAGAAAAGAAGTGGCAAAATTTGGATCATATTTACTTTAATACTACCTACCTTGTGACTCCACATTTATTTAGTCCCACCTTGCCTCAAAAAAAGGTTTAATGTGGCTTATAAAAATCCATACAAGGAGCGCCTGGGTGGCTCAGTGGGTTAAAGCCTCTGCCTTCAGCTCAGGTCATGGTCTCAGGGTCCTGGGATCGAGCCCCACATTGGGCTCTCTGCTCAGCAGGGAGCCTACTTCTCTCTCTCTCTCTCTCTCTCTCTCTCTCAGTCGGCCTCTCTACCTACTTGTGATCTCTCTCTCCATCAAATAAATAAATAAAAATCTTTTTTAAAAATCTGTACAAAATAAATTATAAAATTAATTATAAGGGATTGGAGATTTGGAAAAATGGTAAAGGTACCTATATGTCACACAGAGAGAATAATATAAGACCTGAAAAGTTATACCTCAGTTTCATAGCATGTCACCTCTGAATAGCGGAGCTATGAGAAACCTTTTTTTTTTTACAAGGATGCATTTTTTAAAGTTTTTAGAAATAGATGGAAAATTACTGTTGGTGGGAATGCAAACTGGTGCAGCCACTGTGGAAGACAGTATGGAGGTTCCTCAAACAATGAAAAATAGAAATGCCCTATGATTCAATAATCACACTACTGGGTATTTACCCGAAGAATATAAAAAGATTAATTTGAAGGGAGATATGCACCCCAATGTTTATAGTAGCATTATTTACAATAGCCAAACTTTGGGGGCACCCTATGTGTCCATCAGTAGATGAATGGATAAAGAAAATGTGGTGTGTGTGTGTGTGTGTGTGTGTGTGTGTAATGGAACATTATTCAGCCATAAAAAAAAGGACATCTTGCCATTTGAGACAACATGGATGGATCTAGAGAGTATTATGCTAAGCGAAATAAGCCAGTCAGAGAAATACAAATACCATATGACCTCACTCATATTTGGAATTTAAAAAATAAAACAAACGAACAAAGGGGGAAAAATTAGACAAACCAAAAACCAAACTTTTTTAACTATAAAAAAACAGACCTTACCAAAAGGAAGGTGGGGGGGGGCAATGGGTGAAATAGGTGAAGGAGATTAAGAATATGCTTATCTTGATGAGGCCTGGAATTGCTGAATCACTATATTGTAGATTTCAAACTAATGTAACACTCTAAGTCAAGTACACTAGAATTAAAAAAAAAATGGAGAAATTGATTATCCTAAGATGTCCAGGTAGGTGAACTTTTTTTTTTAATTAAGATTTTATTTATTTGACACAGAGAGAGAGAGAGAGAGCAGAAGCAGGGGAGCTGCAGGCAGACGGAGAGAGAGAGAAGCAGGCTCCGCGCAAATCAGGGAGCCTGATGCGGGGCTGGATCCCAGGACCCCAGGATCAGGACCAGGGCCGAAGGCAGTTGCTTAACCAACTGAGGCACCCAGGCACCCCCAGGTTCGTGAACTTCTTAAACATACTTCATACACTACCAGTCCCCTTCTCTCGTTCTCAAATGTAACATTCATTAAGTCTACTGTGTTCTGGTTCCTAAGTCTGATCCACTCAGAAGAATCCCCTTTTCCAGTAACAGAAAAAAAAAAGGTACAGCACAGCCCACCTCACCAAAAATAATCATGCTTGAAGTCCACCCTTACTCCCCATTATTTAGATCTGAATGAAATGAAGCATTTAAAGAGTTTTTTAAAAAAATCAATTTTGTGGGGCAACACTTTTAAAAGATCGCTGATTTCTTTTTGTGGAGTTGGGCCTCTAAATAATAAAATGAAAATGCAGAGGTGGATGAGATCTCACAAATTTTTTAAAAATGGGAGCAGGGGAGGATGGGGGGGAATCTTTGTAAGGTTTCTGGGGTAGAGCAAGTGACCTTCTTTATTTGGCCTCAAAACAAATAACATTTCATTGTGTCACTTTTTACTACAAACCCCAAAATGGGTTAAGATTCAAAATGCAAATCCCTACATTTTATTCTAGTTTTTTTGGAGAACCCGGTCAGATTTCCTTCTAAAACTTTCAAATGCTTAACAAACAACCACTTAACTAGTTTTCTCTCTTCTCCGAATTCCAACTTGAGTAGTGAAAATGTTTTTCCTTCCAACAGATCTACCTTTACCCTCTCCTCTGAGGTTTTTAACATTCATGCATTCTGCCTTTTCAAGCCAAAGTTTCCTCGAGGCTCCCTGAACATCTAGACTTCATCCACCACTGTGCACACTTGCCACGTATCTGTCAGCATCTTAAAACCCGTGAACAGAGAGCTAAAAGAATGACAGCCACCCCGACAAAATCCCCATAATGCTACCTTCTTGATTAGCCCCTAAATGCACTTAAACCAAACCCATGTTGGCTTACACCTCCTAGCAGGTACTTAGTGCAGTGCGCGGCCCCTAACCCAAAAGCTATCACAGCATTAGAAGCCCAGGCACTTCTTTAAAAAGCAGAACAACGAGGGAAGGTGGATTTAGTGTTTGGACTGTCATGGCTACCATGCCTGTTTCCAACTGTAATTAGTCTTGACTTGACCCTGCTTCAGTCCTTTAGCTAGAAAACTCCTAGAAAACATGGCTTACACCTTGTCCCAATCACAGGGAAGCGCAAGGTGAAGGCGGCAGAGCCTTGGGCATCCTGAACTCCAAGACTGCGATCACGAACAGAGTAACGTGTCCAGCATCCAAAATTCCCACCAAAGCAAGTCTTATCAGGTAGATACCCACTCAACTGATGCCCTACATCCAAAGCAAAGAACCAGATTCTACAAGGAACACAGGGCAGATTCTTCCAAAAGAAATAATTCATAGAAATTAATTATTTTCCAATGTCTTTAATTAAAGAAACTGGGCAATGACTTCGATTTTATAATTAAGTCCAACTTCAGCTTATTTTTCAATATCCTGAGGTTTTGACGTTCAGTCCAACACATTCTATTAAGAAACAC
Organism: Neogale vison; assembly: GCF_020171115.1. Classification (NCBI taxonomy): domain Eukaryota; kingdom Metazoa; phylum Chordata; class Mammalia; order Carnivora; family Mustelidae; genus Neogale; species Neogale vison. The sequence goes on along the minus strand of NC_058101.1, from coordinate 71,886,516 downwards.
TCCACCTCAGATCAGAGGAGAAATTAATATTAATATATTTAACTGGTAAATACCCAATAAAAAGACCATGTATTTAAAAAAAAAAAATAAGGACTATTAAAACCTACATGTTTAGAAAGAATAAAGAATTCACCACAAAAAAAATTTATTGATGATCACATGGCTTTATTCCTCTTCTCCTTTTGTAAGAATCCATTATTATATTACACACATATATACGGGGCAAACCAACTGACCATATCACTCCCGTGTAGAGAAAAATGCACAAGTTTTAAAGAGCCAACACCATAATTCAATTTAATGGACCTTCTTTTAAAAACATAATAGTAGTAGATTATAATAGGAATTGTAAAAACAACTACATAACCAAACACTCACGGAATCTCCCATCTCCAAAAGGCTTACCGACTACTTGAAAAAAGCCCCTTTTCTTACATGTGAGATCTCTTCTTAGCTGCCTCCCTCTCAACCTCTCTGTGCATGCTGTTTCTTCCAGCCAAAGCAGCCTCTCCTCTCCACACTTTTCATTCACTACCTCTATGCACACCACCCCACCGCAACTACTTGGACACAAAGCCAGGAACTTCCAGGTGCCAAATCCCAGGGCACTGTCTGGTCCTTATAACGCCCTCACCAACTTCATCCACTCTGAAGTTTTAACCATCTTCAATATCTATACCTCCAACTCAGGACCCCTGGGCTAAATTCTAGGCGTATATATCCCAATGATTATTGGACATCCCTTCAGGATTGAACTGTGCATGTCCGAAGATGAATGGATCGCCTTCTCTCCAAAACCTCAGGCCTTTTTTATATTGGGTTCTGAAGCCACCACCCAAGCTAGAAATCCGAAAGTTATCTCTGATTTCTCTCAGTCATCCCTGTCTACTCAATGAATTACTTTCATTTCTTGAAGATGGTCTCACGTCTCCATCTGTACCTACCACTTACTTCAAGCTCTTCAATACCTCCTGCTGGAGTCTTCAGTCATCTCCTAACTGACCTCTCTGCCTCCAGTCCTTGTCTCAAATCCTTCTCTCATAGGGTTACCACGCTGCTTTACCTAAAGTCTACTGACTGCATTACTTCCTTATTTTCCAACCCTGGATAGCTTCTCTTCACCTATATCATAAGGTTTAAGCTCTTAAGCATAGTGTATGAGGCCCACTGCCTCCTAATACCTGCCTATATTACCAGCCTCTCTCCCCACCACTTTCTGCCCTGATCCTTCCATTTCAACACTAAACAACTCATGAATCCCGCTCATGCCCCATGTTTCCCACCTCCATCCTTCATCCACCCAAACCTTCTTCAAGCTCCACCAGGGCAGGGGTGGCGGCCCAGTTACAGTTGTCCCTTCAGTGCTTAGCCCACCATCTGGCTCATGAAAGGTGCATGGTCAATGATAAATAAAGGAAGATAATATATGGCAAGTCCAAACTGAATGACACCCAGTGTGAGTGCAGGAATCTGCACTCACACTGAAAGTCACTGTAATGGGGTCCATACATGCCAACTATTTTCCATTACCAGAAGTACAAGAGTCAGCACAAGCTCAACTCTCCTTACAACACCCACCAACTTTAGAGTCATGCTCTATTTTTTTTTTTTTTTTTTTTTGGAGGAAACATGTTGGCTACCTGCTAAGCCTGCCATCACAAGCACAATAATGGGCATCTTGGTGATGTGCTAATAATAACAGCTGATATTTATAGAATGCTCATTGTGTATCCAGACTTTCACTGAGAATTCTACATGGATTATATCTCTCAGTCCTCACGTTTGCACTATGAAAATGTAACTACTGTTACCGCAGCTTTAGATAAGGAAACTGAGGCCCAGATACCGAATAACTTTACTGAAGGCACAGAGATTTAATATTAATGACACTATTCGCCAGAACACAAGCCAAGCCTCCATACATATTTCACTTAGTTTCTAAAATTGTGTGTGTGTGTCAAGAGCTGATCATGAAGGAAGGTCAAAAGACCCTACTGCATCACCAAACTTCTGAGCCACTGCTCCCCCCAAATAAAGACTGAGCACTACTTTATTTTGCTAAATTATAGAATTGTTTTAAATTATTAGCTAAATTACAGAACCATTGCCATTGCCTCACAGACAGCATCAGCAGCACATCAGGACCTAAGTGGTAAGACTGATAGCTCCTCTTTCCTTATGCCCTTTCTTCTGCCCACTCATTTCTCCATATTCCCCTTTGGTCCACTCCAGACTTCTCCTCCCACCTTTGTTTATGAAGGGTGTCTTAAGACACATACGGGGCAAGATCTCTTCTTCATAAAAGTAGAGAACCGCTCACCTCAAGAGATGCAGAAACCAAAAACATTTGCAGGCTCAAGAAGGATTTAGATAAATGCATGGGTAAGGGAACTCTGGGGTCCACATAAAGGAAAGTATGGAACTTGGAGAGGAAAACTTGCCAAGGGACAGCTACACTTGGTTATCAAATTGAAGCCATAGATTGCACTGAGCACCTACTATGTGCAAAGCACTATTCCAGGCTCAGAAGACAGCAGGGAACAAGAGGCGAAATCCCTGCCTTTATGGAGCTCCCAGGTCTGACCACTACTTGGTTTCTGTCAGGGACCGTCTGCTCACTCAGGCAACTGGATCCACAGAGCGGAGGCTTCCTCCCAACGTTGAGGACCTGGCATTTTTTGGAAACCTTCTCTGCACTGTCAAAGAAAGGTACACACACATGGGCTCTCACCATATACAGTTCCAAAGGCAGCTTGCACTGGTCCTTGAGATTTCTGCCCAAAGCCTTAAAAAGATTTTGAATTTGGCAAACTGGAAGAGGAACAAATTGACAGAAGTAGACAATACATTCTGAGAACAGCCATGGCCATCAGGCCACATGTAAGAGCCAGGTAACTCAGAAATGGCCCCCAGCAACCCAGAAATATCACCCTGTCCTTCAAGGGCAAGGCAGGGTGGAGAGAACCAGTCAAGGAAAACATGGTAAAAAGCAGCACCTGGGTGTGTACCTTTACGAGCTCCCTTCAACCATGCTCCACCAACACAGGTAAACCGTCTTCCAAAGTCCTAAATCCAGGACCAACACTTAGAAGCAATTAGACACAGTGGTTAGTCACACACCCTCTGGAGCAATATTGTCTGGGTTTGAGTCCCTGTTCTACCACGCATTAACCTTGGCACGTAATCAAAACTCTCTGGGACTCAGTAGCCTCATCTTTTAAATGGAACCAATAATTACAACAGCCTCATAGGATGGCTATGGAAATTGAAAGAGCTTATAACACATAAAGCATTTAAAACAGGGTCTGGCACTTGGGAAATGTGAGATGTTACTACTGCTACTTTTTATAGGGATAGGATCATAGGAGCCCCCTTCCGGGCCATGGCAAATTCTGGAAGCCACAAAGATGCCTTTTAAAGGAACACCTTAGAAGCATACACATCCCACTCTGAGGTAAATTCAGAAAATTTCTGAAAATTCAATTCAAAATTCGGGCAAATTTCTAAACACGTACACCCCGGGGCACCTGGGTGGCTCAGGTCTGCCTTCAGCTCAGGTCCAATCCCAGGGTTCCGGGATTGAGCCCCAGGTCAGGCTTCTTGCTCAGCGGGGAGTGTGCTTCTCCTTCTCCCCCTCCCACCTACTAATGCTCTCGCTCTCTCAAATAAATGAAGTCTTAAAAATAAAATAAAATTAAAAATAAACACATACACCCCAACTCTGACACACACCTTCTCTCTCTGAATGAGAAAGCTATTTTTCATCGAATTCAGGTAAAACTGATTTTGACTGCAGCACACATTTTTCAAAAGGTGAAGGCAAAAGAAAGGGTAGGTTTATCCTTCTTAATAATTTCCCCTGGCCCTCTGGAAAGACAGGCTGGGTCTTTGTCTGCAGAAGAGCTAAAACAATTAGAAAGGAAGAGGAGAACAGGAGGAATTTTCAGGCGGAGGCCCAACCAGCATGGCAACCTAAGGAGCCAAAGCCTGAGTGGTCATCTACAAAGGAAACACCTGAATACGTGCTACCCATTCTAGTGAATCTATAGGAGAAGAGAAGACATCAGTAAGAAGTCCAAGCAGGTGTTAGGTAAAGCAGAGACACAAGGGAGAGAAACGTTCACTTAGAAAAAATCTTTTATCTGCGAACGTAAAGCCAAGCAGGTAGGTTGTTTTTGTTGTTTTGGGGTTTGGCTTGGTTAATTGTGGCAGGAGACAAAAGCACATTAGTACATCCCAGCAACAGAACCCCTGGGTAGTCCCCAGGCCAACAGCAAACATTAAACACAACCAAGTTCAGTTGGCTAGCCTTTAATTTGATTGGAATGACTTTTATCTTTCACCTCGGAGTCATAAAAGAACATAAGTTGTTAGCAAAACAACCCGAAGTTGACTTAAATCTGAGGCCTTCTTCTGTCTTTCCATATGCTCGTCAAAACTATTTCGAGAGAACGAAAGAGAAAACATGCTTGCCCAAAGGGGGCGGACACAGGGGACAGAAAAAAATGGCTAAATGTATACGAATACACTAGATAGTGTATTACATCTGAAAAGTTTTTGGTTATTTATCCCGCATTCATGAGATAATCTCAGCATCCCAACTTATAAAATTCTTTACTTGGAAAATGTGTCAGTAGACCTACCAGAAAGCTAAACATTCTCAGACCTGAAGAAACAGTATCTATATTTACAAACTATGTTCATATCATTTGCACGTACATCATGAGTCCTATAAGCTGACCCCTTACTCGTCCTCGCAAATTTATATAATCAAGCACATAATTCCAAAAAAAGAAATTTCAACTAAAAGTGGTGTCAAATTATGTGGAGTTAGTCTACTAGTAAGAAATTGAGAGTCTAAAAAATATTTTTGAGGGTCACTTACACATACCTGTTACAAAGGCCTATAAACTGAAGTTTGTGTGATTTTTTAAAACTGATTAAAACCCATGGGCTATTATTTGGCCTTCTCGAAGGAAGGGTTTTACTGACAAATCATTAAGAAAAGGTATGAAAAACTATGCCTTGGTCTCACTATTGCTCAGCCGATGGAGATGTGGCAATAGAAAAACAAATGTGGCTCTAACCACCAAGAAAAAAAAGTTGGGTTTTCTAGCCACATTGAAGACGCTAGCTCTGAAATTCAGGAATAATACCGTAATTAATAAGGACATGATGAGAAGATCAGCCAATATTACAGTTCAGGTCCATGCAAGAAACACTTTTTGAGTTCCTCTTATCAGTCAATCCCAATCTTTGCTTTCAAGGATCTCATCACGCAGCGTTGGCCATTCACCCACTAGGCAACTTGAGACAACTGTTTCATCATCCATGGGCCTGGAGAGCATGGCGAGGGAAGGAGAGGCCCGGGGTTCCACACAAAAGTGACTGGCAGAGTCATGTCTTGCTGACTTGCCTAATTTTATGTATGTTATTTTCAAGCAGGGCACGTGCATATACAGATTAAATTTATAAACTATAATCCCCTAGGCAAAACCCTCCAGTCATTTCCCGTGAGGGCCAAGTTCTTTTTTGTTTCTGGTCTGGTGGAGGCCTCTAGATGGCCAGAAAGAAGGAAGCAGCTATTCCTAGGACTTATGGTAGTACCAACATGACCACCCAAAGTTACTAAAAACTGGCATTTCATAAATGTTTCCTTCCTATTGTAAAGTGTCCTTACAGATCAATTGAATCAAATGTGAGCTCTGTGGTCCTAAGAGATTAAGTGACTTGTTTAAGGTCACACAGTTTGTTGTGGCAAAGCCTGACCCCATCTTCATTTCCTGGCTTCCAATATAATATCCTTTGAATTAGACCAAACTGCAACCCAACCATGGGGTTGAGACCCAGAGACCGAAATGACTGTTGGCATATTTGTCGTACGACTGTTGGCATATTTGATAATCAGAATGTCTGCTTGTGAAACACAAATTATACAGCCATCCAGAGAAAGTCACTGGCCTGGTGTTGATTTAGCCTGGGAAGCCTACAGAACAGGCTGGGAGAGAAATGGGGCAGACCCCCAAAGCAGCAGGCCTCCCCTCAAATCAGAGGCTGGAGTATTCACTTGTGTACGGCACCCGGAGAGCACACGGTAGATCTTTCATCAGGGGAAGAAGGGGATTCCCCGAGAAAGGGATTAAAGGAAGCAGATCCCTCGAGGGGAGGCCTTTACTTCTGTCACAGAACCACAAGCTGCTTCTGCTCAAAAAGGATTTGGTGCCAAGGCAGAAGGCTGCTCAGAATTTGTGCAGAACCACAAAGATGCCTCAGTAGGTAACAACAGGAAGGAGAGTCAGAATGAACGTTCCACGAGCCGTCTCCAAGAAAAGTGGAAGAACCTTCCCTCTCACTACTTAGAAACACCAGCAGCAGGTGCTACAGGGGGGCCTGCACCAAGAGAACCACTGCCGTTCTTCTCAGGCCTGTCCACAGCTCTCACCGGCACGCGTGCTTCCCTAATAACAAGCTTAGGAATGGAGAATGGGAGGAGAGGCACACACTCTGTGAATGCCTGTACTCCCTTGCCCCTCTTTCCTCGAAGAGTAGACTTCATCAAGCACGAAGCTCAGCAAAAACTGAAAAGAGAGAAGTTCTTATTAATGTATGGACACTTGTCACAAAGCCGGGCCTATCTCAACAAGGCTCTTTGCTCTCACGTCTACCTGGTCTCTCATCGGGTCGGACAAAAAAAGGAAAAACAAAGATGACTTCCAGATAACTAGGCCTCTCACAGCTGTGCAGTCAAGAGAGGGAAAAACACCTTTTATAACTTCCTCTGGCACTTGCTGAAAACTCTGGACTTTGGGGAGGCTATTAGAAAAAGGTTAAATATGAGACTAGATAATGATATACCAAGGGACTCACGTCAGGGCTGTTTGAACACCACTCAGAAGCAATTGCTGTTGAGAGCTGGCGACCACTTTAAAGGGTTCTGGAAGAAGGCGAAGTCTGCAAGTAAATGCTCCAGGGTGCCCCTGGGAGGAGCAGGATAAAGACTCCTGATTTTGCACAAGCATCCGTGAAAACATTTATTCTCCATTCTTTCATTCAAAGATGACGAGGTATCCACATCTAGTAATTATTTCCTATCAGTGGCATATTCTCTTGCATTGTTCTTTATTTAAGTTTATTTTCACGAAGACATGACTTCACATACACAGTAGTGCCTTCCTCCTTTCTCTCACTGTGAGCTAGAGGGCCCCTGGTCTCCATCTTTAGACTTCCCTATTTCATTTACTCTCAACAAATCTGTCTGCCAGTTATTTCACATTATTGTATCAATGAGCATTTCACTTCAAAATCCTATGTGTGTAACTTACCCCTTCCTGCCCCTAAAACTTGGCCAGTTACCATCCCCCTTATAAAATTTGTGATGTTACCCAAAGCACTTTGGGCTATCAATTCCAGGGTTATGAACCACCAGCCACTGAAGCTACCTGATTGGCTCCCTGCCCCCTGGTGCTTTAAAATGATAACTAGGCAGTATATAATTACATGGTCCCCAGAAGATACTTATAATTGAATCACAGGGCATTTTGTGAATGTTTGGGACAGCGATTAGAGGACCACAAAGTGATAGTATTTCTAACTCTCGCCAGCTAGAATGTAAATGAAGCACCCTAAAATTCAATTAGAAGAGTCCTTTAGGTATTAAATAATTATAATATGAATCACAGTAGGGGGCAAGGTTTTTTTTTAATTGAACTGTCCCCATAACCCCCGAAGATCATATTTCCTAATAGTTTGCACAACAACGCAGCTGGATTTTCAGATTTATGGTTCTTCATCCAACTAAAAGAGCTGTTACCCAAGGTAGAACATACGTATGCAAGAGTCTGTTTCTGCTTTTGCTCTGTTCCCTCCTTATCTGGTGACCTCTTAAGTGAGCTGGGTCTCACAGTCACCCCACTTCTCCCAGAAACATGCTACATAATTAGAATATCTAATATTATGATGCAAAAATAAAATAGCTATAAAGATAGTTACAAAGCTAACAGAAACAGGGCTATTCACCTTTGCAAACTTTTGCCCATTCTGAATACCCAGGAATGAAGGTCTCATTTCTCCCCCTCACCTTTCCCCTCTCTCCAGCTCTCCCTCCTAGCTCTCTTTCCGATTCTCAACCATTCCTTCCATCCTCAGTACCTGCCTTCCCTCAGGGCAGGTTGTGACAGTCTGTAGTAAAGCCTCCAGGAGCGATTGTAGCTGGTCCCTAGTGCTCAGGGCAAAGATATGAGAAAGCGTCAAAAGTAGATCTTTTTCAGCCATATCTTTCTGCTTCCATTTCTTAAAGGAAAAGAAGGTAAATATTGTTCCTCTCACTCAGGAAACTCCGGGAAAGTAAAAACAGAAACACTTCTCCCCTGACTGATTTTTGTAAACACACCATCAAGGGAAGGTTGAAAGGATGGTCATGCGGTGAAGTTGCTCCTACAACCAACCCAGCAAGTCAAACAGAAAACAGGGCCCTCATCATTCCTCTGGATGCTCTGAATCACACCCAGGGCACAGGCAGGAACTCTCCTGACCCCGGAAGGCTCCAGCAAAAGCACAGATGCACCTACAGCAGATTGGTAACCCAACTATTCGCCTCCACTTAAAAAGTATTTTTTTCAAGGCCAGCGATCAAAATGTAAAACTAAGGCCTGAAAAAATATCAGTTCCCCCAGCAGGGCCCCAGTGTTAAAATATAATGTCTGATTAGTGATTAGTAGAACATCACAGAAATAAATATACATATACATACATATGTATATTTTTCCAGTAGATTTGGCCTTGTAATGACATTTGCTCATGAGAAAAAGAAATTTACTCATCCCAACAACAGAACACTTACCTAAGGGTGTCCTACCAAAAAAATAAATAAATAAAAAGGTCCCCTAAAGACCAAGAATATAGTGACATTTGGTGCTCTTCAATCAGAGGATCAACACCATCGGTTTCCTCCTTTTAGCTCCTGAAATAAAAATATTCTCATGCACGGAGCACAATAGCACGGGCTACAGCCCTTCCTCATGGAGTGTGATTCTCTCTGAGAATCGCCTTCTGCTATGTTTGCAGGAACCACTCTCCCAGGACTGTAGAGCCCTTCTGGATCTTTCCTTGCACCTCAGAGTCAAGAGCAAAGAAGCCAGAATGGATGACCACGACCACACAGAGGTTGAGTCATAAAGGGTTCGCGATGATGGCGCTACTGTGGGCAACGTGGAGCTCAGTCACAGGGCAGCCACAAAGACCCCTCCAGAGGAAAGTGGAGTTAATTAGTCTTTTTATGCACACACACATGCCAGCTTCACACATTTAAAAAATAGACCCATGCTAAGCAAAGGGCCTATTTTAGCACTGTCTTGTAAAAACTAGATAGACGGGTACTCTCTCCTTTCTAGCAGTCACACGGGCCCTAACATACTTTCTGGCTTTTGCTAGTCTAGCCTGAAGAATGAAGAGGTAAGATGCAAAGTGCATCTGAAAAGCACTAAAACAAAACACAACAATTTTCACTCTCACACGAAGCACCGCACACCAGTGAATCAACACATCTAAAATTAATTGGCATTCCTGTATAAAATTTTCCTTTTGTAACATAGCCACTGGGCCGCTATGGAAAAAGATCCTAATTTATACCGGCTGAACAAATGATTTGATTAGTGACCAAAGTAAAGAGGCGTGAATGCTCTCCAAGCATGAGCTTTTCCGCATGGCCTGAGTCAGCCACCGTACAGTAAGCCTGGCGTGGTGCCAAGCGCCCTCCTGCCAACGAGACTAGAAGTTTCTGAAGAGCTACCACAGATCCAATGTTGGGAGAGTCCCCCAAACAAAAGGCGGCCACCGAGTTCAACAACTGGCTTGCAATGGCACCATATGTTCCACAATATTGTCCTGCTGCAACACTGGGGTCTGTCTTCAGTGTTCCCGGGTGCCACACAGCTGTCGGCCCATGAGCTGTTTTATCATTATTTTCACTGTTTTATTACTTTTCTGGGAATTCAAATCAGTGTAACCGCGCCTGATGCACTGGGTGAAAAATGGTGTCTCCCTCTCCCTCCTCCTTCAACCTAATGAATTGCCTTTTTTCATATCAAAGAGTAATGAGCACCAAACCACATAATATTTATTCATGGAACAAAAGACTTAGGAATGAAGGGGGTGGGGGAAGCAGGAGCAACTCCTGAGTGTGGAGAGGGGAAAAGCTGGACATTTTAAAGGAGCTCCTCACTGTGATTCCCGGTGACACTGGGTTCAATTTATAGGGAAATCCAAACCTTTCAGCTCTCCCCATTCTTTCCCTTGGAGCCTTCCATCAAGCAAGACCCTGATCAATGCTTAGAGACCCTGCTGCTGAGAGCTGACAGTAACCAAACATAACTCATCTTGTAGACTTGACAGTGAACTGTCTAAACCTTTTCTTTCTCAGTGGACCTCCCCTAAAAAGCCTTTTCTCTCTCTTACGAGCATTAAGCGAGTATATCTAAGAACATTCAAGATAGATATCCTTTTACCCCCAGTATCATCATGGCCTCTCTTGTGGAAGAGCGCCTGATCTGGCCCAGGGAAGAAGAGCCCTTGAAATAATGGCACTATTGGAGTCTTCCTCACCTCAGATGACATGAATTTTCCCCTCCTCCCTTTCCATGTTAGTCTCTCACACTCTGTCTTCAAATCTTCTTTTTAATCCAGAAAACAGAAAATAACGTACAACAGTAGGAATAACTTAATCCAACCCATGGTTAAGCTTCCATATAGACATTGAGACAATTTAATTGTCCCCTTTACAAAGGATCCCCAAATTGGGAGGGGCAGAATGGACTATGAAGTCAAGTTAATGTTAAATGAGCCATGTTTCTTGAAGGCTTCCCTGAATACATGAGCCACCAAAGTGAAAGGAAAACTATTCTTTAAGGTAAGATAGCTATTAAACAAAGGTTCCTCAAAAACAATCCACACTCACGCTAAGAAAAAGATTAAAGGTAAAGGGCATGCAAACCATGTGAAATTTTAACACCACTGACTGAGCTGCTGTTTTTTCCTCACATTTTATTACTTTAATACTTTCTCCATTTAAACACTCTATTTTCAGGATTAAAAAAAATATTTATTTAAACTATGAAAATTATTTAAATTTTTAAAAATCTCAAAATAACTCATTTCTTCCTCTAACCTGTGCCACCCAAATGGTTGTGAATTTTAACAATGCAGAATTTCTTATCTGGATAATTTCCCTTAAGCCCAGAAATGGAATCCTTTTCTGAAGCACCCCTCTTGTTTCTTCCTCTTACAGTCTCATTTTTGTAAGTCTGTCAAAGCTAATTATCTCTCTCCTCAAATTTATGGCTCTTCAGTGTATCATAAACACATATATTACGAAAAGTTGAAGAAACAAGTGAAGTGTGCATTACAGTGTGAAGAAAAAGACAGACATAAATAATTATTCAAAGTATCCACTCTTTTAATAAAGTAAAGAGAATGGCATTAGAAAGCGTGGATGAAAATACCGAAGCCAGTTAATCCCCCCTTCCTCTCCCATATATGGTTGTCCCCACCCCCTAAGCCAATACCAAAAACTCCCACACCATCCCTTTAGGATAAAGAGGGAAGCAAAATTCTCAGGTTTGCAATCCTCTGACGTTCCAGACCACAGATAAACATGAAGTCTACCAAAGCAGTACCACAGACCACCTGTGCCTCAAAGGGAACAAAGGCACAAGACACAATCCTCACAAGCACACAGTGTCATTAAGCGCCCTTACTTGACACTACTGTTCTGTATTTCTGAGTGTTCCAATTCCAATCTGAGACCACAACTTAAAGTTAATAAAAGGTTCCTGAATGATTCATATCAATCCTTACAACCTAAGAACAGGATCAAACACTGAAAAAGCAACAGCCCATTTGAATTTCAATAGCTTAGTGCCAGACATCCCCTATCCTCAAACCACAGTTTATCCTACTTGGTCACCTCAACGTTATCACTACGTGTTCCCAGTTCAGTGTGGGCTCCAGACATGTTCCCCTCCAGCACACAATAACCACAACCTGCCAAAAATACTTTATGAGTATGGCCATTTAATGTGGTAACAAACAAGTTCTTCAAATATTCCTTCAATAAGTTCTGAGAATTCAGCAGCGCGAAATCCAAATCTAAAATCATCGCTTCCATACTTCAATGAAGAAAATGAACGTGTTTTTAAGAATCCAAGAGCAGCTGCAAACCGTTTAGGAATTCCTAGTTAAACTGCAAAATGCGCTTTCAACCATTTAGGCACAACATCTAAACTGAGAAAGTTGCTTCTTTATATAAACCACCTCTGTTTACCAAACATGAGAACCTCCCAGGAAAGGGCCAGGGCAGGATGTAAGTGGCAGGGGAATGTTGCAATCCACGAGGTGCCGACGTGCACACTCCACTGTGAGGAAATACCTTAAGTGATTAAAGATAAACACCACCTGCCTGCTCTGCAAAGGCACCCATTGCTGTAGCTGCACACTCTTCTCTGGGATGAAGGGGCGGGAGGGACAGGAGGGACGCAGGGAGAGAGGATGGACTGAAATACCACAGTGGATTAGAACTGGGACAATGGGAGCCAGAACAGAAGATGGGAAGAGGCAAAGGGAATGTTATGTTTCATCCCGCTGGGAACTCTGGCATTATTATCACTTACACATTCTGAAGTTAAAACCCAAGAATAAGCTATTACAAGAGTTTTATCTCTTTTCCTTTCCTTAGCATCCAGAAAATTTTGCTGAGTTCTGACATGTCAACTTTCTTCACATTAACGTGAACGTTGACCCCTGACACTCCTATTTAGAATTTATATCGTAAATTACAAAGAGAGTTATTGAACTCTCTTTAAATAACAAATGAAACTCAAAAGGTCTGACATTCTTTTTGTAAGATATGTTTTTTAAAAAAACACCACAGTAAGGTAAGACTCGACTGTAGTCATTTCTTTCCTATTACAAATAATCTCTTGACCATTTCAACTGGAAATAAGAAAATGCTTTCCAGAGGAATTAGAAATTAGAAGTTTATTACAACATAGGTGTGATCTCAACAGCCTTTGAAAAAGAGGTTTTATCTAATAATATAATCAGATAGCTAAGAACACAATCAATATTCAAAACATAACCATTTACCTGTCTACATCAAATAAAGGTAAATGTTATACTTTGTGCAAAATGCAAGGTTTGTTGACCTTGTGCATAGGTGAACGTCATTCCTGAAAGAAAACATTCTAGTACTAGAAATGAAAGAAACAGATCCAGGAATATTCAGAAGCAAACATGAAAAAAGTAGGATGACACTCCTCAGAAGGACAGAAGACTAGCAAAACTAAACTTGACTGTCAGCAGCAAAAGTGAAAGGTTGAAATTTTATTGACTGACCAGAGTAGCAACATTAAGGAACTCATAAGTTTCTCATATTGGAGGGTCTGGTTAGAAGATTAGGAGCAAGGTTCCTATATTGCATCCATGGCTAACTCATGTGATTTAAGCTGTTGAAACAGAAGCTATTTATGGGTCTTTAGGCTGAAGCCCCTTTCTTCCAAAGTCTGCACCCAGCACATGGCTACATTAACTTGTCTGGCCACAGGTTTGGAGGGGGGGGGTGTTTCTCACCAAGGTGGTAGGTGGGTCAGCTTAATGGTAGAAAATGACTGCTGCTAATCATCATGTATGTCAAACTTGAAACAGAATGCCTAGTGGATCAGAATCCCTTGGTAGAGAATGACATATAAAGTTTAGATCCCCAGTCACTTACATTCCTACCCTGGATTTATTTCTGTGGTTCAAGTAATTGCCATCTACATCCTGCACAAGCTTCCAGGTCCTATGCCCTGTGACAAAGGTTGAAACATGAGGTAATTATTTTAAAAAGAAAGAAAGAAAAGAAAGAAAGAAAGAAAGGAAGGAAGGAGGGACACTCAGGCTAGAGGTATATGAGGCCAGGGGAGAGCAGCAAAGCAGGAATCCTCATGATCAAATAGCAGGGCCAGGCCACGACCAGCCCCTTGCGAGACACCACGTATCTTAATTCTAGCTCCTGTTCAAACTGATCCTATAACCTAAAGGAAAGTCAAGTAGGTAAGGACCGTCCCTTGGCAGAGCGTGGTTATTTTAAAAATCCAGCTGTTCGCACAACCTTTTCAAGAAAGAACACTTCAGGCAAGTGAAGGCAGAATTATGTTGCAGCCGATTCTGGAGCCAAACTGCTCCTGCTCTATGAAAACACAGACTCTCGTTATTAGGCTGCCGGCACAGGGCAGCCACTATGCCAGAGGTAAATCAAAATGACCAAGAGCTCCAATCAAGGGCAGGTTCAGACCATTGCAGCACACGTGTATAATGAAAACTGATAGGACTTCTCACTATCTAAACAGACGCTCTAAGGCGACTACCGAGGCAAGTCCATTTTGATGCATTTTCTACAGTTGGCCAGGTCAGCAGGTGGTTATTACCATGTTACACAGATGACTGGATTAGTCAGGGTAATTTAACCTGTAGGAAGTGGCAACTCACAGACCTGAGATTTTTATGACCCCTCAAACCTGCCCCCACTGCCTCCCCAGGGAGCACAGCACCAACTGAAACACATTTTCCAAGTAAAGCCACACAGTCTGTGAAACACAAAGCTCGGGAAAGGTAAAGAGAACTATGGTCTCCTTCAAGAAAGTGAATTTCCCACTTTCACAGCATGAGCAGGTACCGGTTAATTAGACTCCTACTAACTTGCTTTTTAGGACCAGATGAAAAGAAGGAAAGTCATTCCTATAAGACATGTTGCCAAATACACAACCTTTAAAAACCAACAATGTTCACCCTAGACTGCAAAGACCAACAGAGTTACCAGAATTGACATTTTTTTTGAAGCTGTATTTTTAAGGAAACGCAATTATCATTTGCTCTAAATTGGGTTATAATAAGATTCAGGTGCTATATTAAACCATATTAGATTAAGAGATTTTTTTTGGTCAACCTTTTCTGTTTATACATATTACGTATATAGCAAGAAACCCAAATCTGTGCTACAGAAATGCTCACATATGTATAAGGAATATATGAATAAGGATGTTCATTGCTGTAATGTTTAATTGGCAGAAATTGAGAAACTACAAGAGTGTCTATCGACAGAAGATCATTTAATAAATTATGGAACATCTGTATTATGGAATTCTATATAACAGTTAAAAAGAATGAATTGAGGATCTACATGTAATGACTTGGACAGGTCTCCAAAATATATTATGTGGAAAAAGTCAATCTCAGAACCATATGTACGATTCCATTTGTGTAGAAAAAAAGCTACCATGTGATGAGGTACAATATATAGTATATATGTAACTGAACAGAATAAGGTCTGGAAAGAGATATTATAAACCATGGCAACTTCTGAGAAGGGGGTAACATGAAGGAGAAGAATTAAGTCACTTTTTTTTTTTTAAAGATTTTATTTATTTATTTGACAGACAGAGATCACAAGTAGGCAGAGAGGCAGTCAGAGAGAGGAGGAAGGAGGCTCCCTGCTGAGCAGAGAGCCCGATGTGGGGCTCTATCCCAGGACCCTGGGATCATGACCTGAGCCAAAGGCAGAGGCTTTAACCCACTGAGCCACCCAGGCGCCCCGAATTAAGTCACTTCTTAAAAGTACTTTGATTTAGCATTTATTCAACAAATATTTTGAGTTCCTCCTATGTACAGCAGGTCTTTTTCTGATATGAAGATAAAGAAAGAGACAACATCTCTGTCCTCACTAACTCACATTTTATTTCTGTATTGTTTAAACGTTTTACGATTTAAAAAAAGATGTCATGGGGCTCCTGGGTGGTACAGTTGGTTAAGTGCCTGACTCTTGAGTTTCGGCTCTGGTCATGATCTCAGGGTCATGAGATGAAGCCGTACATCAGGCTCCACGCGCATCACAGAGTCTGCTTAAGATTCTCTCTCCCTCTGTTCCTCTACCACGTGCTCCTGCATGTTATCTCTCTCTCAAATAAATAAATCTTGAAAAACAAAACAAACAAAAAATGATGCCCTAACCCCTTCTCCAACACTTAGCCAACTAAACAACTTTTGCTAGAACATTTTCACTCATCAAGATTGCTCATTTCATCTTTGAACAGGTTTAATTTTCATATCATTGTGTTTTTTTTAAATATTAAACCAAACCTGACTCTTAATAACCACCAACCACTGATCCTAACTGTATCCCCTGAGGCCGTAAAGAGCATATCTAATCCTTTCTTCACTTGACAGCCCTTCAAATATTTTAAGAAAGCAACCATACTCTCTAAATCAGACTAAACACCGCCAGGTCTTACAACTGTTTTTCCTATGACATGGTTCCACGTCCTTGCACCTTCCTGCCTGCTTCATTCTAAATGTTCTCTTCTTTGTCTAATCTCCTCTAAAAGCTTTAAGTCAAGCTGTGATCATGGTGCTACAAGTGTCACCTAGTCAAAAAAAAGGAAAGAAAGATGATCACCTGCCTCATTTTCAACGACCTTAATCTTACTCCCCACCACATCAACGAATCCTCTCCTCCTACAAAGAGATTTCATTTGAAAAATAACGAAATAAACTTATAGAAAACAATGCACGAAAACCATAGCCACAGACAGCTTGCAAGAAGATACAAAGCATTTAGGGCTCTAGGATTTTCCTAAACGTCAGTTTATTAATGACTTCCATTAACGTGTTCTCATAAAACCACAGAACCATTTCATACAGCTAATCCGAACCAGGAAACCATGGCCTACAGCGTGCGTCCAGTGACAGCAAGGATGCCCCCTTTACCACGGTATCCCCAGTGCCCAGAAATCGTGTCCAAGATGCAGCTGTTGCCCAGTACCTAGTCATTAGATGTTGGCTTATGTGTGAGTAAAACAAGCCTCCAACCACTCAACTTTAAGTCTGCACTTGGGCAGAAGGCAAACAATTAAGTGATATGCAAGGCATTCATAAAAATAGGCCTAGCATTGGTATAGTGGCATAAAGTCTTTGCAATTTATATATATATATATATATAGTCATTTGGGGCTAACAACCACTCAGTGAGGTAAAAACAAGTAACTACTGTTCCCTTTATGCCACAAAGTAAGAAGTCAGATGGTCACATGGTCAGGGCAGACATGTGGGACAGTGATCCTTTAACTCCTTCCAAGGTACCCTCTGCTGCACCTCCTCCTTTCTCCACTCCTTAAGTCATAAAAGTGTTTTTGAAAAGCTGTGAGTAAAGCCACACAGTGTATTTTCAACATCCTAGGGGAGCTCCTTATTTAAAGCTGGGTTTCTCAACAGCAGCAACACTGATATTTCAGACCAGGTACTGTGGGCACACTGTAAGATATTCAGCTTTATTGCTGGCTTCTAGCCACTGGACAGCAGTAGCATCCCTCCAGTGTGACAACCAAAAATGTCTCCCGATATTGCCAAATGTTCCTGGGGAAAGGAAGGGAGCAAAATCTCCCCTGCCTGAAAATCAATGATTTAAAGGAATCCTGTAAGTAGTACCTCCATCCCGTGGGTAGTAATCATTTAAGAAAGCATGAAAATATTTAGGAACAGGACTTCTTCCATACACAAACAATATTGCTTTAGCTCTTGAAAACATATATATTTGACTTTTCGTAGGGTCTGAAGGCTCAGAAGAGACTACTCGAAGCACACTTTACCTCTGTAAGCTCCCAAGACACCAGGACACTGTCTGCTTACCACCAATAAGCAAAACCGATCATCTCTCTTGTTTCTCCCCCTTGCCATCCCTTCCAGGTGATGCCTTCAAAATCTTCCTCCCCTTTTGCCTCTCCTACCTTAATGCTAGTTCTTAAAGCCCTTTCCTACCAGTCCCTTTAGATTCACTCTCAATCACGGAGCTGCTTTCAGCATCTAACAAACAATCAAAGAAAGAAAAATAACCAACCACTGTGAGAATAAAGGGCACTGGCAAAGCTTGTCTTTTAGAGCCGTGCAATCCTTTTGAGTCAGGGTTACAACCCAGGTTGAATCCGCACAAACAGACTCCCAGCACTTCAACCTTTTCCTTTGCAGGGAAAGGAGCCTCTGTCTAGGCATCAGTTTTCTGGAGGTGTCGAAAGATGTTGTGAGCGGGGGAAAAGAGATATACAGCCATGTCTCCTAATAACATCTTCACATGTGCGAGTAATCGTGGAGACGGCTGAGGCCTGAAGGGTCCACCACATCAAACATTACACAACCGGATTCTACCCAACAGGGTAGAGATGTACAGAATTAGAAAGCAAATTCTAGAGGTCGTTGGTTAAAAAATTTAAGATTTCACTCCAGTTTTCTATAGTGGTTAAGCCATTCATTGCTAAGGAGGATACACGTTATAGTTATTTGTAATTTAAAAGATTCTACTTTAGCATAAAGGTCATTCCAACCGATGGGAGGTCCAATGTAATTAAAAAGAAGTGTCTAAATTATTCTTAAGGAATCACTTTTCTTTTGTCAGAGGAAGTACTACAAGCCTTTTGAGATTTTTATTAAATTCCCCCAAGAATACTACGCACAGCTTGCCTTAAAAAACCTGAACCACGGCAGTAATTTCCTTTCTCTATGCATGTGTGCATGTGGCCCTAAGGGAATGCTGTGCTTCTTTTCCAAATGGAGTTTCTTATCCACAACTTAAAAGCTCCTCAATGGTGTAACAGATGGAACAGCCAGGTATACTTAAGGAGGGGGGAAAGGTGTGCCCCCTCTCTGATCCATTAAACGAAACTATGATCTCTAAATATTTATCATACAGCAAGCTCTCAAATCCATTCTCTAATTTTATCCAACCCTATTTGTTTAGTTCTTTAAGTCTCCCTAGGTTTAAACAAGAGTTTTGTTTTGCTTTGTTTTAAAGTTAGGAGAATTAGCCAGTTCTCCGTGATAGTTGATTTTCCAGAAGCTACATTTCTAACACACAAACATGAATAATGAATTTTTGGAATGTGTCTGTCTGAAAAGCATGCTGTATTTTTTTTTTAAAGATTTTATTTATTTATTTATTTATTTGACACAGAGAGAGAGATCACAAGTAGGCAGAGAAGCAGGCAGAGAGAAAGGGGGGAGTGGGCCTTATTTAAAGCAGAGCAGAGAGCTCTCTCTCTCTCCCTATAGAGCAGAGAGCCCCAGTGCAGTGATGTGGGCTTGCAGGCTCCATCCCAGGACCTCTAGACCATGACCTGAGCTGAAGGCAGAGGTTTAACCCCTGAGCCATCCAGGCACTCCAAGCATACTGTGTTTTTAATGAAATTTAATTTGGAGGATCCTATAACTTTGGAGCAGTCACCTGTAAATCAGCTTTGTTAAAAATAATAATAATAATAATATAATAATAACAGAAACCAATGTCAACTTAGTTTGAAACAACAGGAAAGGTAAAGCATATTATTTTATTTAAAATGTCATGAGAAGGGGACATAACTCAGCCCAAAGCTGTTGAGAACTTACTGGCATCAAGCCTAATGCTGATTAAAAAACAAACAAACAAATAAAAACTAGTTATCCCCCTTAAACCTAGCTAGAATAAACCTGAAAAACCTACAATGTATATACTCATTCTTGGATGCAAGAGTGTGATTTAACATTTTAACCTCTACAAAGCACTATGAACTATGAAGCAATACTGCTGAACAAATGAACTGAAATTTTAAAATTCAGCCTATTCTCCATTATTTGTGCTAACAAGTAAATGGTATACAAAATCAAATCCATAATTAATCCAAAATAACTGGCGTCTTCCCCAGTAGCTTCATTAGTTATGAGAGGAGGAAGCACTGAAATTAAATTTCTCTTCTTATTGCTTCTTCCCACTCTTTGGTAAAGGTGCTAAAGGTCAGTGAAAAGACCAAAAGGTTGACAGCAGGAGGGGAAGAAAAACAAAGCAAGCAGCTATGGGGTCTGAAAACTGGATAAACAGCCTCTGATTAATAGAGTGAAAAAATGCAAAGCGATTTGGGAAAGTTAAAAGGCACAGATTATAAAAATCATGGGATTGAGTTTTAAGTATGTTCCTCGTTATGAGATTTTGATGTCTGGTTGATTTCCCATTTCTCTATAATGAGTAATGTGGAAAAGATGACAGAATTTAGCCATCCTAAACTCAAGAACACAGTACGAAACTATTAATTAACAAACACAGAGCACTAATCACAAATAAAATTCCATGCTATTAAATAACATATAAGTACTTCAAATGTGTCCAAGAATTACTATGTGATGTGCAAAATGGTTTATTTTACTGGATTCCTTGAATGGCAGCAGCACTAAGATGAGAAGGAGAGACACTCTCCCACCATGTCAACCAATGGAAGAGCTCTGTCAGGAAACCTTTCTAATAATAGTTGGCTATTGGTCTCAGATATTTACAAAATGTTTCTATATAACTCTATTTTAATGTTTAAAATCCTCATCTTTCTTCTTACAGAAATGTCAGTAAACCATGTCCTCAAACCAGGTAGCACCAAGCTATAAAGGTTCTAAAACTTGCCCTTATAATTCTAATGAGTCAGGATGGAAATTATCAAATATAGCACCTGCCTGAAAACTCAGCTTTGCTTGGGAAGGAACTCACCCCGAAGAGCATTTCGTAGATTATGATTAATGATTAACTAAATGTGCTTCTACTTTTCTGATCTCTAGCTGCCCAGTACTAAATAAAATGAACCACAACCAAAGAACATAAATAATATAATTAAATACGTGCTGGAGCTTTAAAAAAAAAAAAAAAAAAGCTTCGTAAGAATTAAAAGACAACACTTGTGCAGCACAGAGAAATTAAATTCCAGAAAGTTTTTCACAAACTTAAGGCACACCCTGTGTAGGTTATGGAAAGCTTTTCAAGAATCAACTGTCAATCCTATCACCCAGGATGGTAGAACAGGGTAAGCCAATGAAAAGGTTTCTGTGAAAGACTTAGACATGGTCTGACATTACAAACCTGCCCAAAACCTGGATACAGAGCCAGTAATTTACCTTCAACAGGATAAGAAATAGGAAACCAGATTCATTTATAAGGAGGTTCAGCACTGGACTAGTATGTTTACATTTCCTGGATCTGTTCCAGAAACATGAGAAAATTTTGGATAGGTTGCTGTTTTCTCCAATACTCAGAATTATTAAGTTTATTATCAACTGAATTTTATGTGATAACCTCTCAGAGCAAGCAGCACACAGATTTATGCGGTCTGTAAACTCCGTATAAATTAAACACACTTTGAAAGTTATAATGGCACTAACAGAGTGAAAAGGTCATGAAAACACAGGACTGAACCAGGTCAAGTAAGGCTACCACCATTTTGAAATTCTGAAGACTGCATGGTCATGCTTTTTGAAGTGCCTGAATGATTAAACCTCTGTCAAGTCAATGTGCTCCTCTCTGAAAATGGATTTATGTCAATTGGAGTTTACCCTGGAATTTTAACCAGGCCTTCAGCTCCAAGTACAGAGAATGAACAAGGTCTCTTGTTTCCACAAATAATTAAAACTATTTGAAGAAAAGGAAACTTTTCACCTGAGACTCTCTAACAGGTGAAATGAACAGCTCTCACCAACAACTCCTTGAGGGACAAGTGTATATAAACAAAATGCAAGTGTTGTGGGGAATGAGTGATGATCATTCAACTGACTACATGTCCAGAAATTACGGTTCATCTGAGATACTGTAGCTTCAAACCAAGGCCTCTTCCAGCTCCCTGCTCTCCTAACAGGCAGGGCTATTAGGAATCCACACAAAACCTAGGCTCCTTCCAGCAGCTTGGAACCAAGGAAGATTTCTATTTCACCTCACCCACACTGCCTTTTGTTTGCTTGTTTTTTGTTATTCATAACTATGCTTATAAATGTATAAGAAAAATCAAAAGAGGTAAAGAACTGATGAGACTGCCTTCTTAACCCAAACCAGGCAGAAAGAGAACTAATCAATATTTAGTACTTTGGACATATTGGCCCTAAGAAGATAAACAATAGCAATAAAACAGAAAAGAATCCTACTCATCTTTATTTTTAGCATCACCATTATTATTATTTGGCTCTGCTTGATTATTGCTTTTCTTTGGGATTTCCCAGATAGCCCAATCTGAGAACTAAATGTAATTGTTCTGTGCCCCCACCAGAGCCCCACTATAATCCAGTAGCTAATTCAAGAAAATGAAGATCAACATATTTTTTGTAATGTCTGCTTCCAAGATTTTATCTCATATATAGACTAAGTTACAGTACTCTTTCAAGGAACAGACAGTGTGAATTTTTAAACTAATTATTTTTAAAGAAAAAACAGCTTATCAAGAATGTTCTTTTCTTTCCTTTTTGTGGTACATAGAATTTACATGCAACTCTTTGCTTAAGAATTAAGTCTGTTTATTTTCATTACACTCATCACACTTACTTCCCACTGATATCAATGGGAGATGTATATGTGAAATACAGCTGAAGCTAGAATATACTGTTCTGTACATAGCCTTGGCATTTACCTCAATTTAATCAATGGGCTAAATTATTGTCACAAAATTGACAGACAAATGCTATTTTTCAGGCAATCATTTTTCATGTCTGTTAACTTGCTAAGGTGGGATTCACTATGACATTTACAGGTTAAATCTCCTCCATTCAAGTAAGCATTGTCTTTGCATTTTCAAAAGTAAGCTCTGGCTTGAGCTCGCCACCTCCTTACAGGTAATGCCAGGATCTTTGATTTCCTTCCACCTGCGGGTGTATTATAACCTGGGGCGCACACCCCGAGTCCTCCCTCTCCCCCTCCGAAGGCCCATAGGGCACCCTCGAGAGAACCTAAATCCAAACACGAAAACTTTCTGGCTGCTAACTCTACTGCTCTCTCCAGCTATCAAAAGCGACTGGGCACCAAAAAGGGCACTGGCTTTTGTTCCAGCGTTGCCCAGCTGGCGAGGTAACGCCACCGCAGTCCTCCATCCCCAAAGGTCGGGAGAAATTGCGTGGTGCGGAGATTCTGGAGCCTCACGGGGGGGGGGGGAGCCTATTTTTACGCAATTCATGCGTGTGGGGGGGTGTACAAACACATGAAAAGAGGGCGTGGAGCTGGCAGGCATGAAATTCTCAGTGCCTTTCAAATTCTACTTCGTCTTAGGTTCACAAAGTGAGTCGCCCGATCTGCGGAAGGGTGCGAGGCGGGCGGGGAGAGGGAAAGCACGCGGACTGGGAGAGAAATAGGTAGGAGAAGGGCACGCGAGCTACAGTCGAGATGCAGCTCTGGCCCCGCCCCCGGGTACAATCAGAAAAGCTACAGTGTGTCCGTGGCTTTCGGCTTCCTGTTTGTAAAGCCAGAACCTCCCTCCCCGACTTCGGTGACAGACGCTCTTCCTTAAAACAGAGTCCGCCTCTTCTTTGCGCGCTCGGGACAGGATCCGGGGCTGGAGAGTGTGGGGCGCGCGGGGCTCAGGCGGCCCGGGCGGCCCGGGCGGAGGGGGCAGGGCCGCGGGGCGCAGCGCCCCTCCCAGCCGGGCGGCCTCCGAGGTAGAGGGACAAAGCGCCTCCCGCTCCCTCCCCCACGACCGCGCACCGAGAGGGAGGAGAAGGCGGGCTGGAGGGATGTGGGAGGAGGAAGAGGAGGGGGAGGAGGGAAGGTGCAGCCGGCGGGACTGGGCAGGATTGCGCCGAGGAGGGTGGGGAGAAGGAGGGGCTGGGCGGCCTCCGAGAACTGGGAGGAGGGAAGGATTCTTGAAGCCCAAGATAAACAAATTGTTCCTCTTCACGTGCGGGGTGGGGGGAGGTGGAGAGGGTGGGGATCAAGCGCTGCGGCCTCTCCTCTCCCCCTCCCCCTCGCCGGCTCTTTGTCACCGAGCGCCGGCCGGAGTGCGGGACTAAAGCCCGCGGCGGCACCCGCACCACCCGCGGCGCCGAGGACTACCAGACCCCGGGTGTGCGCGATTTATAAACCGCATATGCTGAGGGGACCGCCCGCGCCGGGCCTTGCGCCGCGATCGAGGGGCAGCCCGCAAAGGGAACGAGAGCCCGCGCGCCGTGCTGCGCTCCTGGATTCCCACAGCCCGGCCCACCCGGCACACACGCGCAGCCCTAAACCCGGCGGCGCGGTGGGGGAAGGGGCCGCAGACACCTTTCCCAAGCTTCCGGCCTCCCCCCACCCCTCCCCGACCCCAGAAAGGAAAGCAAAAGAACCGGAGAGAGGAGATAAGAGAAAGGATTCTACCCTCAGGGTTAGGGGGTGGGAACTGCCCCTTCCTCTCCGTGAAGTTAAGCCATTGGCTGCTCATCTACCTCGAACCCACCCACCCAGCCATTTAAGCCTCTTTCGTCTGACTGCTACCTTCCACTCCTCCGGGCTTATTAGACTGGCTTGGAAAGTTAGTGGGGAGCGGGGTGGAGGTGGAAGCAGGCTCGGTGCAAGCAAGTTTAGAAGAAGGAGGAATACCCAACAGGGCTGCGTGGTCTGGACCCTGGGCGCACGCCGGGGGTGTAGCTCTCCCCTACTACACGCGCCGGGCGGCTTCCCCTCCCCGCACCCCCACCCCGTACCCTCCCGGCCGCTCCACCTGCCGACCAGTCTCTGGGCTCCAGCGGCGAGAGCGCGCACCCGCGCCCCGCATCCGCGCGCGCACCCAGGAACGCGCGCGCGCGCAGCCACCCTCGCCCGCTTCTCACTCACTTCAAAGTTCATTCACAAAACTCTCAGACTTTCTCAGCCCAAAGGGGGTGAGCTAGGGAGAGGAGGCGAGAGCCTCTCCCTTCCCCCCCACCTCCCCCCAGAGATTGAGGGCCTGGTGCCCGCCCAGAATCTGCGACAAGCATCAATTTCTCCCTGCACCCTGCGGATGTGCTGAGAGGGGTGGGCAAAGGGGGACGGGTCTGGGAAGGCGAAGCTGCACCGCGAGGGGTGGGGTGGGGAGTCGTGAAGAGGAGGAGCGAGGTTTCAACTCTGGGTTCACTCTCAAATCCATATCTGAGAAAGGGAGAGGGGGGGAAACTTTTCCAGTGCCTCACTCCGACGCTCCCCCAGGCTCCCTCCGCCCCTCGCAGTCGTGACTGGCTTCTCCCCTCTCGCCCCCTCTTCCCCAAATCTGACAACCCTGACAGATTAACAGGTAGCGACGACGGCAGCTTTTCCCTCAGAAAAGTTCATGTTAACCCTTCGGTTTCAGCCCATCTCGCCACCGTCTAAATCAGACACCCGTTTCCCCCCATGTAAGAAGCTCCACGCCCCCCCCACGCGCGCGCCCCACGCCTGCTGCCAGTGCGCCCTCACCATGATCAGCGTGTGGTTCCTCTGCTCCGCCGAGGCAGCCTCCGCATCTTGCTGGGGTTTGCTCTGGTGCTGCTGCTTGCCCGTGCCGGCGCCCGATTTCTTGGCCCTCTGCTCCAGAGTCCGCTGGTAGAGGCTCACGGTGTCCCGGCGCTCCAGCTCCAGCTGCTCCACCTGAGCCTGCTGATACCTGTTCTCGCAGTTGACGTGGTGCCGCCGGCAGCCCTCGATGCGCTGGCGGAGCCGCTCCACCACGGTGCTGTGCTTGGGGACGGCCGCCGAGCCGCCGCCGGGGCCCCCGGAGCCGCCGCCGCCGCAGCCGGCAGCGGGGTGATTGCTACTCGGAGCAGCGGGAGTACTATTGGGAGTATTATTCACACCGATCCCGGCCCCGCCGAGGCTGCTGTTCAGGCTACTGTTGATGCAAATACTACTGCCATTCGCGGCAGCAGCGGGGGCTGCGAAATCCCCCATCCTGCTCCCCGGGCACACTATTTTGGAAGAACTTTTTTTTATCCACCCCCCTATCAGCCTCCTCCTTGGGTCCAAGAATTAAAATAGTTTAAGTGGAACGCGGGGGAGACGCAAGCACATGGATGGAAACAGCGATCCCGACGGGGCGAAAAAAAAGGGGGGGGGAGAGATTTTGGGGTGGGTTTTTTGTTTCCTTTTTTTAAACTGTAAAGCTCGAGGGGAAAAAAGGGGGGTGTTATCAGAATACCATCAGACACCTATCAACAAAAAGAATCACAACAAACTGAGCCAGCAGCAAATCGGGTTGCAACTCAAGGGGAGATCCGCTCCTCTCCTGCCTTCTTTTTATAATCCATTATTTTCTAATAAATTCCAGGAGATTTCCGGTGGTTGGCAAGCATTTTCTCCCTACGTACCGAAAAATACACCCCATGTACACACACAAGCATATGCCTCCAGTGCGGACACGCGCGACACACACTCACTCCACACCGCATCGGAAAACGGCAAGCTTGCTTATTGCATTTTCCTTCCACAAAAAAGTTTTGGTGTTTATGCCGCCCCGTGTTCTCAAAGTACTTTGGCTGCTCAGTTGCATTTCACAGGAACCTAGATATCGAATCCTCGGGCTGGGGGAAGTAAACACATGGACAGTCCGAGGCGACTGCAAAAGTAGATCGGTGAAGTCCTTTGCAAAACGCCGCGCGGAGAGCAGCCCCTAACGCTCGGCTGGGCTGCCGCTGCCGCCGCTGCTCCTGCCACCATCACAATGATCAACTGCTCGCCGCCGCCGCCGCCGCCGCCGCCGCCGCCGCCGCCACCGCCGCCTCCTCCTCCTCCTCTCGCTCCTCCACCTCCTCCTCCTCCTCCATGCCAGCGGAGTGATATCAGGACGCGCGAGCTCAGTAAACACGGCAGCGGCGGCGGCTGGAGGCCGTGAGACAAGCCGGGGGACCCGGCGCAAAACCCGGCCCGGACTCTCACCCGGCAGGAGCGGGCGCGGCACGCACCGGCACCGGGCTCCCGCCTCCCTCGCCTCGCCCTCCCCGCCCCTCCACGCCCCCAACCTCACTACTACCCTGACAGGAAGCCGAGCTGCCAGAAAAGAGAAAAAGAAAAGATTCTGGGGGATCTCGGGAATGAATCAACTTTTGACCTGTGTGTGTGTGTGTGTGTGTACGCGCGCGCGCGCCTGTGTCTGTGCGTGTCTGTGTCAGAGAGCGTGTGTGTGTGTGTGTGTGTGTGTGCGCGCGCGCGCGCGCGAAGATGGCCGCGTGAACGCGCCTGGCTAGATTTCCTTATTCCAAGGAGGCATCATGCAAGCCCAAGTTGTTGTTATACATTTATGCATTATATTGCAGAACTGTGCATGACCAGGCAGAAACATTGAAGCTTCACAGCAGTTGTCTCTCATCCCTACCCATGTGGAAAGAAAAAGACAAATGAGTGAATCGTTTTTAGAACCCAGGTAGTAAGTCTTTGCTAGTAATAACCCTGCTTATGGACACTTGTTCAAACTCTAAGCCAGTCTTAACACACAGATGCCGAATTCTGAACAAAAAGAAATAGGCACCAAAAAACTAGGAATTTTATTTAATTCACTGTACATGATTGTTGTTATTAAGGCAATTATTGTTTTACTTACCCTTGGAAAAAATTAAAATAAAGCAAGCAGGGACTTGGAGGTGAGACTAACAGTACATTTTAACAGACTGTTTTGAACACTAGGTGCTAATGACAGCAGTAATTAAGGGTCCTTCGTAAATCAAGTGGAAAGATTGCAGATTTCATGGACTAGAACTATAGGAAAAACACAGCATTTCACAGTTTGTCATGACCAAAACAAAAACAAGCAAAAATAACAGGCTTACTTTATTGCTAGATATATTTCTTTCTGCTTAAGCAAATGCACAATAAGTACAATTAAAATGGGATAACTACCACAGAAAGCAATCTAAACTTTCCTTTATCTTTCCAGATATTGAATATCAAAAACAAAACAAAACTAAGGGTCAAATATAATATCCTTGAGCCTGGACTTAATTGCATATACATAATTTTTTAAGAAATTTAAATGGAGAAACGGGATTTCTGTGATCATCAGTAGTTCAAAATCTTGATTGTGGGCTATTAATAATAAGGCACTTTGTATTATCTCAATAAATCTTATAGAATTAGTTTTTAGGGTAAAAATACACCCCAGTTTTCTAAAATAGCCAGGAATAAAAGAACTTTGGATCTCATGCATTAGTCATGAGATCTGATTTAAACCATCTTCATTTCTTGGCATTGCAGATTAGCATAGGATGCTATTTCTAACCTCATAATGTCAGCAATAAGAAGCTATATTTTTCTTCAATTAATCAGGCCTATATGGTAAACTATATCTGTAACATCCACTGGTTTATATGGTAAAATGGGCAGCAAAATATTGATTGGTGTGGTGTGAGATTACCTTTAAGGAGTGAAACCAATGTGAGAGTATGTTTCGTTGAGGCTGCCGTACTATCTCAGAGGGCTACTTAGTTGACATAGAACTTTCTGTATCATAACGGCCCTTCCTTCAAGTCTGTTAGAAAGTTTAACTGAATTAGTTCTATAGCAAAAAGTTCAGATTCTAAAAACACAGAGAAAATTATTAAGAAAATGACATCACAAAACAGGCTTTGTCTTATTTACATATTAACTAAATAATGTGTCTATTAATTTGGGAAATACATAGCTTCATTGCAGAGAGGAAGCTATGACTCTGCATTCACTCTCTTCTCTCTTCACCACACTTTAATTCTTATTCCTTCCCCCACCAGGCATGTACATCACCCATAGAAGACTAGTAGAGGCAAAAAGTTTGAGGGTCTTTAGTACTGGGTCTTCAGTTCTGAAACCCGAGTTCTAATGCTAGCTATTTCCTGTGACTCAGCATTTATTTTTTCATTGAGAATTTGTCAATTCTGGAAAAAAAATGACAATAGTAACAGCAAATATGCAT
This sequence comes from Neogale vison, assembly GCF_020171115.1. Lineage (NCBI taxonomy): Eukaryota > Metazoa > Chordata > Mammalia > Carnivora > Mustelidae > Neogale > Neogale vison. The sequence continues at coordinate 71,857,813 of NC_058101.1, read as the reverse complement.
TCCTATCAAGCTGTTTACCTCTCCCATCATGAAGGGAAACCAAAAATACACAAGAATTTGCATCCTTCCCTTTGGGAGACCAACAGGTGGAGGAGTACACTTTGTGGCTTTAGCCCAGAGCTCCCCAATGACAAATGGAGCTATTTTTGCACAACTACAGCATAGTTTGCTGCTTCAGTTTAGTGCATGAGTGGACTATACAAAAAAGAAAGGTTGACTCCTCATGGGTGTATGTACACACACTAACATACACACATACCCAGACAGAGGCACCCATCTGCCATCTTATCAAGATGGTGGGAATGGCAGCCACAAGCTCCAAGACTGAAACATAGGGACAGAGAGGACGGTGAAGTGGCGTCATGGACAATGGGGGAAGAGTCTTTGAGGAAAACGACCTGTGCAGTATTCCACTGTGACATCTTTGAGGCCAGAAACCCCATCCTAATTGTGCTGGCTGATTAGAAGAAAGAAACAGGAAGTGAACGAGACTTGGGTCTTGAGCAACATAGTCAAGTCATGCTGAATTAGAGATCTTAATCTGCTCCAGTGACCTTAGAAGAAACAGAAGCTTTCATACTGGTTACTTCTAGACTCCCGTGACATACTGCCACAAGGTTTGTTGATCCCCACCATCCTATAGAACTCCTTGAAAGTCAAGAGAAGTCCAAGTTCTGGGGAAGCCATTTTTGTCCCTTCTCCCTAGCACACACTCTGATAGCATGACCGTCTTTTTCTTCTCTTTGTGCCTGCTAGGAAGCAAAACTTCCAGATGGGAGCTACGGACACCTCATCAGTGCTGTTGGTCCAGAATAGCAAAGAAATCTGAGATGCCATAGCAATGATGAGAAAGAAATGATGTGGCTGCCTCCCCAGACTTTGATGATATCTCTCTGGATACCAAAAAGGACATGATGAATAAATACCTGTACCAGGTTGTCCTGAGGCACTGGCCCTGAGCCACAGTTGGCAGTTCTAAGGAGTCGAACCAGATTCCCTTTTCTTTAGGCCAGTTCTGCATCATCCTCCCATGTCCATCTGTTAGGGTCCAGTGGCTCCATGTCGAAGAAGAGGTCCTTGTGTAGAAACTCCAGTATATGTGCCACTTCTGCTTCCCTCTTGATGTGGATCAATAGAACTCTTTGTTACCACTCTTTTGTGCCATGAGACAGTACTCTGCTGCCCATCTAAAGGTAAGCATGCCTTTATATAAGCCCACGGAGAGGGTCCTGGTGGTCCTAAATTACTAGCATTATTGGGTGTGCCATCAACTGTCTAGCAAGAGCTATCATATCAACAGTTTCACAAATATAGGTTTGGCCTTTCTGTGTGGTAGATACCTGTGTTAAGCACTGGTAAGACAGCAGAGTAGTGTGGAGTCCAAACCTACCTAGTGATGACCAATGAGGCTCAGAGCAAGAGATGCAATGATGGGACTTATATGAAGTGGGTTTGGGAACACATAAAGGAGGCTTTGAGTGCATGTATGGGGACCAAAGAAGTCTCCCCCAGAACTCATTCCAAAAACTGGGCAGAAGTAAGCCAAGCAAAGGTTGGGGGTGTGGGGTACGCCGTGGGGAGCTAAGAAACAGCTAGAACAAGGCCCAGATCTGTTCCAGCAAGTCCTCCAGTGACTCCCTCACAGGAGCAGGAGTGTGGGAGGTTGTGCTGAGAAATGAGGCCGAGGCTGGGGAGGTCAGCAGGATCCAGGTTGTGCAAGGCCATCCAGAAGTTTAGACGCTATCCTGGTGATAATGCTTCCATTGAAAGGATTAAAGCTGATTCATGCTTTTGACTTTGGCAATGCAATAGATGTGTTAATAGAGTGTTTTCTAGAGTATGTTTCTGAAGAACCTAGTCTTATAAGATGTTTCACCAGGAAGTCTTCTGAGCCAAGTACATTTAGAAGATGGTATTGTATCTCTCTCACGACCACATAGAAGACCACAAGAAACCTTGCAGCAAAACATGTTTAGTTGTGTTTAACCTAGTAATGCCCAAATCCTGATATGTTTCACAAAACGAAACATATTAGAGAAAGCTCTGTGTAGGAGAGAGTAAAAATCAAAGATAGTTCCAAATCCACTTAAGTTCACAGTGATTACCTGGGCAGGCAGCCTCTGACGAAGACTGCGTTGCCCTTACCATCTGCTCTGCCAAAATCTCCAACACCCTGGGCTCAAGGCCCTTCCCCACCCTTCCAGGGTGTGCTGAGTTCTGACCTTGGAGTAGTCAGGAAAGGCACAAATCCCAGAACAGTGAATGTGACTGGTCCTCAGCATCAGCACTTCAAGTATGTTATAGTAATATCTACCTCTACATAAAAAAACCTCCTTATTAGGGGGAAAGGTCAGCTTTATTTAACTGAAAATCTTAATTATGTAATAGCTTTAAAGATATAGAGTTTCATTATTTTTGAAGCATGTGCTCTGTCTAGTCTAACAATTACTGGCCTCGTGGAGTTATTTTAATGAGCTCTTTCCACCTAGTAAACCAATTGTATATAGGTGACATACCTCACAGAGCAGGGGTGTTTCAAAGAATGTTTCCTTAAGTATTTAAAGATTTCTAGCAAGACCCTGTTTACATTGTAAATTTTCACTTTGTATTAAGACAGGGTTTACTAAGCTCCAGACCATGTCATAAATTTTGAGAGAAATATGAATTAATGGGGTTTATTTTCTTATTCATGTATTTTAGTATGCGTATAATAGTTTTATGGTTATTAGGAGAAAGGTTACCTAAAGTCCATGGCAGACAAAATTTTTAAAACTCTTTCATTGCGTTGCACATATATATACCTCTACTCTCGGGGCTAAATAATTTGATAGAATAAGGCATCTGTCTTGAACAAGGTCTGGCTTTTATGTAAGATGTTGAAGACTTTTGAGGTTAGGGGAAATGTTTATAAAATCTTATATTTACTATCAGCAGAAAAACTGTTAACTTTAGAAACGTATTTAACAAAGAAAGAACTGAGTAATTGTACTTTCTTGTAAGCATTTGTGGTGATCAGCAGTAGCACAAGATTTAATTTTAATTGGTCAACATTTATTGAAAACTGGCTCTGTTTCAGGTTCTATTATTTTCCCCTCACTTCTTTAGTGAAGAAACCGAGGCACTGAGAGCTTAAGGAACTTTCTCCAAGCTACTCCCCGCAGATTAAAGGTGCAGAATGGGAATTCGAACCCAGAGATTCTGACCCCAGAGCACACTCTATGGAAGGAACACAACATGGAAATAGGTTCCTTAGAGTCCTTCAAGTTTTAATTATCTACACTTCAATGAAACTAAAGTTACTGTTTTACCCACATCTCACTTTAGCAGAGGCCTGTTGCTGCAGTTTAGAAGGCACTCAACTCAGGAGCCTTCCTTCCAGAATGCTGTCTCTGCCTGTTGCTCTCTCGGCTCCTGTTCTGGGTCAGTCCCTTCCTCGGTGCTCTGAGAAGCATGAGCATTGCCCTGTCTTGGCACTTACACGATCACATTGTATTCACAGCTGTCTATTTACTTGTTTGTCTCTCACTTGTGTTTTATTAGTCTTTGGACCTAGCACATGGCCGGGCCAGGACAAAGCTCTGCAACAGTGTTTGGGGGAGTGAGTGTTTGGGAAAGAGCGAATGGTTCACAATTTACCAAAGTTACAAAACTGGAAAGGGACTTGTGACCAGACCAGGAGAGTTGTCCCAGAGGAGAGGAATACTGTGCTGCCATTTTAGAAGAACCATTTGGATGCAATCTAAGACAATCACAGTAGGATGTGATCTATTTTTCAAAATGCTGTTCTTCGGGGTTTGAGTTTTCTGTAAATTGGCTTGGAGGGATGTGGGGGTCGAAGAGAGGCAGATGAGGGTCAAGCCAGCCCCTTAACAGATTCTTTCACGGACCCCTGCTGTTCCATCATGGTGCATGGGGTAGGGGCTCACATTAATTGTGCACCCATGGCCCAGATATTAGGCCAGGCTTTTTTCATACATTCACCAGCCTAATGATCCCAGCAACTCTAGAAGGTATATAAACCAGAGTTGGCCCAAATGTGCCTTTATCATGAATGCAACTATATGCTCTCACGTGGTGTGTGTGTGTGTGTAGTACAGCTACTTCATCTGTACTGAAAAATAAACAGCAGAGGGAGGGGGACTATTTTGAAGTTGCTGAGAGTCAGTAGAGGGATGTACCAAATCATGTATACTTACTTTACTTAATGGATAATGCAAGGGTTTTAAGATAATTGCAAACTAGATGCCTGAGAAAAATGTAACTTCACCGTATTATGATTCCCATTTTATGGTTGAGAAAAATGAAGTCTTAAAGAGTTTTCGTAACTTGTTTTCAAATCAGTTCTCAAGCCCTTGTCTTCGGCATCTGTCTGGATTCCCCTTTGTGTTGTTTTGTTGTTGTTCTCCAGGGATTGTGGCCATTTGTGTCTCTGCTCTTGTCATCCATTCAGCAAATATTTATTGACTATTGGCAAGTCCTATGATAGGTGCAAGGGAGGCATACTTGAACAGAAACCTCTTCCTCTCCAGGGAAGCTTCGGGAAATGTAAATCATACAATAGGCTGACATGAGAGAAGTCTAGTCAGCTCTTGATGGACCAGAGCTGGAGGGAGGGATAGGAAAATGTCTGTCAGGTGAATCTAGTAAGAAGGGGACTAGAAGAAACAATGAACCCAAGCTTCGTTGGAATTACAGCTGATATTAAGGAAAGGTTTACCATCCTCTACATGCCATCCAGGCGGTAAAAGTCAGTATGATAGAATAGTTTAAGAACACAAAGCATCACTTTTGTCGTCTGATGGAAAATCACGCAAAGCTACCTGTTTAATGGTTTGATATTGTCTGTGCCTTAGCTGTTCTCCCCTTTTAACGTTGGAACAGAGCCTAGGCAGCATCAGTTTGTCTCTGAGCAAACTACATTCTTCAGTGTTACTCTAGTAGACAGTCTAGGTCAGCGGTTTTTAAGCCATGTTGAGCCCTGAGAATTCCCTCAGAGGGCCTCAGGGGCTGCTGTATGGTTGGGGGAGGAACAATTGCGTCTTGGCCATTCTTTAACCCATCTTTTCAAAATTGGAGTAAAATTTCCTTTGAAAAAGGGTTCCACAGCTAAAAAGAGTTCGAAAATAGTTCTACGTTTCATCCTGTTTTTGCTGGCAAACTTTCCCTCCCTCTACCAGCCAATCCTCACCCTCCAACCCTGTACGTACCATCATTTCATTTTCTTGTCACTAAACCCTGGTTCACATTGGTTCTGAATCAGTTAACTTTGGCTCCAAAGTTTAATGATCCACTTGCTCAATACCAGCTTCTTCAAATTCCTGTACATTTCTCTGAGCTGGGCTGGCTTAAGAATGACCCAACTGAGTGTGTTATAAGATTGAGAAAACTATTTTCCAGAACTCCAGCTGGGGAGTACTGTGCGTGTTCAGAAGGAACACTTGAATTATCTGCCTGGAATAGTGATGGGGTGGAGTTTTCAAGACCCTGGAATCATGCAAAGGTAAATAGTTGATAATCTCCGTGCTAATAGGGTGTGCCTTGTTATCACAAGGGTTTTGTCCTACTGAGTGGGGCATGCAAGTTTTGGACAAAGGAGAGGAGACAGCTACTGGTGGTGGAGGCTTTTCTGGTACCCTCTGTTTCTCCTAAATGCTAAATAAAGTGATTTCAAGGGCTACCAAATGATTAGCCCACCAGGTCATTCATATGCTTTAGGATAGTCATGCTTCAGATTAAATGCTGGCCTTTGGTGTGACCAGAAAATAATTTAAGGTACAATGTGACAATTTGAGGATCGTGTATTAGTTCTCTAATAATCTCCCATGAGATGCAAAACAAAGGTCTCAGCTTTGGCTACAATGCCCCTCACTTCTTCTGTATCCCCTCCTGCCAATTCTCTGTTAGAGAAAATCTACAGCGTGGGAGAAGTAAAAATGTCTGTAATACCTCAGCTGCCATAAGGAATGGACCTGGCACAGAGATGAAGTAATGTCTGCCCAGGACAGTGGAAGTTCATTGATCCAACTCTGCTCACCATCCATGGATGAGTAACTGACAGATGTTGCAAAAAGACAAGGAGACAAGGCTGATTGGCAAGAAGCAGGAGTCACCCAACCTTAAAATAGAAACAGTGTGGCATCTGTTGGTTAAAATAAATTTCCAACCATGGACATTTTGCAGGTTGATGTTATACGGATTTGTAGTCATTAAAAACTTTTTTTTCCTTACAAAAAGCACTGGTTTTGTTTTGTCTTTTAACCATGTTAATCCACCTTAAGTATTGTTTTGGGCTTCTCAATTACCATACCTATGTCGTCTGGTAACAGAACACTATACCTTTTCAAAACCCTCCTACCTACATTCTCAGCCCATGAAGTTTGCCGATGGAAGGGGAGACAGAATCCCCCTTCTGGCTCTAGGACCATGTTGGTCACTGGGCTTACTTTCCTCTTGACCACGCTGATTGATTCAAAGACGGACATGTGACTGAGGCTGGTCCAGTTAAAGCTGTCTCTGGGGATTTTGCTGAAACCACCAGAAAAGGAGCAGTCTCTCCTTCAGAGATGATGATGGAAGTTAAGGATAATACAAACTTGGAGCTGCCTGGGGTGAGCTCTGATATAACACGGACAAAGTCTCTTTGAACATAAAGCAAACCCAAAGGAAAACAGAACCAAGAAACAGAGATAGCCCTCATGGCCCCTTTTCTGTCCTGGATATGAACCAATAATTCTCCCTTTTCCTACATTTTCCTTCTTTTCTCCCCTCCTTCCTTCCATTCTTTCCACTGTGTGTGTGTGGTCGGGGTGGGGGGGAGGTAGCACCGAAACATCCATTAGTTAGGGACTGGCTAAACAAATTATATTATATCCAAATAATGAAATACATGCAATAATTTAAAAGACTTTTGTAAAGCTACTTATGAATCATTGCATTACTTAATATAGAAAAAAATAAGCAAAAACAACTGAAACCCTCATTGGGAAATGAGATAAATTAAGTATATTATATCCATACCCTCAAATAAGCAACTGTTAAAATGAGTCATGTAGCTAATTGATTGACATTAAAAGATGGTCATGACATATTGTTGATTTAAAAAAGCAGGCTATGAAACAAGTTACAAGAATACTCTTATTTTATAAAATTATGTAATTTGGGGTAAATAAATGTAGCAAACTCTTAAAATCAGTTAAATATTATTATTGGCATTTTAGGTGAGTTTTCCTATCATTTATTATTTTCTTTATTGCTTTGGTTATATGCGTATATATACTAGAGAGAGAAAATGAAAACTTTCTATTTTCTAGAAAAAAAAGAAAAATAGAGAAAGGAAGAAAGAAAAGGAGAGAGAATCTGAAGAGAAGCAATAGTGGGAGTGTCTATCATTTGAAGTTTGCCTAAATGATTCAGGAAGATTCAGGGAGGAGGTGGTATACCATCTCATGAATCTGAAAAAGGTATTTTCCAGGTGGACAGATGAGGAGAGTACATCCAGAAAGATGAACCAGCAAAGGTGAAGTTTCAAAAAAGTAAGAAGCCATGATGTCTTAAGGAATAAGTTTTTGGATATAGCTAAATAACTGTCAGTAAATTAGCAGTTTACTCTTAATAACTAGGCCAGAGTCAATTAAAGTCAATGTTAACACAAGGAATTTCATATCAAGATTGTGTATGTGATACACAACAGAAAAGGAAAATTCAATACCTCAAGGACACTGGTCTCTACACCCAATTGCTGACTACACCTCTCCTCTGAGGTCTATTAAATATCTCTAACTTCACATGTTCAAAGCAAAACTCTTGTTCTCCTCCCCAAATATGCTCCTTCTCTATATTGTTTAATTTTGTGTATCAACTTGACTAGGCCGTAAGGTTCCCAGATATTTGACTAAACATCACTTGGGGTGTTCCTTTGAGAGCCTTTTTGGATACAATTAACTTTTTTTTTTTTTGAAGATTATATTTATTTATTTGAGAGAGAGAGCAGGAGCAGGGGTGGGGGGAGGGGCAGAGGCAGAGGGAGAAGCAGTCTCCTTGCTGAGCAGGAAGCCCCATGCAAGACTCCATCCCAGGACCCTAGGATCATGACTGAGCCAAAGGGAGATGCTTAACCTTAACCCATTGAGCCACCCAGGTGCCCCTGGATACAATTAACATTTAAATCAATGGACAGTAAAGCAGATTATCCTCCTCAGGGTGGGTGGGCCTCATCCAATCAGTTGAAGTCCTGAATAAAACAAAAGGCTGGCCCCCTTGTAAGCAAGAGAGAATCTCTCCAGCCTTCACACTGGAATGCTGGATTTTTTCCTGCCTTTACATTTGGACTGAAGCACATTAGCCCTTCCTGGGTCTTGAGCGGCTGGCCTTGGGACTGAAGCTACACCATCAGCCAGCCTCTGCTCAAAACCCACTAATGGTTCCCATCTGATTTGGGGTAAAAGCCACTGTCCTCTTCATGACTTGAAGATCCCTGCAGGATCTGACTTCCCCTGCTACCTTACTGGCTTGGTCTTCTACCACCCCCCATTCACTCTGTTTCCTTGCCTCTTTGTCTGTTTTCTTATTTTTCTTCGTCTTCTTCTTCTTTCTTTTAATAGGCCAGCATTCCCTCTGTTAAAACACTCAATTCCCAGATCTCCATAAGGTCCTGCCTCATTTCCTTTAGGTATGTCCCTCAGACCTTCCCTGCCACCCTGTATGAAATGATCTTCTCCACCACCTCCCTCCATCCTCTTACTCTTCTTTGAGGCATGTCTCACCAGCAGACATATAGTGCATCTTATTTTATCTTCTGAGTCTCCTCCTAGAATGTGAGGCCTATGAAACCAGACAATGGCCTTGCTCCTGTATCTTCTGCACGTGGAGCAGAGGCTGGCATGCAAGGAGGCACTTGATACCTATTTGCTGATGAATTTCTTTCCATACATTGAAAGGAAACAAAAAGCTTTTGATGTAATCATAGTTAACAATTACTGATCACATACTACATATTGGGCACTATGCCATGCTTCTTACATATATTAACTCATTTAGTTCTCACAACAACACTTGGGGGCTCAGAGCATTTCCTGAAGGAAAAAAAAGTGAGGCAGAGATAATTTTACTAATGACATGTGCTGATACGGGATGGAACCTGGATTCTGGTCCAGGCCAACTCAAATCCACACTCAACAGCCGGGTCTCCATTTAGAACATGCTTCTTGCAAATTATTAGGAGATATTGAAGAACAAGCAAGGATGAAAAAGGCTATCCCCTAAATTTATTCTTCAGGAATAAAAAAATATTTCCCACTATATAGTATCTCTACCAGTTCACAACTTAACAGCACAGGAGAGAGTAAACTCAAGGTGGAAAACTCAGGGGACTCTCCTGAAGTTCACATTGTGACACCCTGGAAGCAATTTGGTTGGGACTAACAAGGTAATAGGGCTTGCTTGAAAACCTTTTTCGGGTCACGCATGCCTTGTAAAGTTGGTAGGAGCTCCGCAAGCCCATTTGAAGAGGCACACAGTCCTTTTGACCCTTGTAAATTTAGTCATTTGTGTACTCAACAAATATTTATAAGCACCATCAGGTGTCAGGCATGGTTCTAGGCACTGGAGGTATAGAAATATCTTTTTTCATGAATTCTCATCCCAATTGTAACAAAATGGAGCTTATGTATCATAGTAACCTGGAGCTAAACTCTGTAGTCAGTCTTGGGTACAAATCACAGCCGTGCTGTTCTAGTTTCATGACCTCGGGCAAGTTACATAACCTGTCTAAATCTCAGTTTCTTTGTTTATAAAATGGTAGCAACATTGATAATAAGATGTACAGGTTGGCCTGTAACAGGAAAAACATGAGATTACCTGATACTTACTGAGCATTCAGAAATATACTATTTATGATGGTGAGAGTGGACTGATAAAAATCTTGGTAATTTTAAACATGGTTTTGTATGTATGAAGAATTTAGAGTTTTCCTATTAGTTTCTCTTTAAGTGACAAGAGCTTGTTCAAATTTTAGTGTCTTCAAAGACTGCAAGTTTAGCCCACATTTTCAACCAGAATGCTTAATTTTGTGATGAAGTCATAAGGTCTTACACTCACAATTAGACATATAATAGGGCTATTAAAAGAATTCTGATTCATTAATTCGTTCATTCTTTTTTCCTTCTGGGGTTATCTGGGAAAGCTGCCCATTTGCAGAGAGCTCCTTTGGCTATCTTCCTTTGCCTTTCAGAGCCCTCAAAACAAAGTTCTTAAGTACCTCATAATGGGTCCATGAGATTGTTGATTTTGTTCATCACATGTCAGAAGCAACAATTTTTATACTACTAATAGACTATTACGAAGTATAAGGGATATCTCGGGTGGTTTCTGAATGGACTAAATATTTGTATTTATTTATAGATTCTTCTGCCTTCATGGTCATTAGACCAGGAGTTTAAATCCATAAATTTGAATGCTAGCCTGGTACTAATTAACTGTTTGATCTTGACTTCATTGATGCTTTGGTACTTACCTATCTGTATCAGAGAGCTATTGTCTGGGGCACCTGAGTGGTTCAGCTGGTGGAGTATCTGACTCTGGATTTTGGTTCAGTTCATGATCTCGGTGTCCTGCAATTCAGCCCCACACTCAGCGGGGAATATGTTTGAGGATTCTCTCTCCTCCTCTCCCTCTGCCCCTGCTCATGTGCGTGCTCTCTCTCTCTCAAATAAATAAATAAATCTTTTTTTTTTTTTTAAAGAAAGCTATTGTCCATATCATCTTCCAACTCTAAAATTGTACACTTGCCCACGAAAAAACTAATCAACAAGAAACCTATCCCCTCCTTGGTCCATGGAGCTGAATGTGAGAACATGGAGACCTATTAAGGAACAGGTGAGCACAGGGTCTCTTGTACTTCAGGTTATAAGCCCCATACAACAAGTCAGTAATAAGGGTTAAAGTAATAACGTTCATACATCTTTCTTTAAGCATAAAGCCATGTCATGGCTGCATTCATTTCCTTGAGAAATGTCTGAATAATATTGGGCATTCTAAGCCTATTGAACATGCAAATGCTATTATATCTAACACAATGTACAAAAAGTTGAAAGTTAAGTCTTCCCTTGTTGGTTCAGTGACTCTAACCAATCCCATGACACTTTTAGTTAGAATCAATATTAGACTTAAGACTCAGTTCAGACCAGCACTTCAGAGGAGTCTGGTCTTCAGATGACAAGTTATCATCTGGCACATAATTTTTTGAGGACTTTGGGATCCTTTGAGATAAAAGGGACACTTTCAGCCTGAGCTCCCGATGAAACAGAATTAACAAAATGTCCTTGCTTAAAACACAGTTCTACCCTTGGAAAACAAAAGAGCTCACCCGGGACAATTGGCTATATTTTGCAGATTGAAAGGGATCCATTGAGTAAACGTTTTGGTGCTAACATCTTCCTCGTGAGGAAAACGCTTTCTAACTTTCCTTTGGGTTCTCCCAGTCAGATTTCTTTGCACAGAAGGAGTCTGAGGTGTTTTCTGAAGGGAGGTTGGTTGTTAATTGTGGCTAAGCCAGTAGTATTCTGAATCCACTGAGCTCTTAATTACTGTCCTCCATGAGCCAAGCAAATTAACCTGGGTCCATTGCTCTGCCCGAGAAGAAATAAGGAAGAAGTGACTATATTTTTGCATGTCTGTTACTTTACAGTGTGATTTTCCTTGGAATGTGTGTTGCAGTGTATGTTTGCTGCAGATAGATGGCTGATTCCCTGAGCTTGATTCAGTGGAGTGCTAAACAGAAGGTAAGACATTTTAAGAATCCTCATCACTGCAGAGGAATTATTTTTACGTAAAATAGGCATTCAATTTATGAAAAATTATAACTTAGTAAGGTAGAATAAATTTAAAGCATTTACCCTCTTGAATATTTATCTGGTCACAGTCCTGAATTGTCCTTACCTCCACACGTGACTGTGGATACTTATGCAGTCGAGTAGCTATTTACAGGAACCAACTAAAAATGAACATCCTTATGAGCAAGTAGATGCGACAAAGAACTGATGAGAAATTTTAGGAAAAAACGCATCCTTTAAAATTAAACATCTTAATAGATGGGATAAAGTCAAGACTGAAATTAGCGAAAGAGAGAATTGGAAAATAGTGCTGGGGAATTCACACCAAAAGCAGCATAAAGAGATAAAAACTATGGAGGAGAAGTTGAGTCATGAATAATAGATGGAAAGGCTCCAAAATAAATCTATAGGAGTACCGGGGGAAAACACATGAAAGAGAAAGAGAGAGAAACAATATTTGGAGAGAAAATGGTGGAGAATTTTTCGCAATTGAAGACCTATCCTTGAAGTAAGAGTTCACAACAAATTCCAAGCAACATAAATAAAAATAAATCCACATCGTAGGGAAACTGTAAAATATCAAGGGCAAATTGGACAATCCTAAAAGCTACCAGAGAAAACTGACATGTTGCCTGAAAAGAAGGACAATCAGGCAAGCAGCCATCTTCTCATCAGCACTGAGAGATAAAATAACTATTCGAACAGCCAAAGGAAAATATTTCCTACCTAGCTAAATTCTCACACTGAATTTAATCTATCATACAAAAGAATGACAAAATAGACACTCATGGGAGAGTTTATCCCTCAAAGACCCATTACAGAATTAACTTGAATATAAAGAACAGGGGCTAATAATATTATAACAATAGCTAACACTTTACATACACCGGCTATTCTTAATGTTTACTATAGCCCTATGTGGGAGATGTGTATTTTTACCCCATTTCACAATGAGGAAACTGGGATATAGAAGAATTAAGATCTCAGAGCTAGTAAGAATCAGGATCTGAACCAGGCAAGCTAAGGAGGCATTGGGTGAAAGAAATAATAATAAGCAAAAAAGTTGAGAAAATAAGTGGATATATTTTAATTAACCATTGATGTAATAATAAACTTTCTATGATTAAAAGAAGAAAACACTGAAGCTCTACATAATAATAATGGCAGGACTTGTTCTATAAGCGTCTCAGCCATGCTAAGACCCTCAGTGTGTTCAGGAGAATGGTAATCAATAATAATTTAAAACTTTCTATAAAAATGTGTAGTTACATAGTTTAAAAATGTAAGGGTAACAACAAGGATAGAAATATAATTTATAGTTTCAAGATCAGCGAAGAAAATTAAAAATGGAATAAAGACATTTATCAATTCTGCAGAAAGCAAGAAAAGAAGAAGGAAAACTATGATAAGGAAAAGAATGGTAAAAGAAGAACAAAATAAAGACAGTAGTAAAGACATATTCAAATATATTACTCATCAGAATAAATAATTGTGAAATGAAATTTGTATATTAAAGGAACTTACTATTATATTTTTTAAAATTAGCAAAGAAACTTTATTATCCAAGTTTCATATCTGCCTCCTACAGATTAGTATTGTTTTAATCAATGATACATTGAGAACACTCAAATGTGTCTTGTATTACTTATTTAAAAACCCATATTTAAAAATTGAGACTTGTGTTTACATAACCATGATGATAAGGAAGATTAAAACCCAGACAGATGGATATTTATAAAAACTGATATTTCAGGAAAGGGCTTGAAGTAAGAAGTCCTGTCCAACTGTTTCTTTAATTGGGAAACAATTATTTTAGAAAAGAGCTTTTCCTAATTGTACTCTAAACTATGTCAAAGGGAAAACTTTGAGCAATCTTCAAACTTTCTTTCACCCAAAATTTTAGATGGATTGCTTCCCAGAATGATTTTCTAATCAACATTGTAAGAAATCTTCTTGTTGAAAAAAGGCCAAGTGTCTACATACTTCTTAAAAGTTGAATGAACTTCTTAATGTATTAATGCAGATGACATCCTGTATTTAACACACCAAACCAGAAAGAATAATTTTTATTGTCCATGTGCTGTATGAATATGAAATTAAAACATAATTCTCGTTGATCAAAACTTTAGATTCCATGTCATGATTAACTCCAAGAAGACAGATTTCTGCATCTTCTGTGGAAAATGTACTCTGCAGTAGTAACAACATTCTCATAGTAACAACATTCTCAGAGTTTTCAGGTTGTCATTATCGTGCTCTTTTTGATTGCAAAGTGCAAGAGGTTTCTGAACAAATTGCCTTCACATTGAGAGCTTCCTGCAATCAGCACAGAAAACTGTTTCAGCATCTAGGGCTCCCCACTGCTATTCCTTTTAAGCCACACCTACTTCCTCTCTCACCCATTCCTAACCCCTGGCAACCACTGATCTTTATCTGTATAATTTTGTTATTTCAACAGCATTATATAAATGAAATAATTCAGTATGTAACCTTTTTTTCTCACCCATCATTATTCTCTTGGGTTTCATCCAAGTTACGACATATATCAATATTTTTTTATCTTTTCTTGGTGAGTAGTACTCTTCTTTGGCATAGATATACCACAGTTTATCCATTCACCCGTGGAAGGACAACTGGATAGTTTCCAGTTTGGGGCTATTATGAATAAAGCTGCTATTAACATTCATGTACAAGTTTCTGCATGAATGTAAGTTTTCATTTCCCTGTGGTAAATGTCCAGGAGCACAGTAGCTAAATTATGTGATAAGTACATGTTTACTTTATTGGAAAAGCCAAACAACTTTCCCGAGTGGATGTACTATTTAACATCCCTACCAGCAATGTATGAGTGATCCAGTTTCTCTGCCTTCTTGCAGCATTTTGTGTTGTCATTATTGTTAATTTAATCCATTCTGGTAGGTATGTAGTGGTATCTTGCCCGTTTAATGTACATTTCCATAAGGCTAATGAAATTGCCTATCATTTTATGTGCTTACTTGTCATCTGTATGTTCTGTCTGGTGAAGTGTGTGGTCATGTCTTTGGCCCATTTGCTAATTTGATAATTTATTTACTATTGTACTTGGAGAATTCTTTATATTTTCTGGATACAAGTCGTTTGTCAGATATAGGCTTTGCAAATATTTACTCCCAAGTTGTATTTGTCTTTTCATCCTCTTAAGAGTCTTTCCCAGAGCAAAAGTTTTTAATTTTGATGAAGTCCTTAGTAACAGCTTCTTCTTTTATGGATTTGTGCTTTTGCCCCTTTGTCAACAATAAGCTGAGTCTATTTCTGCGGGACTCTTTCTGGGTTTTCTATTCTGTTCCATGGATCTATGTGTCTATCCCTTCACCCATGTCACACAGTTTTGATTACTAGAGCCATCCAAGTCTTGAAATTGGGTAGGCTGATTCCTCCTACTTCATTCATTTTTGCTTTTGTTTTTGTTTTTTTTCAGAATTGTTTTAGGTATTCTAGTTCCTTTTTCATTTCCCGGAAGTTTTAGGTAATCTTAACTATGTCTACAAAAAAACCTTGCTCGTATTTGTATATTCTTTTATTATTATTATATTAAACTTGGGAAAATTGACACCTGTTTTGTGTTGAGCCTTTATTCCGTGAGCACAATATGTCTCTCCATTTATTCAGATCATCTTATAATTTTTATCATACAGATTCTATACATTTTTGTTAGATTTATACTTAAATATTTAATATTCTTTGGAGCATTTGTAAATAGTATTGCGTTTTTTAGAATTCAGTTTCTACCAATTGGCTATTAGTATACAGAAATGCAAATGATTTGGGCTTGTTGTTCTTATGTCCTGCTATTTGCTGAACTCACTTATGACTTCCAGGTTTTGGTGGTGGTGGTGGTAGAGTCCTTTGGATTTACTAGCTATGTTATCATGTTATCTGAAAATAGAGACATTTTTA
The DNA here is from genome assembly GCF_020171115.1 of Neogale vison. NCBI lineage: Eukaryota > Metazoa > Chordata > Mammalia > Carnivora > Mustelidae > Neogale > Neogale vison. Next base: position 71,842,049 of record NC_058101.1, on the reverse strand, counting down.
TTTCTTTCATTAAACATACTGTATTTTTAAAAAGTTAAGTTCTGTGCTTGGTTCAAAATACATAGCTTAAGAAGATTCTGAAAATTTGAAAACAAAGAATGGAACAAGATATGCTAGGTAAATACACACGCATACTCCAAGTGTTAGAGATTTTTTAATATTGGAAAAACTAGAATATAAGCAGTAATAAAGGTAAAAATAGGATACTACATAAGTACCAATTCCCCAAGAATATGTAATTTTCATAAACTTCTCTGCAACTAACTACATGGTCTTGATATCAGTAAAGAAAAACTGACAATTACAAAAGCAATTTTACAAAATACGGTATGATCTTTGAGTACACTTATATTAAAAGCTAATTAATCAGAAAAAATTGCAATGGAAATAAAATTTTGAACAAAAAGTTAAGTTTGCATTAATGTGGGTACACACACACATACACACACACATCCCACATCTAAGTAATAGAAAGTATACTTTAATCAAATACTAGAGGAACTTGTATAAAATGAACCATACAACTGGGGTTACAAATTTTAAAGTCAAGTTGCTATAAAGACCACAGTCTCTTGTCAGGGTACATTTAAATTAGAAACAAATAATAAAAAGAAAATTGAAAAAGCACATATGTTTGGAATATTAAAGATACACTTAAATATCCAATGATGAGGTAGGAAATCACAGTGGAAATAATAAAATATTTAGAAATAAACACTATGAAATTACCACCTGTCAAAAACTGAGATAGGCTAAAATTGCTTAAAGATAAGGTTAGCCTTAAATTCAGTATTAAAAAGATAAGAAAACTGAGAATAAGTGAGCTAGAATAACAGAGTAAACCTGGATAGAGTGAAAGGTAGGAAATAATAATAATAAAGCTGAAATTAATAATATAGAAAACAAAGAAATAAAAGAAAGAAAGAAAATCCAAAATCTGCTCTTTTAAGCTATTTTAAATCTAATTCTTTGAATTGGGAAATCATTCACATGCTTCAAAATTCAAAATGTATGAACTGGCATATAATTAAAAACTTTCTTTTCTTTTCTTTTCTTTTGAACAGCCATCTAGTTTCCCTTTGAAAAACAACCAATATTATTTCCTTTCTCATCTTTCCAGTGATAATTTTTATACAGTAAGCCAGTATACACAGTATAGTGCCCCCATACTTTTCAGATCTTTAGCAAGACTTGAGTAAGAGAGAGAGAGAGGGCACAAACAATACTGAGAATGAAAAAAGGGACATAACCATGGATGGGGTAGAGATTCTTAGCATCTTAATTAAATATACCAATGATTTTTCATACATAAACCAATAAGCTGGAAACCCCAAATGAAGTAGATGATTTTTCAGAAAAATATAAACTACCTGGGTCAGTCAAGGTCCAGTCAGGAAAACAGAACTTCTCCAGGTAGTCTAGTTAGAGACTTTAATACAGGAGACTTGCTACAAAAAGAAAACTTTAATCAAAACACAGGTGGTGAAGCAACCATACGATTAGTTCTGTTAGGAAAATGTTACCACCACTCCGCTGGAGGGACGGGGGTGGGGGGTGGGAGGTGGGGGGAATTGGCATTACTGGAGTGTTAGAACAAGGTCACAGATGTGAGCTGGATTTGTGGCAGGGGCAGAAAGGGAGCCAGAACCCCAGAAGAGACCGCCACTGCTGGAGGAAAAGATAAGACAGGACAAAGAGCAAGGCTTCTCCCTTTCTCCTACCCCCTAGTCTGCTGCCAGGGCTTACAGTTGACCCAAACTAGTTAACTGGATAGAGAATCTCAGAAATGTAGTTTGCAACAGGAAAGCAGAAAAATGATCTGAGAGCAAATAAGAAAAAAAATGACATCCTAAAAATTAACTCTAGGAAAAAACAATAAACCAGTAACCATTAAAACAATGAGATGTGCAAGTAAAATATTTTCAAAGCTCTCCCTTGCCTGTTTATCTCCAAAGATCTGGATCCAGACAGTTTTACAAGAATTAAGCAGATAACCCTAGTATTATGTAAGTTATATTAGATAACTTAAAAATGGGAAAGTTATCCCAGTTATTTTATGAAGCTGCTATAACTTTGAAAGTAAAACTAGAGAGGGATAGCATAAGAAAAAGATAATCATAAAACAATCTCATTTCATTTATGAACATAGGTAGAAAAATCCTAGGTAAAATAAAAACAAGTTAGATTCAACATACATATATGTCTGTCTTTATATAAATAATACATCATAATTAAATGGAGTTTTCCCATCAAGCAAGGATGTTTCAACATCATATAATATATAAAGGTAATCAGCATTGTCAGATTGAAAGAGAAAAATCATTCTCAACAAATGCAAAAAAAATATGTTGGGATAAAATAAAAGACTTAAGATTTTAAAAAATCTTAGTGAATTATGAATAGAAGGGAATTCCTTAAAATTTTTTTCTAGGCTCGCTCTCTCCACTTCATCACCTAGTATTTTATCCTCAACCCAGCGAAATCGGGCCATAACCTTTACCATTTCACTGCCAAATTTAGTGGAAAAATTGTTATTTTAGTTTCTTAGCAGCTTTTGACAGAGAGGATCTCTCCCTCCTTGTGATCGTTTCTTCCTTTGGGCACTATGACTACACACCCCTGGTTTTTTCACTTAAATCAGTGGTCATCCATCATCACCCTTATTTGCTGGTACCACCGTATCTTTCTGATATGTAAATGTTAAAGAACCCCGTGTTCAGCCTTCCATACTCTTTATTTTCCCTCTTCTGTTTATACTTGCCATCCTGAGTGCCTTTAAACACTACATGTGCACTGATAACATCCTAAGGCATATCCAGCTCCAAACCCTTTGTTGACATCTTCACGGAACGTAAAACAACTATCTCAAACCTAACTTGTCCAAAGCAGAGCTCTTGGTTTCCCTTCTTACCCCGCCAACACCTAACACTTTTCCTCTTTAGAGCCTGCCTTACTCTGCAAAGGAAACTCCATCTTACCCATTGCTCGGGCCAGAAATGCATGGTCATCCTTAACTGTTCCCTTTTCCTCTACTTTGCCTCCATCATTCAGTCTTGTTGCTTTTATCTTCAAATACTTCTTTAATTCAACCAGTTCTTACCCCCTTTACAGCTACCAACACAGTCCAAGCCGGCATAATCTCTTATGCAATTGACTGCAATTGCTTCCGGATTGGTCTCTCAGTTTCCCATCTTGTTGCCCTATAGTCAATCCTGCTAACAGCAGCCAGAAAGAACTTCTTAAGACGTAATTCAATTCAAATCATGTCCCTTCTTATGACGCCCCTGAGTCTTCTATCAGTGCTCGGAATAAATTCCAAACTTCTTGCCATCACCTACGTGGCCTGCCAATACTCCTCGGTGACCTGTCTCCTACAGTTCTCCCTGTTGGCGTCCTTCTAGTGACACTGCTCTGTATCCGACTCTTGGACACACTAGGCTCATGCCTTTTAAAAACATTTCTTCTATTGCTCCCTGCATAGACTGCCTTTCTCCCAGCCCTTCACATGATCTGTGATACTCAACCAGATTCCCTTTAAAGGGTCTTGTTACATCACCTTCTAGAATCTCGGTGAACAGCCTGCAGTGATGACCTCTTTAAACTTGGCTGAAGAATGCCACCTTGTTCGTGGTTGTGCTATTTCCTGAGATAGCCATATCTAATGCCTGATCCTTGCAAGGGTATAAAGGCCAATTCCTCCTGTTCCCACTTATTCTAGCTCCTGGATGGGATGATTGCAACCCTAGAGCTCCCTATCAAAATGGACAAGGCTGTTGTTGGACCTGCACTGCAACTCAACTCTCTCTGCCCACTCTTCTTTGCTTCTTCTCACTCCCACAGGTGTTGGTCCTAAGGGCACTTCTTAATTCATGATCTGCACACTGATTTCTATCTCAGAGCCTGCAAAGTGCAACGCACATGGCTTATTCAGTTGTCTGCTCTCATGTGAATTTCTCCGACAGGCCTTCTCTGAACACCCTATCTAAAATAAGCATTTCCCTACCACTCTATTTTTCTTTAAATCATGTATCAATTCCTGAAAAATGTGTGTGCACATGTGCAGATATATATATTTCTCTCACTATCTTATAAGTACCATGAAAAGCTTTGTCATATTTGCTACTCCATTCTCATTGCTTAGAAAATTTTCTGGCACAGAGTAAGATCTGAATAAAAATTGTGTTGAACGAAAGGCTAAATGAAACTGATAATGGGTATCAAAGATAAAAAAAAATAGAAAACCTTTTCTTAACTCTGCAGTTTTAGAATTTTAAAGAAAAAAAGTACAAATATCTGGTATTATCCTACTGCTTAATAGTCAATAAGATGAAAATAATGAATAGAGAAATAAGAACTGGAAAGGACGAAATAAAATTAACTTTCTAGGTAAACTTCATGAATGTCTATGAAAAGAAGTGTCAAAAAAGTGTCAGACTACATATTCAAATTAAAAAGAGAATCCAGCCTTTGCTAAATACAGTAGATATAAGATGAAAATACAGCTCTATAGCATTTCTATACATAAGTAATAATCAATTTGAAAATATGGTAAACAAGATCATTTTTAAGATTAATAAAAACTGTAAGTACTTAGGAATAAGTATAACAAAGGTGTATAAGACATTTTGAATTTACAACTTACAAAAGATTTGTTGACAAACATGAAAGAAGATTGAAAAAACATGAAATACTATGATCATGGATAAGAAGACTTAATTCAGTGAGAAGTCAATTTCTTTCAAATTCATCTTCTGAAAGTAAACACAACTCCAGTGAGAATTGCAATAGAGGGTTTCATAGAACTCGACAAGCTAAACCTAAAATTTATTTGGGAGAGTAAAGGGCAAAAATGAGCCAAAATAAATTTTAGAACAACAAAATGGGAGAATCCTGACCCAGAACCAGACAGGAATATTTAAGATAGCATAACATTAGGGGAAGGAGAGACAAACTGATGAAACAAAATATAAACACACAGAAATTGGACTATGGAAAACTTGGATGAAGGATGAACTAGGATGAAGGTTGCATCACAAATCAATATCAATATTTGATAAGTCAGGCTACCACAGTTCATATGGAAAAGAAGTGAGTCCTACCTCACACCACACACACACACACACACACACTTCTGATGAATTACAGAGTTAAATGTAAAAAGCAAAATTTTGAAAGAAAATATGATAGTTTTATTATGACAAATCAGTGTAGGGAAGGATTTGTTAAATAAGACATAAGATTGTAAACTATAAAGAAATGCTGATCAATGTGATGATATCTTAATTTTAAAATTTAACATCAAGGAGCACCTGACTGGCTCAGTAGATAAGGCACCTGACTTCAGCTCAGGTGAAGGCTCCCTGTTCAGTGGGGGACTTACGTCTCCCTCCATCTGCCTTTCCCCCTGCTTGTGCACACTCTCCCTCTTTCAAATGAATAAATAAAATCTTAAAAAAATAATAAAATAATAAAATTTAACATCAAGAGCAAGAACAACCTCAGAACAATAACAACAAAACCCCAACAGATGTAAAAAGCAAACTATAGACTAGAAGAAGACATTTGCCATGAATCAAATTGATGAAGAATTAGTAAGACAAGCAATCCAATAGACAGATGGGTAAAAGATATAAACAGACACTTTTCAGAAGAAAACTGAGTGATCAATAAGCATATATTAAGATGGTCAACCTTACTAATGATCAGGACAGTGAAAATAAAAATGAGATGCCATTTCATACCCATTGAATTGGAAAGAATAAAAAGTCTGACTGTAATAGAGACTCTCTCTTGTTACTGTCAGGGTGACAAAAACAATTTGAATAGCAAAGTTAAGATGTTTGTATTTTACCATCCAGTAATCCCATTCCTAGGAAATATTCTTTAGCGGAGAGAAATCTTACACAAGGACTAATGTACAAGAAAATTTATTGCTGGATTATTTGTAGTAGAAAAAATACTGGAAACCACCCAAATAACCTCCAATATATAAGAACAACTGTATAAATTGTCAAATACAGTCAGGTAGTGAAATACTGTACACCTGTGAAAATGAATGACCTAAAGTTCCATGTTTCAATGTGGATAAAGTTTAAAAAAACAGAATGCTAAAAAAGTAAGCTAGAGAATGTATAGAGTATAATTGAAGTTTAGGAACAACAACAACAACAAAAACCAAGGCTATGTGTTGTTTATGTTGTATACTAAGTACTTACAGATCTAATCCATTATAAAACCATTCATTGGAATGCCACACAATAGTTTTTCTTCAGGGAAGGAATAAAAGTGATACGGTTGGAAAGGAGTACACAGAAAGCTTTAACCATATTTATATTGTTTTATTTATTTTAAGAAAAGATTGGATCTAACTATGACAAAATGTTGGGATTTGTTAAAACTCAGTGCTAGGCATAGAAGTCTTCATTATATCATTCTTTATACTTTCATGTATGCTTGAAATCTTTTATTTAAAATATTTAAATTATAAGATATTTCAAAATCAAGAAAAAGAAAGAGTATCAAATAGGAAACTAGTTAAGCAAATGTTAGTACAAAATGAATTATTATGCAAATATACAAAATGTTTTATATTTATACAATACAGAATGATGACTATATATTTTATTGAATGAAAAAGGTTACAAAATGTTATGTATAGTATAATTTCATATGTACATAATATCATATATATCAGAAATGTTAAAAATTTTTTAAATGATTGTCTATGGTTATATCTAGATAGGTATCTTTGCTATTTTTCTCTATTTTTTGATCACGTGTATTTTTATAAATACGGTAAAACTATTAAAATAGTGTTTCAGAATTCATCTACTATAGAACAATATATTAAAATGGAAAAGAAATAACAATTTAATTATATTTTCATTTATTTTTTTCAGTGTATAACACTAAGTACCAGCACAGCTGCAATTAAATTTTACCCTCAATTACTGATATTAGTCATGTGAATCAGCATCACATATTTTGAAAACTAATCTGACAATATGTAACGATAACATTCCCATAACAGGGAGTTATCCGTAGGAATTAATCAAAGATACACCCAAGAATGTACAAGCAAGGATGTTTTTGTTATAGCATTATGAAGAATGTTGAAGAACAGGAAACAACCTAGATGTCCAAGGAGAGGGGATGACTCAATAGGTAACAGTATGTATAATACTAAGTCACACACATATTTATGTAACAGCACATAAATACTAAGTAGCCAATAAAAAGCATATGTTTGAGGAATACCTAATAATATGAAATATGCCCACGAATAAAAGAAGGCTATAAGGTATACTCCAAATTTTGTCTTATATAAATTTTCAAGACTAGGAAGAAACACACCAAAATTTAACAGTAGTTATCTCTGAGTGATGAGATGATCAGTGATTTTTACTTTTAAATCTATTTCTGTATTTTCTAAATTTTAACAAACATGAATTTAATGACCTGAAAAAAAAAACCCTGCTTTTAATTTAATTTTTATTTTTAAAAAGATTTTGTTTATTTATTTGAGAGAGAGCGAGCTCCAGAGAGAGCTCAAGTAGAGGGGAGGGACAGGAGGAGAGGGAGAAGCTGACTCTCTGCTGAGCAGGGACTTCCCTGCTGCAGCCCTTCATCCTAGGACAGAGCAAAGGTAGTCGCTTCACCAACTGAGCCACCAAGGTGCCCCCAAACCCTGCTTTTTAACAAAGAAAATAACCTACATCCCTGGGCCTTTCTCATCTCAGCTCTTCATCTCACTGTCCAGTCCAGGCGGCACTAGTCAGGGAGCACGTAGAGATCCCAGAGTGCAATCCGCAGCAGGGAACTACAAACCTCCATCACAAACGTCCCCTTGGCCAGATGCTCTTTTCAGAAATGTCTGCAGGATTAGAAGTGCACGGGTCAACAAACAAAAAGGGTTAGTGGGGACGCCTGGGTGGCTCAGTTGGTTGGGCAGCTGCCTTCAGCTCAGGTCATGATCCCAGCGTCCTGGGATCGAGTCCCACATCGGGCTCCTTGCTCGGCAGGGAGCCTGCTTCTCCCTCTGCCTCTGCCTGCCTCTCTGTCTGCCTGTGCTTGCTCTCTCTCTGACAAATAAATAAATAAAATCTTTAAAAAAAAAAAAGGGTTAGTGAAGGATCGACATTTTATTCCTCGATCTTGCCCAAGTAGGTAAATAGTCCTTATTATCCTTTGCCCCAGGTTTATTAGCCATCGCGCCATCCTGAACTGGTTTACGACATGAGCGGAGAGCATTCGTTGCCCCAGGCGAAGGGTTAAACTACAAGAAAAGAGGGGTGGAATTAAACAAGGAAGAAAAACTCCTAACATGTCATAAAATATACATGCTATTTCCAATTTATTCCTGTTCATTTGAGCAACGCATCAAATGTGCTCCTAACATTTCTAGTAATATGGTGTCACTGTCCCTCTAATAAAGTGTGTCTGTAACTCTCATTTGGACTTAGTGAATTACTGCTTTACTTAATGAAAAAAAAAAGATAAATTGTATTTGATTTGTATTTATTAATTTCTATGAATTTGGAATAGGACATTTATGAAAGCTTAGGCACATAATTTCTCTTTTCTTTAATTTATGGCTGGGGAACTGTTCAAATATAATTTTAAATGATGCATAAAATGTTTCCTGACATATTTGTTTTCTGAATTTCCAACATGCATATTTGCCATTTCTATATGACGAACGAACACTGCCTTAAATTGTGGAGAAAGAAAAATGTTACCTGTTTGGGATTCTTTTATTAAATCTTAGCTCTTGTATTTTGGTGGCAGCAGGCTGAGTTTCCTGGAGGCTGATAAGTTTAGTTGCAATTACGATCTGGTTCCTGCTAACTCGATTTGATAGGTAAGGCTTTGCAGGTGTAGCAATCATCAATTTGGTGCAAAACCTCAGAACAAAGTCTAAAAATAGATGTCACTTTGATAATATTTTGGGGGGGAATAGAAGAAGTTAAATAACAGATGAGGTATGTTTCTTAAAGAAAATCATTATTTCTCAGGTTGTTTCCTAGGCATAAAACAACTTTGATCACAAAATAGGTATTTTTCTTCATACTTAATTTCTTCAGAACAGTTCTGTTTTTCCTGTTCTGTATTTCGGTCACATTAATCTGTAACTTCTTTGAAAGCTGCACATACAGCTATTGTTCAGATAAGGTTAACATTATGAAATTTCAGTTTTGAATTTTTCAAATAAGCGCAAGCCTCCCATGGTACTTCGCTTCCTTCAGAGTAAGAGTCGACTATTTATTTTGCTTCATTTTTTAATCAAAAAATATTTGAAAAAAAAGATCACTCTTTCCCGAGCCGTCCGCGAATAAAAAAATTATGGAGAGGCTCAGAGTGCTGCTCTTCTACTGACTTCTGTCATTAAAACAGATGTTCTCTATAACCTTGACCAAACAACGCCATCCTCTAATCAGAAAGGAGCAGACTTGTTTGTGGATTTATGATAGATGTCTGTGCCAGAGCTTGGAAGACTGTCTAGGACTGTGGGCTCTTACAGACTCGTTTTTGTGCTGATATTTGGCTTATAATTCTTATTTTAATTTGTTGTATATACTTTCATCCAAACACGGTTTTCTTTTTTGAAAAAAAAAATCTTCTTATTAATTGGGTATTTCCAACGTATTCATCACAATTATGAGTAGCTATAGCTTTAAATATATGACGGACTTGCTGATGTCAGCCGCTAAAAACTAATGCTGCTGATATCAGCTGACAGGACACTAATTACTAGTTATGTGGCCATTGCCTGCTTAAGGAGCTATGCAGTGAGTTATGATTTAGAAAAGCTGGAGAGCACAGGGCTGATCTGGGAAGAGATATCTAATATGAAAATACCGCAGAAGTTCTCAGATTGATCCTCATGACAGAGATCTGTCTAATTAGGAAGTGTCTATTTTAATACGAAACCACAAAAAAGCCCAGCTGGAAAAGAAGAATTTATAGGAAGACCCAGAGCCATCACTAGTCCGGCTGACAGTAAATGCAACCTAAGCATGTTTCTCAGTGTTTCATCAATAGGGGCTATAGGACAATTACTCCCTAACAGACAATCTATCTCATCATATCAAGAGGGAGGGTCTTCATAGGTGATCTGTATGGAGAACCCCTATTCAACACCTCCTGTCTTGCTTTCAGAGTTGAGGCCTGTCGAGAAGCGAGACGCTTGCTAAATGATCACTGAGAAGTTAGCAGAACTGGCAATGTTCTGTCCTTGGGTGATTAAGGGAGTCAGTCCGTTCTGAGATCCAGGAGAGGCATGACAATGGAGAGAGTGGGGGCGTTTCCTTCAACTGAAGAATTCGCTTGGTAAATTCTGCCGTGAAACCCCAAACTTTTTGAAGACAAGACCATGCTCCCAAGTTTATATTCCGTGTAGGTACATACAGTAAACACCGATGGGACTGACTGACCCTGAAGACATATTTGGAGGGAAAAAAATTAGAGTTTTCCTGGGAAGCTACAAAATTAGAAATCTGGCCACCTGCTTGCCAAACACGGGAGGACACCAAAACTTCACTGAGCTGTCTTTCTCGGGGCGGGGTGGGTGGGGGGGTTCTTAAGGCTATGTCTGCACCACAGTTTCAAAACATTTTTTGTGGGACTGAAACAAGGTATGCAGGTGTGGGCACTGGTCTTCACCCCTCTGGGGCTTTCCTTCTTTTCTGGCCTCTGTGTCTGTGTCTTCCATTGGTATGCAAGGTTTCACAGACCAGCCTGCTGAGTAGGCTGTTAATGAGTCATGCCTGCTCCGTGGCTTAACTTTGGCACAGTCTCAATCTCCAGGAAGAGAGACGGAACAGAGGAGAAAAGAGGGTTTTGAAAACACTTGCTTAGGTGGATACACGTTTTATTGTTACTGATCTATCTGCAGAAGAGGTAGTAGGCGACAGATCATCTGAGGCTATTCCAGAAATACCAACAAATTGATTTCACACATGTTTGAGTCTTGATTCCAGAATGTGAAGGCCCGGACTGAGCCACAGGATCGGATGGAAACAGGATGGCCATCGGGCCAAAAAGAATGGGGAGTATTCAGTGTCCGGCTTGCCTGTTGTGCAGCTACGTGACTGCGAACACTGCAGATTTCTCATCTATGAAAGAGCTCCCTGTGTCCTATTGCTGTGGAGTGGAGTAAATAAGGTCATACCTGTAGCAATCCCAGCACGATGCTGGCCACGATGGGTGTCCTGGAACCATCACTGCCTTTGCCCTTTGTCTTAGTTTGGCTTTCCACCACAGCAGACTCTGAAACACAGATTCCAGGACCTGGATGTTCTAGAAGAGTTGGGAAGTGAGGTGGGGAAGCAACAAGGGTGTGTCGTTAAGCTAGATACCAGTGTGGGTGACTGAAACTTAATCCTGCTGGAAAACGGTGGGGTACAGACCTCAGCATTATACCCCTGAAGGAGGAGAGTGCTGGGGTGTTTATATACCTATTCCTAAGACTCATCGGTTAAAGACTCCTGGGAGGGGAGTAGATTAATTACCAGGCAATTCCAGCCTGCTGTGTGCCTTCTGCTGTTCTGCAGGGTGGAGGAAGCCCTCAGCACAGAGACTCAGTTCTGACAGCTCAGTTCAGCTGAAGAACCTGAAATTTCCCAAGGGTGTGGGCAGGGCAATGACATTCCAGTGTCTTAGGAATACTAAGACATCTAAAACATGGTAGTTTCCATCAAGAAGCCACCAATCTAATAAGGTAGAGAGAACAGCTGAAGCTTCAAAGGAAAAGGTTTGTGATGCCAAGATGTCTGCAGTTTCCAGGAGCAATCAGCACCTGGATCTACCCGGGGTGGTACTCACTACCTTGGAGCCTCTGGCTCTTAGCCTTGAGTCTGAGCTGTCAGCATCCACAGGGTGAGTTCTGAGGAGCTGTCAGGTTCATGTGAACCAAACTCCACCGAGTCTGAGCAAAAAACTAGAATGCCCATGGTTCCTTCACATTCTCCCTCTGTAGGAGAAGCTGTGTGAGAGGCCAAATTACAGTCTTCTGTTTTAAAAATGGAGATTCAGAAAAATGGATGCTATTAAGAATAGCTCCCTCATTGAGATACCATAACGATGTCTCCTTCACTGAAGGGATGGCCTGGCCAATAGGATCAGAGGAAAATAATAAGGGCCTCAGCTGGCTCTGCCAGGGGTGGACACTAGTTCTCCTGTTTGTGGCTTCCAGAAAGCCGGCATGTACAATGGTTCAAGGGGAAGACTCTGGAGTAAGGACCTGGTTCAAATCTTGTCCTATCACCGTATTAGCTGGGTGAACTTGACAGCTACCTAACGTCTGTGTGCCTCAGGTTTCCAGTCCACAATAGTGTCTATTTTACAGAGTTATGATGATAAAATGTAATTCATATAATGTAATACATATAAAGAGTCCAGAATAGTATTTGGCACAAAGGTAAGAGTTCGTTTTCATTATGGCTACTATTAAGAGCCCCCTTTACATTGACACAGTCCTTCTTTAGGTATGGTAATGGCTCTCAGCAAGTTTTCTTTTGTTCTTGGAACTTGTTTATCTCACTGAGGTGTCCTTGCTTCTTGTTGTCCTAAAAGGTCTGTCATTTGTGTTTTGGGGAGGGACACTGTCTTATCTCTCCTTCCATTTTCTGGACTATACGTATAAATACAAAAACAACTTAGTTGCAAAACAACTCAGCCAGCTCAGGAGCTGGCTCAGGAGCACAAGGTCAAGGAGTTCAGAGGCCAGAGGGCGGGCTCCCTCCAGTATGGAAACAGGAGCACTGCAACTGCATTTGATTAACAGCTCTACAAGCAGTCAGTCTAGGATTTTACGTTAGGAACGGTTGCACAATCCAGAACGTCTTTAAGCTCTGTTTGGCCCTGGAACGCACTCTGGGATTCTGCCAAACATATCTCTCTTACAACTTAAGGGCAAAGCAACAAATCAGAGCCACTGTCAGATTTAGCCCTGATAAATGAAGTATGTTCGCTGATGAAATCAAAGATCCCAGACCATCCAGGAGCACAATAGGGCTCCCTACAAAGTGAGTGAAATGTATCAGTACAGAACAGACACATGGAAAGAACGGTTAGGAAACCTATCAGCTGCAAGTAGGTTGGAAAGGATGCCAGACTTAAAGACCCTGCATAGTCCAAGAGAATAACAGGATTCCTTGGAAAGTGAATGGAGGGTATCTCTACAGAATGTGGCCATTGAGAGAACTGTAAGGAAGCAGATCAGCAGAAAGTGTGATAGAAATGTCATTAAACTTGGAGGGAAGTTTTATTTCAAATGGGTCACTAATGGCCTGTGAGACCCTGGGAAGGTCGTTTAGCCTTCTTGGACTTTCACACGAAAAGTTAGATAGTTGTTCTGTATGAACACTCCAAGCCTAACACTGTTCTGTGATTCTAAATTCTGAAAGAGATGGGAAGAGTGGAAGAGCCATTTCAGATGGAAAACAAAAATGTCAGTGTTCTGTAAAGCTGTCCCCCATCAATCCACAGTCCCTGGCAAGAAATCTAAGTATACTAAAATGAAGCCAATTAACATTCTTTACTACTGCTCTGTCATAAATCATCGTTAACTCAGAGAAGGCAGATGGGTGAGTAGTTACATGACACATTCTTATAGATGGGTTTGGTTTGTTCATATTCCACGAATTTAATTTCATAAAACCAGAACCCCATTCTGTTCTTGAGACACACAGTATACGGTGGACTCCCCAGGCATATACAGTTAGAAAAGGTGCTGATAGATCAGTTAGATGAGAACCAAGCACTGCCCATTGGACCTGAGTAGTGTGGAGTCATTGGTGACTTGATTAGAGCAGTTTTGGTGAAGTGATGGTGGGGAAAGATGGGTTTAAGGGAGAAACTACATGCAGTGAAAATAGCCAAGTCTTAGGTTTTGCTGTCAAGAGAAAGAGATAAATGGGATACAGTAGACAGTAGAGTCGTGAGAGCTTTTTTTTTTCCCCCAAATGGGAAAATAACAACATGCTTATACACTAGTGAGAATTATTCCATGTAGGGGGTAGGGGGATAATTCATGTTGCTCAAGGAAAAACAGGGCATTTGCTAGGTTAATATCCTTGGGTAGATCAGACAGGATAAGACCCAATGATAGACTATATGGGCACAGGTGGGTAGTGGTTGAATGTGGTATTGGAAGAAACCCTTCTGTTTTCACAGTGACATAGGAAACAGCACCATCCGCTTTGGGCACAGGTTTGGGAGGAGATGTTAGAGGTTTAAAGAGATAGAAGACATGAACTGGCCATCTAGGAGCATAATGAGATGGAACCAGGATGAATAACAGGCAATATAAAGGACTACTTGGGGTTAATGACAAAGAATTTAAATGAAATTAGCCAGCATGATTGGGTGTTAGTCTGGCCATGCTGTGAGAGTATAAACAACCAGTAAGCATACTTGAAATTTAACTAGGGCTTTGGTTTAGTCCAGCTAGTACAAGGGAGAGAGGGGCAAAGGGAGTCAAGTCTACATGCAAAGGGATGGTTATAAAGATAAGCTACCAAATTTAAACCGAATGGGGAGGGGAGAGAGGACATCAAGGGGGTGGAAAAGTAGAAGGCAACAAAAGCATTGGGTTGAAGTCCCGGTGATCTGGAAAGATTGTGTTGGGGTACCAGACAGAAAAAGCTCAAAAGATAATGGGGAATGAGGTAAGAAAGTAGGATCTCTGTAATTCACTTTGGGTGTGTTGCAGTTATTTATAGTGAGAATGGGAAAGTTACGACTGTAGAAACAAGTAGCAGAGCTGGACTTCCTTTGAAGACACGGATAGTGAATTGGCTGCTCAGATCTTCAAGGAGCAAGAGGTGGTATAGAGCTGAGACTAGGTGGTGGTGACGAGTGAGGTTCAAAGCGGAGTATTTTCTCGAGGAAGCGCAGCCTCAAAGCAACAAAGTGGAACATGGAGAACACTTGTTCCACTCTGGCTCCTAGGCATGAGGAGGAAACGACTACCAGACCACCTGAGACAGCTACAGGGGAAGACATGGCCTCGGGGAGAGCCAGGTGTCCGCCAGAGGAGGATCAAGGGACATTCTTCAAAAAGGTGGAAAGTATAGGGCAGGTGTCAGCAAACTACAGTCCACGAGCCCCCTGCGTTTTGTAGCCAGAGTCCTCTGGGGAGGTGAGGAGGGAGCAAGTGAGCAAACAAGACCCTCTTTTGCCCCCTGCTGCGGGTCACCTGCAGATGGAAAGCCTTGCTCTGAGCACCCACTTCTCTTTACCTGTGCCAATAAGTCTCTAGGCCAATGGAGGGGACTGATCATCTTGGCTAGAACACAGCATTACCGAATGGAGCGCTAGCCTTGCGTTCATGCCTCTCCTTAGATTTGGCATTGCTTATCAGAATCTCCAACGCAAATTTACTCATTCTAATTTAATACTGATGCTTCATTAAACTGGAAGACTTTCCTCCTGCCCTTCAGTAATGTTAGCTTGATTCTGCTTTCTGAAAAACGGTACTGAACGCCATCCGTGTGCAATAACTTTAAGAATTCATTTAAATATTAAAGTCAGATGACTTACTAACATTCCATTTTATTTTAAGAATAATCTTGCTGCACACGCAAAGCCTGGTGATTCAACTTGGACTCTTGCACGGGCGGCCAGACCTCAGAAGACATTGTGACATACACAAATTTGCTTTCTTTCTTTTTTATTGGCAAAGGCATAAAATAAAAAGTCCTCGAAACAACAGCAATTCGGATTTGAAGCCACATCTCTGCAAACATTGCCCAACCTGGACACATCTTGCTCAAAGGATCTAAACTTGAGGATTGCCACACTGACCAGGAAGCACTTTTCCTGGATCTCAGAACTCCCTTCAGGGACTAGCTCCTTGCTTTTGCCTCCCTGTGACTCCCTGCCAAGGCAGTGAGCACCTTCAAAGCTGCCTCTACATCACACCAAGAGGTGTGATTTGTTGCGTATATTTGTTATGGGTGATTGGTTGGAGGGTATTACCCAACATTACCTGTTCATTTGAATAATTTCATTTAACCTGTCTAGAAGATTTTAGAGGATAATAACCAGTTATTTTTCATTCGTTCGTTTATTAAACACTTACTAAGCAACTGCTTTTGATTTTTCAGAATGCTGCTCAGAAAAGAGGAAACCAAGTCAAATAAAACATGGTCCCTGTTCTCATTTTTGAAGAGGGGTGAGGGCAAGGTGAGAATGGATTCTGGAAATCGAAGGGCTTGCTGATGATTTTAGACAAGGTTCTAGATAGGATTATTAAACAGATGTTTTGTGAGCACTCAGACAAGAGGGCAGTGATTATTGGAAGTCAGAGTGCATCCACTAGGGATACATTGAACCTAACATAATTTTCTCTTTTGATAAGATTAGTGTGTCCAGGGAATCATATAATTGATTTTTTGAGAGGCTTTCATATTTTCCTTATGGACATAGGAAGATGAATATTAAACCAGTGGGTAGATTTAATTATTTCTATTTTTTAAAATTTATTCATTCCACAATTGCTTATGGTGCCGAATAAATAATGTGTAAGGTATTTTATTAGGTGGTGGGGATGTGTGAGTGATCCCTGCCTTCACCAAACTTACCATCTATGGCAGGAATGAGGCAATTACCATGCAAAAGACCCATACTGAATGGATGATCTAGGAGAATCACCAAGGATATTGGTTAATGGATTAGTGTAAGTCCCAAAAGAAGCTCCTAATGATTTGGGTGGCAGACTTGGCTCTGGACTTTCCTAAAATTTTATTAGTAAGCTGGATAATGTATAGAAAATGTTAAAATATTTGGGAGAAAAATTAATTTGTGCCCCTATGTTAAAGGACATGCAAAATCATTTTCAAGTAGATTAAAAGTGCTACATAATTCAACATTATATGAAAGTCTGGTAGAAAATAGAATAAAATCTTTGTGGACCTGCAGAGGAATGATAATGTTCTCAGCCATAAGGAAACATAAGCAATCTAAACAGAAAGACTGACAAATGACAGGTTGGAATAAATAAACTTTAAAAATACTTACACAGTGCAAAATAACATCGCTAACATTGAAAAGGGAAAAAATCAGGCTGTGAAAAAGATATGCACCAAATATGACAGAGTAATATCTATAATACCTAAAAAGCTGGATTTAAATTTCTAAGAAAAAAACATGAATAGAAACAATAGTTCATCAAAGAAGAAATATAAAATATATTTAAAAGATACATTCACAGAAAGGAGGTTCATACTTTGCAGAGCAGTGGGGGTCTCCCAGAATCTCTGAGTCACCATTCAACAGTAGGCTCTCAGTTGAGAATCCCTGCCCAGAGAAGAGATGCTCACCTGATGTCCTCTGTGCCCCCATAGTATCTTCTGTGTATTTCTCTCACTGTTTTGGTTACTTTGAATTCTAGTTATGTGCTTATGTACAGCTAGATCTCCCTAACCAAATTGGAAGCCTTTTGAGTGGAAGATTCATAGCACGTATCCTTGGATTCTAGCGCCCGGAACCAGTCCTTGCTAGTTACGAAATAAATGGCATGCACATTCTTGATGGAGGGATAGTGAGTGGGTGGTGCAAGGCCATGGGGTGCTTGAACACAGCAAAATAAAGAGGAACAGTATGACTGGGCTGCGAGTCTAAGTAGCCCTTGGATCTCTCATGTTCAGGAAAACACTGCCTCTCCCCAGATATCTCCTCATTATTATGAAGAGCTAAGGGATGTGGCAAGAACTTTGCTCGCTACAGACAAGGCCGTCACTCTTCCCTCCATCCCTTCCAAACACTGGCAGCCTCAGGGCCGTCGTTGGCTAAGACTGTTCAGACTAACCCCAGCATGGCCTTTATTCCTGTTTATGTCAGTCGTCATGGGAAGCTCAGGCCATTCATCCCAGGAGTTTTATCTGCATGAACAGTGATGCTGCCATGTGTCCTCCAACTCCTGACTCCATTAAAGAGGCTCTTTGGCTTTCTTGCCTCTGATCAGATTCAACCGAGAGTTGGAAGGAGGAGACTGAAACTGGGGTACGATTTCCCCTGATGTCCTACTTGTTGGTTTGCTGTGGATTGCCCTTATCCCTCTTCTCAAGGCACAGCTCCTCTCCATCCAGCTACTCTCGCTGGCTTTCTGTATCCACTCTCTCCTCTCGACCCTTTAGGTGGCAACAGATCCTATTTCTTGCCCTTTCCCGCACATTATATCATCCCTTGTTGGTTTCCTTAACTCCTGCCCATATTTGCAAATAATCCCTTTATTAAGCTCTTCTCAGTTACCCAGTTTGAAGGTACCATCTGTTTCCTGCTGGGATTTTGACTGATACACTACTGAATAATTAGTTGTTAGATGAATGAATGACTGAATCTCTGTAAGAAAACAGAGATCACCGGGAAGCACTCTTTGCAGCAAAGACAGCAGCTGTGGGGATGGTGGGAATTTTTCCCATTTCAGTAACTTAACATTGGAAGCACAGAAGGGAGGAACAGCTACCTACCTACCAAGTAAGTTAGAGGACATAGGAACAGTCATAGAGGGGGAGGGAGCGCTGAGGCATGGAGCCAACCATGAAGCCACCATCAACGGAGCCACAGTAAAGGAGATACCACTGGTAGGACATGTCAGGAATCCCAAGTGAGGGACAGAGTAATGTGGTTTCAGTCCTAAAAGTGGAGGCTGGGCGAGAGAAATAAAGCCTTCCCTCTCACTTCTTCCTACTGCCCCACTCACTGCTTCCTTGTGGCTTCAGTGAGCTTGGGCTGCAGTAGTTACCAAAGAAATGAAAATGAGAACAGCCTGGATAAAATTACAGCTGCAAAATCAGCAGTTATATAACTGGTGAAACTGATATGCCTGTGGACTTGAGTAACATTAGAAATCAATGCAACTCTTTCAGGAAGCTCTATGGCACTATGTATTGCATTTTAAATAAAACTTTGTATCCGTGACTCTGTAATCTCATTCCTAAATGTTCACCCTAAAGAACGTTTGTGAAGAGAAACTTGCAGTACTGCATTATTCCTCGGTTGAACAATGTATAGTATACACTCTTCAGTAAACAGAATACAATGTAGAAAATTCTATGTACACTAGGCAGAGATATATAACTAGATCTGCATATAGGCAAAATTCGAAGGGACTAGG
Organism: Neogale vison; assembly: GCF_020171115.1. Taxonomy (NCBI): domain Eukaryota; kingdom Metazoa; phylum Chordata; class Mammalia; order Carnivora; family Mustelidae; genus Neogale; species Neogale vison. The sequence continues at coordinate 71,822,929 of NC_058101.1, read as the reverse complement.
CAGAAATGAAGAGTATCAACAGAATAGAATTAAAAATTATTTTTCCTAGAATACTTTAATGTTGCTATAACATTTTAAAAATTGAAGTAAAAAATATATATAAGTTTCTGTGTGTGTGTGTGCATATATATATATATATATATATATATTTCTAAATTTTAAGTGCACACCACCAGGAAGGGTCATATCACTTTCTTTCCTATAATCCTTCAATGGTTTCCTAGTGCAATAGAAATACTCTGCAAAGTTCTTTCTATAATCTTTAAGGTCGTACATGCCAGGCATCTGATAACTCTTGGATCTTGTCTATTGTCTCTTTTCCCCTGTCTACTATGTTCCAGCCATCCAGAGACTATATATCTCTTAGAAACACGAAGTTTACCTCTTTTTAGTCTTTACTCCTGCTGTTCTCTTGGTCTAGAATGTATTTTCTTCAGATTTTTAGGAAAAGATTTATTTATTATTTAAGAAAGAAAGACAGGGCTTGGGCGGTCGAGGGTGGGGGGGCAACCAGAATCTTCAGCAGACTCCCCGCTAAGCACGGAGTCTGATCTCACGACTGTGACATCATGACCTGAACCAGAATCAAGAGTCAGATGTTTAAGCCACGGAGCCGCCCAGGGACCCCTATTTTCTTCTGATCTTCATATGGCTGATTCTTCTGATTATTTATATATTGCTTCAAATGTAACTTTTTAAAGGAAGCTGTAGAGACATTGTCTATTATCTACCCGAAAACTGAACATTCCTGGCTCCCACCCTGGAAACTCCCCAGGGTCAGATATTTTCTTTCCCTACCTATGGACACTAAGACACGGGCACATGACTCAAATACAGCTAATCTGTTCTTCACCCTGGGTTTACTATCTCAGGGAGCGGTGATGCCTGGGGGCAGGAGATGTTGCAGTTTTTATGGCAGCTCTGGTGCCATGGAGAGTCCAGTAGAATGCTGGTAGTATCTGAGGTTGGTGGCGTTCATCACAGTGACAGTTGGCCCAGTGGTGGTGCTCTTAACAGTGGTGGGGCTGGTTGATGTTGGGCTACTGTGCAGACTACTGTGTGATTTTATCTTGGTTGTGTTGTACCTCCTTTTGGTCCAGCTGAAGTTGAGTTCTGCAGCCTATGTATCAATGTTATTGGCCACCTGAAAGTCTTCCCCAAAATGTATTTTTCTGCTTAAGTTAAGCAGAGTTGTCTTTGTTTTTTTGCAGCCAAGGACCCATAACAAAGAATTTCCCTGAAAACCTAAGCTAAGGCAGCCACTCCCCTACCCTGGTTATTCTCTGCCTAAAGTATTCAGTTCTTTATAGCATGTGCCACTATTTGAAATAATTATATTGTGTATCTGTTTCTATCTGTTATATGTGTATTTCCACCACTCCCAAAATGTCAACTCTATGAGAACAAGAACTGTGTTTGTAACCCCTATATCAACGAGAAGAACAGGTACTTTCTCATTTCATAATGAGAAAGATAGTAGAACAGATGGTAGACACAAGATTCAAAAAGATCCAAGGACCAAAATCAATATGAAGAAATTTAACAGGGTAAATGTGAGAGCTGACTTTAAGTTGATCAATCAATTGTATAAGTACAAGATCTGGGAGAGCTTATTTTTCTCAAATTTGAATGTTAAAAATGAAAAACCTATGAGTTGTGATAGATGGCGAGCTCAGTAAAACTTGACTTCTAAAGGGGGTCAAAGCATTCGTAATCTACACTAATAGAAACACAAAAGGGATTGATGCTTCTGGCCAAGATGAATCAACAAAACCCAGATTTATCTTCCCACCTCAAATAACTAAAAACACAGAACAGAATACGTGAAACAAATTTTTTTTTTTCCAGACATTGAACTGCAAGCAGCACAGGAAAGTGATCGCTAAGAAACAGATGATCTCTCCAATTGCTGGGTGTTCTGCCTGGTGAAAGTTTTCAGGCCACTGTACAGGGAGGGGGAACCCAGGCAAAGACTGGTAATCTCCCTAAATTGAGAAGACAGAGTTGGGCATTCAAGGACGTCAAGATAACTTAAACTCATTGGTCAGTGGGTCAGAGAGAAGAGAATTTACAGAGAGAGAGAGTCCCAGAAGTCAACAGAGTGTACCCCTTGAGTCATCAGCTAAATGCTGATTGGCGCATGGGTGTGAGAACATAACCTGAGACTAGACGACCTCTCAAAGAGAGTAGAGGTAGCAGCTTGTGGAGATCATACAGGTTGGGAATAGTTCACGTTCCCAACAGCGAGAGATGGAAAACCTCAGCACATGAGGCATCAGATAGAATACTTACAGAGTACTGGGGGCAAAACTAACTTTAGACTAGAGAAATGGAATTAGCAGTTTAAAGCCTTCTTACAAAAAAGACCCCTCCAAACCTAGGTTATTTCATTGGTGAATCTACCAAATATTTAAGGAATAATTAATACTAAACACAATTTTCTCCAGAAAATGGAGTTCTCAACTCATTTTCTGACTCTGGTATTACCTCGGTATCAAAACAGACAAATACACTACAATAAAGGAAAACTACAAGTACCCCACATGAAAACAGACTTTAAAATTCTCAATAAAATTTTAGCAAATTGAATCCAGTCATACATAGAAAGGATAATATGTCATAGTCAAGTGGAGTTTATCCTAGGAATGCAAAGTTGCTTTAACATACAAAAATTCACTATATTGACAGACAAAGGAAGAAAGAAAGAGAGAAAGAAAGAAAGAGAGAAAAGAGGGTGGGGCGCCTGGGTGGCTCAGTGGGTTGAGCCGCTGCCTTCGGCTCGGGTCATGATCTCAGGGTCCTGGGATCGAGTCCCGCATCGGGCTCTCTGCTCGGCGGGGAGCCTGCTTCCTCCTCTCTCTCTCTGCCTGCCTCTCTGCCTACTTGTGATCTCTCTCTGTCAAATGAATAAATAAAATCTTTAAAACAAAACAAAAAAAAAACAAAAAAAAAAAAGAAAGAACCATTGATCACCTCAATAGATACATAAAAAGCATTTGATAAAATCCATTTCTAAGAAAAAATTCTCAGCAAAATTCCAAACCTGATAAAAGACATTTACAAAGACCCTATAGGTAAGCTCATACTTCATGGTGAAAAATGGATTGCTTTACCTGTAGGATCAGGAATATGACAAAAATGTCTGCTATCACCCCTTCTACTCAGGATTGTGTTGGAAGTAATAGCCAGTGAAATAGGTATATTGGGTAGGAAGAAGTAAAACTTCTTATTTGCCTACAACATAGTCATCTATGTGGAAAATCCTTAGAAATAATTACAAACTATATGATTTTACTCATATGTGGAATTTAAGAAACAAAACATATGAACATAGGGGAAGGGAAAGAAGAATACAACAAGATAAAAACAGAGAGACTCTTAACTATAGAGAACAAAACCGAGGGTTGCTGGTGGGGGGGTAGGTAGTAGGATGGGATAATTGGGTGATGGGCATTAAGGAGGGTACATGATGTGATGAGCATGGAGTGCTATATGCAGGTGATAAAGCACTAAATTCTACCCTCAAACTAATAATATACTATTAAGTTAACTAAGTTGAATTTAAATAAAATCTTAAAAAATAATTCAAAAAATTACTAGAACTAATGAGTGAGTTTGGCAAGTTTTAAGATACAACACTGATAAAGAATCAATTGCATTTTCATAGGTACAAGCCACGAACAATTAGAAGTTTAAAAAATGGTACCACTTACAAGAGTGTAAAAATAGATACACTTTGGAATAAATTTGGCAATAGGTACGAGACCCATACTCTTAAAAATATATAATACTGTTGAGAGAAATTAAAGACTTAATGAAAGGAGAGATATAGTGTGTGCGTGGATTGAAAGATTCAACATTATTAAGACATAAATTATCCCCAAGTAGTGTAAATTTAATGCAATCTAAATAAAATCCCAGCAAGCTTTCAAAAAACTAGAAATTGGCAACCTAGTTCTGAAACTTATACAGAAATGCATAGGACCTAGAATCCCCAAAACAACTTTGAAAAATAGGGAATTAGGCTATATCATTTGAAGTGTCATTGTAAAGATATCATAATTAAAATAGTCTGGTAAAGGTATTAAAAGCTACATAGATCAATAGAACAGAATAGAGGGGCGCCTGAGTGGCTCAGTGGGTTAAGCCTCTGCCTTTGGCTCAGGTCATGATCCCAGGGTCCTGGGATCCAGCCGTGCATCAGCCTCTCTGCTCGGCAGGGAGCCTGCTTCCCCTCTCTCTGCCTGCCTCTCTGCCTACTTGTGATCTCTCTCTCTCTGTGTCAAATAAGTAAATAAAATCTTAAAAAAAAAATAGAACAGAATAGAGCCCAGAAATAAGCCCTCAATGGGCATTTAATTTTTGACAAATGTGTAAGGCAATTCAGGAGAGAAAGGCAACCTTTTCAATAAATGGCGATGGAGGGGCGCCTGGGTGGCTCAGTGGATTAAGCCGCTGCCTTCGGCTCAGGTCATGATCTCAGTGTCCTGAGATCAAGCCCCGCATCGGGCCTTCTTCTCAGCGGGGAGCCTGCTTCACCCTCTGTCTCTGCCTGCCTCTCTGCCTACTTGTGACCTCTCTGTCAAATGAAATAAATAAAATCTTTAAAAAAAAATAAATGGTGATGGAAAAAGTGGATAACCATATGGGAAGGGAAAAAATGAAATGATGAAGGAAGGAAGGAAGGAGAAAGAAAGAAGAAAGAAAGAAAAGGGAAAAGAAAAGGAAGGAAGGGAGGAAGGAAGAAGGGAAGAAAGGAAGGGAGGGAGGGAGGGGGGTTTGGAGGGAGAGTAGGAGGAAGGAAGGAAGGAAGGAAAGAAGGAAGGGAGGGTTAAAGAAAGGAAGGATGAAGAAAAACAGAGAGAGAGGGAGGGAAGGAAGGGGGGAGGGAAGAAGAAAGGAATTGGACCATTTCCTCACACCATATCTAAAAATTAACTTAAAATGGATGATAGACACAGGCATAGGAGCCAAAACTGTGGAACCTCCAGACCAAATAGGAGAAAATCTTAGTAACCTTGGATTTGTGAAATGTTTATTAAATAGAATACAAATGTACAAAATATAAAAGATAAAACAAACAAATTAGGCTTTATTGAAATTTAAAACTTGTTCTTCAAAGTCACTATTTGGAAAATTAAAGAGCAAGCCACAGACTTGGAGAAAATATTTGCAAGGCATATATCCAACAAAAGACTTGTATTTGGAATATATAATATAAAAGACCCTTATAACCCAGTAATAAGAAGAAGAGCAACCCAATAAAAAAAGGGAAAATATTTGAATGGCAATTTCTCAAAAAAAGATTTTCAGGCAGCAAATACACGCAAAATCATTACATTAGGAAAATGCATATTAAAACCATAATATGATACTCAATGCACACACCCTAGAATGGCTAAAAATAAAAAGATGAATGATATGAAGTGTTTGAGGTGATACAGAAGGATTGTTAATAAAGAACAATTGTAAAAGAATCTTGCCATTTGCAACATGGATAGACCTGGAGGACATTATGCTAAATGAAATAAGTCAGACAGAGAAAGACAAATACTGTCTCATTTCTCTTACAGGTGGAGTCTAAAAATAAATAAATTAAAAACCAAAACCTAAATATGCAGATACAGACAACAGATTAGTGGTTGCTAGAAGTGGAGGGGGGTGAGGAAAATGGGTGAAAAGTGACAAAAAGTACAGGATTCCATAAAATATTTATAAAATTGAAGTCATAGGGACACAACGTACAGCATGGCGACTATAGTTAACAACACTGTATTGTATATTTGAAAGTTAAGAGAGTAGATCTTAAAAGTCCTCATCACAGAACAAAAATTTGTTAGATGTGTGGTAATGTTAACTAGACTTACTGTAGTGATCATTCTGAAATTTATATAAATAGTGAGTCATTATGTTGCATACCTAAAATGAATATAATGGTATATATCAATTATATCTCAATAAAAATATGCATATACACATGTGCATTAAAGAGTCTGAAAAGATATTTGCTAAAATGTTAACAGTATTAAAAAAAAAAAAAGAACCACTATAATTCTCATTTACTGCTGCTGGCAAATGATCTGGTCACTCTGGAAAACAATTTGGCAGTTTCTTAAGAGAATAAATATATACCTATCCCAGGACTCGCCCATTCCACTCCTAGATACTCACTCCATAGATGTGAAAGATGCCCACATAAAGATTTGTACTCAAATGTTTACAAGAGCTTTACTGGGAACAGTCAGAAGCTGGAATCCAGCCATGTGCCCATCCACAGATGAATGAGTAAACAAAATGTGCCCTGTCCATACAGTGGAATACTATTCAGCAGTAAAAAGAGCAAAATGTTGATACGCACAGTAACACGAATGAATCTCAGAATAATTATGCCAAACGAAAAAGGCCAGGCAAAAGAGAATGAGAACATTCGAGTCCACATGTGTAAAATTCTGGAGATACAAACTAAGCAGAAAGGGCTTAGTGACAGAAACTAAGTGACAGAAAGCGGGTCAGATGTTGCCTGGGGATGGCAGGAGGATGAGAGGATCGGGAAGGAGGAATTACTAAGAGGCATGAGGAAGCTTTTGGGAATGATGTATATGTTCATTATTTTGATTGTGAAGATTTCACAGATTTATATGTATGTAAAAGCTAATCAAATTATACAATTTTAAAAAGTGCAGTGTACTGTACATCAATTATACCTCAATAGAAGTGTGAAAAAGGAAAAAGAAATACAGCATGTGAAGTGGGATACATGGGTAGTGGTGCCCCTCACAGGGAATCTTCGCCCAACTTCTCATTTCCAAGTAGAGAACAGCAGGGCTGGGTTCATAGGCAGCTGACTGGAAATCAGCTACATTCACTCTGGGATTATTCCTGCACAAACGTCAACTCAGTACTTGTTGAATGAGTGTATGGATGGTAAATGAATGTGTTCCGCCACCGAAGCCTGTGTGATTCCAGTTGGTACCTCAAGAAAAGTATGTCACGAAACCTCAAACAAATTCTAGAAGGCAGGTAGAGCTCCTCCTATGGCAGGGGTCTACTGTGTTAACTTCTGGGCATCACGATTTAGGAGCTTGGTATCTATAGGAAGGAAGGGATGAAGAGTCTGGAAAATTACGTTATTTAAGAAACTGGTGATGTTCATTTGGGAGGAGTCTTAAGATACCTGAATATTTTCTTTTTCTTTTTTTCTTTTTTTTTTAAGATTTTATTTGTTTATTTGACAGAGAGAGAGAGAGAGAGAGCACAAGCAGGGGGAGAAGCAGGCAGAGAGAGAGAGAGAAGGAGGCTCCCTGTGGAGCAAGGAGCCCTAAGTGGGGCTCAATCCCAGGACCCTGGGATCATGACCTAAGCCGGAAGCAGATGCCACCAAGGTGCCCGAAGACCTGAACATTTCCTTCAACAGGCAGGTTGAAGATAAATTATACACATTCAGGGTAGCTCCGAAGACAGAACTGGGACCAAGTTAATGACAGAAGATGGATTTTAATCCAAAAGTCAGCCACAAAGATGGATTAGGTGCCCATCCTCTCTACTTCTCCACATACCAGTAATACGCTGCACATACGTTATTTTTAACACTTAGTACACTATGTTACTAGTTCTTAAAGATGTTTTCCTGGCTAAACTGTGTACTTTTTGTTTTGGGATAACAAGACTAAATAGTATCAAGAAGTGAATTATCCCTGGAGTGCCTGGGTAACTCAGTTGGTTAAGTGTCTAACTGTGATTTGCTGCTCAGTTCATGATCTCAAGGTTATGAGCGCTAGCTTTGCACTGGGCTCCACGCTGGGCATGTAGCTTGCTTAAGATTCTCTCTCTCCCTCTTCCTCTGCCCCTCCCCATGCCACCCCCAGCTCGGGCACAGCCTTGCTCTCTCTCTCTCTCTCTCTCTCAAAAAAAGTGAATTATCCCTAAATTCATCTATCATCTTAATATGATCCCATTCAAAATGTCAGTGGGTTTTCCTCTTCCATCCTGTTACTGTTTTGAACTTGCAAAATGTGTGTGAAATCCATTTGAAAGAAAAGATGTGACAATTTTCAAGAAAACTCTAAAAATGAAGAGGAAGAATAATTCTATCATATTAAAATGCATCTATGGTAACTGAAATACTTTGATTCTGGGACCCAAATAGACAGATCAATGGAACATAGTGGTGTCTAGATGAGTCAACTTAAAAGAATGAAATACATCAGTAGTTAAATGGGAAAACATTCAAGATACTCAGTTATGCATAGTATAGTTGTTGGGTTTTTTTGAGGAAAAATACACAAATTAAAAAGTGTGTGTGTGTATGCATAGAATATGGTGGGATTTATTTAAAAACAACAACAACAACAACAACAACAAAAAAACTGTCAGTGAGTGGTTTGTTTTCAGTAAGAAACTGCGTGGGCCAGACCTGGGGTTAGGAAGTGAGAATGGATGCAATGGGCATTGTTGCTTTTCACTTCATTCGCCTCTGTATTTTAAGAAATATTTCTATAGGGGCGCCTGGGTGGCTCAGATGGTTAAGCATCTGCCTTCAGCTCAGGTCATGATCTCCAGGTCCCGGGATCGAGCTGCACGTTGAACTTCCAACTCGGCAGGGAGGCTGCTTCTCCCTCTGCCTCTTCCTGTTTGTTCTATGTCTCTGTATCTCTCTCCAATTAATAAATAAAATCTTAAAAAACATTTCTATATGTTACATGAATAACTTTTAATAAATTACAGAGAAAAAGAGAATAGGGGAGAAAAGGAGAAAGAAAAGGGCACAGAATTAAAAATAGAGTTACTATAGGATCTAGTAACTCCACTACTGAGTGTTTATCTAAAGAAAATAAAAACGTTAATTCAGAAAGATACATGCACCCCTATATTTATTGCAAAGTTATTTACAATAGCCAAATGGTGAAAGCAACCTTGAGGGTGCATCAATAGGTGAATGGATGAAGAAGATGTAGTATATTTATACCATGGAAACTTATTCAGCCATAAAAAGAATGACATCTTGCCATTTGCAACAATATAGATGGAGCTAGAGAGTATTTTGCTCAGCGAAATAATTCAGTCAGAGAAGACAAGTTACCATATGATTTGACTCACATTTGGAATTTAAGAAACAAATAAACAAAGAGAAAAAGAGACAAACAAAAAAACAGATTCCTAACTATAGAGAACAAACTGGTAGTTAGAAGGGAGGTGGGTGTGGGACAGGGGAAACAGGTGAAGGGGGGTAAGAGTATACTTATCACGGTGAGCACTGAGTAATGTACAGAATTGCTGAATCACTATATTCCATACCAGAAACTAATGTAACATTGTATGTTACTTAGACTGGAATTAAACTTTTTTTTTAAAAAAAGGAAAAGAAAAGGGCATAGAAATAACAGAGAATGGAGAGATCAAGGATGGGCTTTGAAGTTGTAATGACAACTTACCTATCTTTTCTCAGCCTCAGTTTCTTTTCTGTATAATGAGGATCATAATGTCTCCTTACAAGAGTAGTTTTATGCATCTAATGACATAATTTATGTAAAGGCTTAGCCAATAATAAACAAGCATTATAAAGCATCTGTAATTATTGCTATTTGCTACTGTTAATTCTATTTTTAATATTCCAAGGAATTTTCCAATACATATGCAATTGAAAAGTTAAAAGAACACCCCAAATTCATTCACACTAACTGAAGGGTAAGCTCAGGGAAGCATGGTGGTTATGAGATTATGACCAGGATGGCTTTAATGTAATCAACTGTATCGCACTCTGTCTGAAGGAAGACTGTGTTAACGGGAGTGTGGGTATGATCTGTGTGGAACCTGGGAGAGAGGCTATTAGGGGAAATGAGAGAGCCTTTCATCTGCTAGGAGATGAATGCTGAAAAAAACAACTTTGGGATTAAATTTTAACTCCCTTGGTAGACTTTGCTATAGAGCAAGAATACTCTGATTAACCAATACTTTGGACTTTATATGTATTCTTTTGGTGTAGATATCAGCCTCTTTCGAGTTTGGTTGGTGTGATAACCCTTGACAGTCTGATTTCATCTGGGCAGACAGAAAACACTGAGTCTTTGGATCTAAAAGCTGAGGACCAGACCCTAGAATTTCATAATTCTCGATAAACAAACTTTTGCTCCAAAAGCCTGCTATGAATGGAGGGAAAGCAATTTTCTGTTTTGGAAAATGAAAACTTCAACGTGAATGGACCAGTGGTTGGATGAATGAATAAATTAGTGCTGGAAGGAGTTGCCACTGGAATTGTGAGCTCTGCATCGCTGTGCTGTGTGTACCCGTTACCTGTGAGATTGCATTGTCCTTGTGTCTAGTTGACCATCCTATCCAGGTGATCAACAAACCCCGCAGGAGCTGATCCGTGTTGATCTCTCCCTCTTAGTCTTGCCATTTTCCCTCAACACTTCACTCTAGCCTCTTTGGATTTCCCTATGTCAGAATGCCGTCCCCCTGGCTCCCTGCATGGATCTCACCTTCCCCCTCACTTTACGTCCCAACCCCACAGTCACTTCTTAGGGCCTAGGATCAAGCTCACCAATGCCTTTTCCAGTTGCTGTATGTAAAGTAGTCACCACCACCCTATCCCCCACTCCATCCCAGCATCCGGCATCCTACCTAGTTTGTAGAATAATTTGGTTTATGTCTGCTGAGAAACAGAATTAAATATGCAAAAGATTTCTTGGGGAGGGGGGATTGTCTGTGGAGGATAAAGGGAGAGGGAGCAAGGGGAAATGAAGAGAGCCAGGTCTGACATCTATGAGGGGGAGAGTAAAGGAAGGAAGGGGAGTTGGGGAGGAAGAGCCTTGAACTACAGCACAGTTCAGGGGAGTTTTAGCCAGGCCCATAGGGAATCTTTGAACGGAAGTCATCTATCGAAGGAATCCAGCATCTAGAATCCAGGGGTCTTCATTAGTCCCCCGCCGTGCTCAGTTATGAGTTTGGAGCCCACAGGTTAGGTCTTGGTACAAGCCTAATGGTGGGTCAGCAGCAGGGACCATTGGTCACTCGTGCTCCCTGCAGCCAGTTAACTGAGAGGTGTGTTCTCTTGGTTGTCAAATGCGATTGATTTTTTGGGCACCGGGGTGCCTCTATTGGTTGAGGGTCTGCCCTCAGCTCAGGTCATGATCCCAGGGTCCTGGGATTGAGTTCTGCATCGGGCTCCCTGCTCAGTGGGAAGTCTGCTTCTCCCTCTACCCCTCCCTCCTGCTTGTGCTTTTTCTCTCTCTCAAATAAATAAATAAAATATTTTTTTAATGTGATGGACTTTTTAAAAGATTATTTATTTATTTGAGAGAGATGGAGGGAGGGGAGGGGCAGAGGAAGAGGGAGAGAATCCCAAACAGGCTTCACACCTAGAGTGGAATCTGATGCAGGGCTCGATCTTACAACCCTGAGATCATAACCTGAGCTAACTTGGAGGCTTAACTTGAGCTGACTTGGAGGCTTAACCGACTGAGCCACCCAGGCATCTGAACGCTATGGATGTTTGTGAATGTCTGTGTCCCGACCCAATTCACATCCTGAAGACTTAATCACCAGGATGATAGTATTTGGAAGTGGGATGCTTGGAAGGTAACCATTAGATTTAGATGAGCTCATGGGGATGAAGCAGGAGCAGTGGACCAGGGAGCAGTAGACACCAATTTGCCACATGGTGGAAATGCCACAGATACGCCAACAGGAATGGGGAGAGATAGAAACCCTATAGAAACATGTTTCGCCTGGGATTTCTTCCTTAACTATCAAGAGATATGGAATATTCTTCCCCCAAATTTCCATTTTTTGCTTAGAGACATTGGCATTGGATCTGTGGGTCTTAGTACTGTGGAGATATTAGAACTCAGGGCAGCCAGCAGCCACCTGGCCTTAGTTCTTATAATAGAGCGGGACTGTGCTGGAGGGGTGGTTGTAGAACTAGAAGGAACAAGAAAAGTCCTTTAGAAATAGCTAGCCCCTGCTCTCTCACACTCAGGCTGGATACGAAGGACAGAGGCCAGGGATCCTGCCTAAGTGAGGAGCCAGCAGGAGCCTCTCAGTGGCAGGAGATAGGGCAAGGAATGCCTTTGGGGAAATGGAAGCATTGTTAGCACTCCAGAGTTGCCTGGCTCAGCCTGCCCTGTCCCGTCAGGCAAAAGGATTATCCAGTCATGGGATGAGTCAAGTACTGTTTTTTCCACTGAAGACTTCTTGGGACAGCACCTAAATCAGAGGATATAAATTGGCATTTGCAGGTGATTCTGTGATACAGCTACTCACCATTTATTAAGCATCATTATGGTGAAATAAAGGAAGCTCCAGTGAAAGGAAGAGGTTTGGGACATTGACGAGCATAACGAATTCCTGAGGGCTGCTCCAGAGGACGGGAGTCAGGAGGAGTGGAATGCAATGGAAAGGAGAGTTCAGTAGAATGGAATGATGAATGCAAGATCATTGTAGGTGGTGTCAATGGTGTTCAATGAGACACAAAGGCTAGAAATAGATAAAAGGGGCAGAAAAATACTCTTATTTTTTCTGGGTGGGAAAAAGGATGGAGAGACTTATGTATGTATGCAATCATTCCTCTTTATTCTCAAGTATCCATGAGGACCTAATCTAGCCAGGTACCCTTTAGGTACTGAGAACACAGTGGCGTACAAGGCAGGCAGAGTCTTTGCCTTCTCAGAGTTAACTTTCTTGTGCACCTATTTGGGCAAAGCATAGCTTGTCCCCACTCCCTCTCCATGGTTAGCAGAGAACTGGCTTCACTAACGCTATAGTGGGCATCCAGGTCTGTCTCCCAAGCCATGATACCATCATTAGAGAAGCACTAAATGTGGAGCGAGGGCTGGGATGGGGAGATATGACGGCATATTAGAGGCTCCATCATGAGGAGAGAAGGCAAGAGAGCAAAGGAACATGGCCTTGACACAGGCAGAGAAGTCTAGCTAACCACGGAAATCCACCCTTCCCTCAAAGCAGAGAAGCAGCAGCCCAGTCAAACTAGTCTTCTTTGCACCTACAGGTAGCCATTGTGATGGCTGCCACAGGAATATGAAGACCAGTGATTATGTTAATTCCAGGACAGGATTTTTTTTTTATTTTAACATTCTTATTTTTTTATTAATATCTTTATATTAAAATGTCCTTCTATAAATAAAAATATAAATAGATATATTATATATTTTATATATATTTAAAATATATATTTTATAGATATTTATATTATATATATATAAATATAAAATGTCCTTTTCTAAATATAAAAATGTCCCTATTTTTTATTAATATCTTTAATATTTTTAACATTATTTTAACATTCTTATTTTAACATTCTACATGCTCTTATTTAATAATGCCCAGAGATATGACAGCAAGTTCATTCCAACAACATGATGATGTAACAAAGAATTAAAAACAATTTTTCATACCTTCATTATATTAATTTTTACCATGAAATACAGCATGTATATGTATTTTTAAATTACTAACTACTTTAAAAATAATATATTAGGATGCCTGGGTGGCTCAGTCACTTAGGCATCTGCCTTTGGCTCAGGTCATGATCTCAGGGTCCTGGGATTGAGTCCCACACTGGGCTCCTTGCTCAATAGGGAGCCTGCTTCCCCCTCTACCAGCAGTTTCCCCTGTTGTGTGCTCTCTCTGGTGAATAAATAAATAAAATCTTTTTAAAATGATATATAAATACTCATTTCTCAACTAAGGAAGATGCATGGGATTCCAACAACAAAAAACAAACAACAATCTCCATTGAATAAATTCACATACAAAAATGACAAATCACACAAAGCAACAATCCACTGCAAAAAAAAAAAAAAAGTCAGCAAAAGCATCAAATAGGGACATGAGATCATGCAACAGTCTGAAGGAGGCAATAAATTAGCTGCATTTAAAATTATTAAAGAGATACAAAATGGAATAGAAATCATAAAGAAAGAAAAGGACTTGGAGGGGGAGGACAAAGAGTTAATAGGAAAGAAGGAAACAGAGAGAGAAAAAAGGACATTTTTAGTTAGTTAATTCAAAAACTACCATCTTAGGGGCACCTGGATGGTTCAGAAGGCTGAGCATCTGACTCTTGGTTTCAGCTCAGATCATGATCAGGATCATGGGATGGAGCCCCATATAAAGCTCTTGGCTCAGTGCTGAGTCTGTTTGAGATTCTTTTTCCCTTTCTTTCTGTCCCTCCCCGGTCTCTCTTCCTCTCCCTCTGCCCCTCCCCCCACTCACACATGCAAGTGTGTGTGTGTTTGCACATGCATGTGTGCTCTCTCTCTAATAAATAAATAAATAAATCCCTATAAAAAAAGTATTACCTTAGGTTCACATAGAAAAATGGACAAGATATATGAAGATAGGAAAATCAAAAAGTAAAGAGGGTGAGGGGATGAGGAAGATGGGAGGAGAAAATTCAGCACTGAGTTAAATTAGCAGCTAAGTCAAGGAGAGAAATAGACTGTACTTATTGTCAAAAAGTAAAAGAAAAAGATAATAGTTCACCAAGAAAGATGAATGGTTTCTGGCCCTGACACCTAAGAAAAATTTATTTGAAAGCATTTTTACATAAGGTGAATTGAGTAACATCGGGAACTCTGTTCTCAACAGTGGATTTACCAAAAATGCCAGAGAGTTCTGCATTTGGCTTTTGGTTGATCAACTCTTGGTGAAAGCTGAGGACATGACTTAAATCATAAAAGAAATTTTCCAGGACGTAAGGATGATACAGCTTGCTTTTAGGATGACAAAGCTTACTAGAAGAGAAAAAAGAAAACCTAAACACAACGACATTATATAATAATGTATATATTATGAAAATGCCATAAATTTTGGGAACAATAGAGAAAATATCAATTGAATTCTGGGTTTCTCAACCTTGGCTCTGTTGAAATGTTGTAGAAGAGAGTTTGTTGTCAAGAGCTGTCCTAGGCACTGTAGAATGATTTGTAGAGATCCATCCCATACATCCTTTCCAGCCAATTCCAACAAACAAAAATATCTCTAGGTCTTGTCAAAAGTCCCCTGGGGGGGGGGGCGCCTGGGTGGCTCAGTGGGTTAAGCCGCTGCCTTCAGCTCAGGTCATGATCTCGGGGTCCTGGGATCGAGTCCCGCATCGGGCTCCCTGCTTGGCGGGGAGCTTGCTTCCTCCTCTCTCTCTCTCTCTGCCTGCCTCTCTGCCTACTTGTGATCTCTGTCTGTCAAATAAATAAATAAAATCTTAAAAAAATAAAATAAAAAAAAGTCCCCTGGGGGCAAAAACTAACCCCAGGTGGGAACCACTGTTCTAATCATACCAAGTAAATACAATTTCAGTCCTATCTGAGCAGTCCATTGTGATCATTTGTGTGTGTTCTATCTACATGTGTATTTATATAGTGTCCTGTGTTTTCCATTCAAAGGTTGTGGATGGCTAGAGCAGACTCCTGGCATCTGAGGAGGATACCCAAGACCTTTGTAAATCCCCAAATTGGTAAATACCACTTTAGTATATAGCATCTCCCATAATTTTGCTGGAGAATAGAGAAGGGGGTGAAACTGCTCCAATGTTCAGACCATGAGTTGTTGGCGAGGTTCATTTGGCAGCTCAAGTATCTGGTGTCCAGTCTCTAACCTTGCAGCTCACTTTATTCAAATTTGTCTCAGCTACACTATAAATCAGTATAAGTCAAGGCCCCCGGGGTCTCTCTGGAGTATTCAAGCAGTGAACTGAAACTTTTAAAACACCAAGGGACTTCTGTGGACCCCAGGGTCTGTGCTACAGACATGCAACAATCCTGGGAAGAATGATTGAGGTCCAGGAGCACAGGATAAAGCCTCATAGGACATTCATTTATGTAAGATAAGGCCATAAGATCTATACATTTTTAAATGGGTTTGTTTTATAGATAAAAATATTTCAAAATATAGGAAACAGGTAGATGGGTGAGATTAAGAAGTTAGCGTGCAAGAAGGACATCAGTTCTTGATTTTTTACACCTTCTCCTAAGGTCCTAAGACTTTGTCTAGTCATGGGGCACTGGGTGGCTCAGTCAGCTGAGCTTTTGCCTTCGGCTCAGGTCATCATCCCAGGGTTCTGGGATCGAGCCCTGAGTTGGGCTCCCTGCTCAGTGGGGAGCCTGTTTCTCCCTCTCCTTCCTGCTTGTGCTCTCGCTGCTATCTCTCTCTCTCTCTCTCTCTCAAATAAATAAATAAAATCTTAAAAATAAAAAAAGACTTTGTCTGGTTATGACCGAGCCCTGGGGCTGCAGACCCCGCTGGGGAAATTCTCCCTCTGCTCAGAGGAAGGCACTGCAAATCATTTCTGTTCATGGAGGAGCTTGGTGGGCCACTTAAATTCTGGACCTCAGAGACCATCTGAACATAATCTCAGGCAACGCCGTGTGTGGAAATACAGTCTGGTGCGGACAGAGCATGCTAGAAAGGAGAAGAAAATGGGATTGGACTATGGAGATCTTTGTTCCAACAAGGACATTGCTCCCAACAACCTCACCTCCCTGAATAGGTGTTGACCTCCTGCCAAGTCCAGGTTCACTGTGGAGCCAACACTACCCTGGAAGCCTGCTGGGTTGTGAGAAGGAAATGAAAATGAAGAGTGGGAAGGCATTCTGAAGGCTTTAGAAGGCAAGGTGTGTGTGGAACAATCATGGTGTTGCTGACATCCCAGCTGGGCGGGCTGCTTCCCTCTTGGGTCCTAGAAGGCCACAAGCAAGGGTGACTTGCAGATTTGGGGATTAAATCAGAATGTGTTTGTCTTTGTGCTCACACCCAGAGGTTAAAACGAGATGATGAAATATCAGGAAAGCTGTTCACAGAGTTTTCAAATCCTTGAAAGCCTTTGTCTCTTCTTGTCCCCACTTGCCATCGCCCAACACTTGATGTGGAGGAGAGAGAAAAACACTGCGTTTTGTGTCTCTCTGCCACACAAAGGGGGCCCCTTGCAGAGTCCCCCCTAATGTCTCTAGACCTCCATTCCTTCACTTGTCAAACTGGAAATCTGGGGCATGCCTACCTCCTACAGCTGCGATGAGGATTCAATTCAATGGTATGTTTGCATGCCATCAAGTATAAAGCCTTTTGCAAATATCAGGTATTATTCGGCAAATTTATTGTTCACTATGGGCTCCATTGCGACTTAGTATAAAGATGGGGAAGGTAGATCAGAGATCTGAGTGAATAAAAAGGAACTTGAGAGTTGTCTCTAGATTTTCCAAATTTGTGCTGCTTTGTCTCTCTCACCATGAACTGAAGTTTAGCTGTAAGCTGAAGATCTATTTCACTGCCAGGAAAAAGAAACGTTTGCACATCAAAATGGATGGATCTCAGTATGTTTTGTGTGTAAAAGAAAGTCTCAAAAAGGTACACAGACTATAATTGCATGTATATAAAATTCAGGGACACGAGCACACCAATAACTGCTTAGTGATATGCAGTTCTGTGGTATAATTAGAAATAAAAATGCAGGAGTGGGAACATGCTGAGGAGGGCATAAAGGGTATCGTCAAAGGTACAGAAATGTATTCCTTAAAGTAGGATGGTGGGTACAAGTATGACCATCTTGTTATTTTCCTTTAAACTTAGTTTATCGGGGTGCCTTGGCGGCTCAGTCTGTTGAGTGTCTGCCTTTGGCTCAGGTCATGATCTCAGGGTTCTGGGGTCGAGTCTGCCTCCAGCTCCCTGCTCAGCAGGGAGTCTGCTTCTCCCTCTGCCTCTGCTGCTCCCCCACTTGTGCTCTGTCTCTATCTCTCTCTCAAATAAAGAAATAAAATATTTTTTATTTTAATCAACTAATTTTTAAATTTTAATCAACTAACTTTAAATATTTTTGAAAATAATTGAAGTTAGTTGATTTCTTTTATTATTTATTTTTTTAAGGTGTATTTATTTGAGAGAGAATGTGTGAGCAAGCAAGGAGGTGGGAGGGAGGGCCAGAGGGAGAAGGAGTGAAAATCTCCAGCAGCTCCCTGCTGAGTCCAGAGCCCAATGCCAAGATCATGTCCTGAGCCAAAATCAAGAGTCCAAATCTTAACTAAGTCACCCAGGTGCCCCCAAACTTAGTTTAAATAACAATAATTTAATAGGGATATAGTTATTTAAATGGTATATGTCAGCATACTTGTATATATATATACACAGAGAATATCTATAGTATTTATATATATACATATATATACGTATATATGCACTCAGTATTTATGATATACATAATAAAAAAATTTTAAAAGATTCCCCATGTGTCTTAGAGTCACACTACAATAAAATTTATTGACATCATTCTTTTTTTTTTTTTCCTCCTAGTTTGTTGTTCGTGGCTCAGCTTGGGCCATAATAAGGCTCACCATGCCCCAACTCCCACTCCCCATCTACACCCCGCCCATTAGGTAGGTCTCAGTTTCTCACATGTACCCAGCACTTGCGGCCTACCCCAGGGCCTTGGCACCTGCTACTCCTCAGCTCTAGGGGCTTCCTCCCCAGTCTCTCATTGTCTGGGTCTCAGGTAAGCCATCATTTCTTTTAGGGAGTCTTTCTGCTTCTTCTGATGGCATCAGGTTCTCCTGTGACAAACTTTCAGAGTATCCTTCTTGTCTTGTTCCTGAAATTCATCATACTTGTAAATATGTAAGTTATGTCTTTCCAACAGACTGGAAACCCTAGGAAAGCAACGCCACATCTGTTTGGCTTACTGCTGCATCACTGGTGTCTAGCGGGTGAGCATCTCGAAAGCAAGCAATAATATGTGTTGAATGAATGAATAATGAATGGAAGGAGGGGTGGATGGGTGGATGGATAAACCGCAAAGCCGGAGGATTCCTACTGGCAGGTATGAATATGAGGTTATAAAATAAATTTTATCGGCTATACTTTGGGCATTGCTTTACCTGCTCTTTCCTTGGAGCTCAATGAACAATTAGCACCAGCTCTAAACAGCTAAAGGAGTTGTCACCAGGATTTATCTTCATTGCATTTAATCAGGTCTAGCTGTTGTTTCCCCCTGGTTCCAGTGAGTTGGGATTGGCATGGTGATGTCACTTTAAATGCTTCTCTGGGGTCTTTCTTTCACAGCTCTGTTTAAAAAAAAAAAAAAAATAGCAGGTTTCTCTCAGAGAGGGGCACAGGATAATGTATTATCTGAGTTATCACTGTTCAATCAAAAAGTGCATGAAGCAGCCACATAATTCATTTGGACAGCAATCACCACGGAGTTATGCAGGTCTCTCATGTAGGTGATGAAACAGCCAAATTCCCTGACAGTGGTGAATTACTCCTTGTGTCACTAATAGCAATGCCAAAAGAAGTGTCAAGGCTATAGACATGGAGCATGGGGGGCTCTTCAAATTGCACGAGTAAAAATGTGAGATGTTTTATTGCTTTCTTTTAATCTTGATCATTGAGGTTTTAAAATGAAATTACAGTGATGCTAAGCACGGCCAGTGGGTAGGGTGATTCATTTCTACTTGGCAATGGTATGAGAAGGGTGGCTCCTGTCCAGCCAAGCCTGGGCTGAAACCCCCGGGCCTCGCCATTCCGCCACCATCCCTAGGGCTCAGTAGGCACCTCAAATCCTAACAAAGGATGAGTGGCATCTGGGATTTTTTTTTTCTTTTTCATCCATAATCAAACAATTCAGCAACTATGTATCCCTTTTTCTCACGCAGTTAAAATATTGACCTGATGTAATAAAATCTCTGATTTTTGAAATCCTTGTAGTGTGGGAGAGAGAGAGAGAGGCTAAGATGAATTTGAAATCTGGTGATTAGGAAATGTTTTGAATGGCCTTGAGAACTGCAGGTAAAACATTAAATTACACTAATATTCTTGTTTAGTTAAACTTTTTAATGTTTTAAAAAGCCCTTCATAATATTATGGATAAGTAAATTCTTGGGCCTGATTTCAATTTGAGTCAAATTCCAACTAATAATGTTACACCCATAAACCTTCTCCTTAACAGCCCATAACATTAAACTGAAAACAGAATTCTTAAAGCATGCTCTTACGCTGTCTATCCATGAAATAAGCATTATGGACTTTCAACAGATGTCTTTAATAGACATTGTTATTAAAAAGAATATTAAGCAAAATAAATTTAGACTGTTAGTCTAGCACAATTACTAAAGGAATACTGCTGCCTGTTCTGATCATCTCATCTACACTTAATTGGGAGAGAAAAAAATTCTCATAGTACCCATGTACTCGTTTACCTACCTAGCTCATTATCCCAGATTAGGATTTGTTAGTACCTCCTTGTATGCTCTAGCATAAGCCTCAATTTTCAGGAAATTAAAAGTTGGTCAGGGGAAAGAAAAAAAAAAAGTCCAGTTAACAAGCATCAGTCTAAGAGCAAATTCCTTATAAAAATCTTGGGGGAAAATTGCAGCTCTTTTTCAGTTATGAGTGCCAAAAAAAAAAAAAAAAAAGTTTTGTGGTTTCAGGCACTTTTAAATATTATAATTTGAAAATGAGTTAGGCTTTCAGCAGAAAAAAGAAAGTTCCAAGTCCATAATATATGGATTAATGCCTTGGTATGTTTTGAAGATGACACAAAGCTGGTAAGAACTACCAATCTGTTTGCCGGGAAATGTTACATTGTGCGTGAGCATTTCAAAATAACACTATCTGTTCTAGCACTGGATTTTGGTTTCTGCCTTCAGGGCTGTAATATGAAAAATATTATCCACTCTAGTCAATTAGGTAGTAACTGGAATTTAGGTGACATCTCTCATTCTGGGGTATCGAACAAAGGGGAAAATGTCCACTTTGCTGGTCCATGGTCTGCGTCTTGAGTGGCACGCTCTCAGGGAGGTAAATCAGAGGTAAATGTTATGAAGATGGCCCTGGTACTGTCATTCTTTGTTAACAGAGGAAGAATGAGAAGGGGGGTCTTAACCAAGATTACAGCACGCATCAAACCGGAAGCTCGCGTCTTTCCCGGGTGAGAATGCATTCGCAGTGTATTAGGCTGTGGCTTCACTGTCTTTATTTAGACACTCCGCGTTGGGGCAGGGCTGGGAGAATGGGGGTGGATCAGCACTTCTAACTCAGTCCTGTCAGCGGCTGAGCCTGCAAGCGGGAGAAGGGGAGAACACGGGGCTTGGATCAGACGAACCTCCATGTAATCCTTGTTCTGAAACCTACCGGTTCAGTGACAGTGGCAAGCTACCTGACCCTCTCTTGATTCACCTGTAAGATGAGGGGAAAAGAAATAATATACCTCACCAATAGTTGCAGGAGTTGCGTAAAGAAGAGAGTGTGGCAAGGAGTAACAATCGATAAACGTCGGCCTTTCTTCTTCCTTTTCTCCTTCTTTTTCTTCTTCCTCTTCTTTTTTTCCTCTTCCTCCACCACCTCTTCCTTCTTGGTAAATTCCAAATCTTGCTTCCCAGTTTCCTATAAGTTACATTTCCGGTGAATGATCTGAAAAGGAAGATCTTACTACCGTATGTATGTAGGAAATGGCAAGCAATGAGCCTTTACCTGCATACATTGTTATGAAAGCTGACCACAGCGTTCATTAAAGAAGCTGCAGTGAAAAGAGGGCGAATGTAGGATTCAGAAAACCTGGTGTCTGACCCCAGCCCCGCCATTTACAATTGAAGCTAACTGCCTGAGCCTCTCTGAGCTTCACTTGTTTTGTTTTTTATTTAATCTGCAACACTGACTGATAAGTCTTACCTACCTCACACAGCTCCTGTGAGGATCGAACAGGAAGAAAGATGTGAACGCATCTTGAAAACTATAAAACACTTAGTTGAAATAAATTAGAGCATTTTTATAATTTTCATCATGCTCAAAGTCACTTATGATGATAGATTTCTATATCTGCAATTTTCCCCTGAAAGTTTACTCCTATTTGGAACAATTATTATTTATCACTCACTTATTAACAGACATAAAATTAGTTTTGGTGACAGCCTTTTGCTAACAATAAACCAAAAATGGATTCAGGGTTTAGTAGTGCTGAAGAGCTTTTCTCCTTTTTTGAAAAGTATAGACTTCACAATGTGTTAGAGCAAAGTTGTTGCTTAATAACTGTTCTACTAAAGTTCACCAGGTTGTACTCGATGTTCTGGCCTTTATTGCTTACACAGAGTATGTGCTTTCCACCTGGCCTTATTAAACACACACACACACACACACACACACACACACACACACAACTTGCTTTGACCAAAATGGTCATACTAGTACAGGAAGAGTAACTATAGAGAAATTCAATTTGTCTGGAACTTCAGGGCTTTAAGAGCTAATCCCAAGTGACAGAGTTATTGAGACATTTGACCAAGAGAAGAACCTTACCTTAGGAAAAGGACAAACATTTTGTGTAAACACACTGGTTCCTTCTCCTGGAGAGGTTGTTTATGCTTAGTCATTGGGAAAGTTTCAGCTGCACTTTGGTCAACACGGCTCAGTAATTATCAAGACATTGACTACCTACAGCCAAGGTAGGAAAGGAAAAGCTTGACCTACTTGTAGCACAGAAAGGAAAAATTCAAGGTGATGACATGCTTTCCTTGGGGAATGCCATCCCTTTATTTTATGGTCACACCTAGTATACCCCTCTGATATCAGGTCTGCTCTGCCCAAGATATAAGGGATTTTGAAGGTAGAATAGAAGTATGATTCAGCTCTCCTTGCCCTATTCAATGCCATCCAGACTTCCAAGGCTTAATACACTTCCTGTCCACTCATCCTCAAGGAAGCAAACAATGCACGCTGAAGGGTGATCACTGCCCAGTTAGGAAGGTATGGTCTCTCGGCTCCACACCCCACCTCGTGCATTTGGCTTTATGATGCTGGAGTTGGGACCCTGTCACCCACACTTCCCCTTTACTAGCAGCTCCATGTTAAGCTCTGAAAATCAAGGGCACTGGAGGGAGTCTTCAAAGCTGGAGGAGAAGGGACTGACTCCTTTCCCTTTGCTCCCTCTTGGCTTGATGTCTGCTGCCAATGCTGGATACCAGCCCCGCAGCCTGACTTTTTGACTGTGTCAAAGTTGAAGCAGTTCTTTCCGACAGCAGTGACGGAATCCCCTCCTAAGTTTGCCCAGCGCTTGCAGAACCAGGCTGTGGTTTCTGTCTCCCAACTAGACCCTCACTGATACACCTGCTGAAACCTGAATTCATGGTTAACACTCCCATCACATTGTCTGTCCCATAGTTGCTTGTAGTCAACATCGATTGTATTTGGGTGCCCAGAAAACAATCATTTTTATTTTGGCAAACCTCCCCAAATTTACTCCCTGTCGATGTAGTTTAGGTGGGACTGTGTCTACCCTTCGTTCCGGGGGGAGGCTGGTGACTGAAGTCGAACACAGGAAATTATAGCCTGGGCCACCCATGCCAACCATGATTGGTTTCATGGATGAACGTGAGCTCCAGATGTACTTGAAATCAGTGTCACCTTTTTAAGCAGAAATTTGGTGGATGTGTGGGTGGGGGGCAGACATCACTCTGTGGCCTTTAAAACATAGACTAGATTGGAGCTAGTGGCAGAGGTAAGTACACACCTCTCATCATCCTCCCCCAGCCTGGAGCCTGGCTGGGACTTCCATTGCCAACCTCCCCATGGGATGAATTGCATGTGACCATTTGTTGATGACTAGCCAAAGAGCCTTGGGGTTGTGGCTGAGGATTTGACATCTTACAATATGAGACAAATAGAACTTTCTAGATGCCACATTCTAACTGACAATTTAGTTTACTTACCTTAGATGGTGATGGAGACAAGACTAAAATGCTTCCTCATAAGATCTTCTAAATATGGCGTATCTGAAACCTCTACCCAAGCTAAGACAGAACTAAGAAAAGAGTAGATATTTATTGAATGCCATTGTAGATAGATATTGGGTCAAGTCATTTCATTTTACAACCAACCCAGGAAGTATGCCCACTTTTTAAAGATGAGAAAAGTGAGGGTTGGGAAGGGCAAGCAACTTGCTCAAGGTTACAAACTAATAGATTCAAAACTAGTTCCCTCTGACATTGAAATTCATTCTCTCTCTCCACATCAGGAAGGCAAGTCAACAGATAGTTCAAAGAGAAAAGATGATTGCTTGAAAATGTCTTGTCTCCTACCTTTCTCCTTGTTTTTCCACCCCAGAAGCCTGGAAGCAGAAAGGTTCCGGAAACTTATTCTAAACTTAAGAAAGGTTCTGGAAACTTATTCTAAAGTGTCATTGAGAGCAGGAATTTACTCTGTGTACTGGGGGGAAGAGAATCCAAAAGCAATCGTACTTGGACTGTTAAGAAAGTCTTAGCTTGTTTCTAGTCTAGCCACAAAAAAATAGAGGGTGATCTGGGCAAAATGATTTACTATCATTCATTAGTGTATTTTATACTACACTGAACTTAGATAGGCAAATTATATAAACATATTACATACAAGCAAAACATGTCAGATGTCAGGACTCAAAATATGTATTTAATTAAAAAAATACATCTCTTAAAACCAAAGCCCTAAATACATATTAAACAATACCCTAATCTGAAGGTAAATGAGACACACCACCTAACCAGCATCACGTGACGCACATACACGGGGGATACCTCCATCAGTCAGGCAAATGTGTTCCACCAGCACACTTTATTGTCAGCAACTTCATTAGCTGATGAAGCATAACACAGAAGTCATAAGGACCCAATGAAATAGACAGAGAAGAAGTGGGTATGGTGTGAAATTTTTAAATATTAACCAAAATTATATCAAGTAGTCTTCCAGAAAACAAGATTCTGGAAGTTCTAAGCCAGAGAGAGAATTAAGAAGGAGCGGGACTCCAAGGGCTCATATGTGCTGAGGCATAGAGGTGGGGAAAAGGTTTGCAGAAGTCTGCGGAGTGACGTGGACTCAGCCTGACTGGGTCACCCCAGCCGCTTTTCAGCGGGCCTCAAGGAGCTTGCATGGAGACCACCTGGTCAAGTTCCTGCAAGGACACAGAGGATCTGGAGAAAAGAGATGATGGCACCTCTGATCCCCCAAGAGGCCCCAGACCCACCAAGGGCAAGCTCAAGGTTGGAGTCACATGCCCATGATTTCACTGGGTTCCATGTTATTGCCCCATCTACCTGCAAGGCCTTTTACAGAAGGGGATATTGTTCCTTATTCCATTAGAATTCAAAGACCAAGTACATTCATCTGGTTGAGGGTTCACATGGACTACAAGGGTCACTTATCAATGAGTAAGGCCATCAGTATATGAAAATGACACTGATCACACCTTTTCCTTTCCTCTCAAAGGCAAGGAGGCGGGGAGGTGGGTTGACACAGGGCAGCTCCTGGGCTGGAGGAGGCAGCCACGGGGTTATGAGACTCAGAAACAAGAGGCTGGGGAACCCCTACATTTCTGCTGATTTCTTATTTATACCATAAACCATGCAGGACAAACATACTCTATTCATGGAGGTATTTTTGTCCCGTGCAGCTGTGTGGCTTAGCGGGAGCTTTGCTGTGGAGCCGTATGACTCACGCCAACACTGCTGCATATGATTTATGAAGACTTGAAGAAAAGGAAAACAGCCAGCTCCATTACGAAGGAGCGTCGTTTTCAGAGTCTTTGTTCATGGAAGACCAGGCTACCATTTGGTCCCCTCTTGCTCTCTCTCTGAGTGAGATGGTGAATCTGCCTCAGCGGGGGTGGGCTGGAGGATGCCGCCTGCTCTCCTGCTCCCCGCTTGCCCTATTCCCAGCTCATAGGAGGACACCTCTAGTCCAAGAAGAGAACGGTGGCTGTAGCCAGAGCTTCTGTGGCCTTCTGGCTCTGACTGGCCAAGCCTCCATCAGAGGTGTTGCTTGGGAATGGGGCCACTCCCCTCAAAGACTGACTCTGCAGCCCAAGGCACGGGGAGTGGGGAAAGGTTGAAAAAGGACCCGGTTTTGCTGGTTTGTAGGCTGACCGCTCTTATAGGGCTATCTCCCTGCCTCGCCAATTAGGAGACCATCCCTGGCTGATTTTCTGAAATGCACCCTTGGGAGAATTTCAACAAGGCATTTCCCCAGTCTTAGCCCATATTTCCCATGGGGGTCAGAAAGGAGAGGGCTAGGATCTCTTACTCCCAAAGGTTTCTGACTCCTACCTCGGAAACTTTCTAAGCTGGATTTGACGGGTCTAGTCTTTTCTTACTCTCCTTTCCTGTTTCAGCTTTCCCTTTCAAAGGCGAGGCCCACATTTATGCCTTGAAAACTGGGAAAATCAGGCCAGTTGAGAGCCCGGCTTTGTGGCTATAACACAGAACAGCTGCTTAGCGATAAGGTAGCTTAGGCTAAGAAAGCAACTTTGGTAATATCCTGTTTATCTCCTTCCAGGAATGCTCTGTTACTCACCGATACCCTCACCACAATGGGGCCAAATAAAAGTTCATAAGAACTTGTGAATAATAACTTGGTCATAGAGCTTGCACTTGGGATGCTTTCATTGTAAATTAAATCGTGAGACGCTCAGGAAAAGTTTGTATTCATGTGGTCTCACTTGTTAATAAGATATATAGCAGATTCCACTCCCCTGCAAGAAGAGAATAAAGCAGATTTGGAAATGTGGTAAAAAGGAACACGAAATGATAAATTTTAAATATGAAAAGTATCTACCATCTGCCAGCAAGGTGTTTATCTTAAACCGGAAAATAGAAACATATAAATAAATAAAAGTTTTGGTACAATGCTTTCTTTTCCAGTCGAAGTGTCAGAGAGCTTCTCCTTTGTGCCCTTTGGTTGTAGTCAGTTTGAGTATGGTGCTTCCGATGTGTCTTTTGGTTTCTTTAATTTTTGTGTGGTCCAGCCCTGCCCTGACCAACACACACGCCAAGGACCCAAACAACTAGTTACAGGTAGTTGCTATAATCTCTCCCCCTGGAAGCTTTGAAGACGCTTCCCTTCTCGCTGCATCAAAGTCCTTGATGGCTCTGCACATCTCTGCCTAACTTCAAAGCCTCCTTGCAGGAATTCACAGTGTAGTATACCAAGGAATTCTAAAAGAGCCATTACTCTCTATTTATCGTGCAAATTTTTATGGAGATGCCCTTACATCTTTCTTGACTCACTACTTAGTGTCATGGTAGCTTCCCTGAGTTTGATTAAGAACTGCCTAGTTCTGGCTGGCTCAGTTGGTGGAACCCTCAACTCATGCTCTCAGGATTGTAAGTTCGAGCCCCATACTGGGTGTAGAGATTGCCTAAAAAGAAAATCTAGAAGAAGAAGGAGAAGGAGGAGGAGGAGGAGGAGGAGAGGGGGAGGAGAGGGGGAGGAGGGGGAGGGGGAGGAGGGGGAGAATAACTGTCTAGGAAAATTATCTAAAGGACTAGGTTAGGGTCAGACTGCCCGAAACTTGTCTGCTGACTCGTGTCCTTTCCACGTCTGTGATGCCACACCCTGTTCAACAAACTAGAAGGTTCCACCACCTTTGTAGCTAGGGAGCTTTCCCTTAGGAGCCTGGAGGAAGCAAATTCATTCTGATTTAAGCTGTGATTAAAGCCAAAAAAAATTTCGCCTTTTATAAAAATTATTGGTGGAGGATTCTGGAAGGAAGAGAAGACCTGGGATACGAGAGCAAACAGATGCTGTCGAGTGGGACGGGCTGTCTCACAGAACTCTCTGCAATGCTGGAGACCTTCTGCAATGCTGTTCTGTCCAACACCGCCGCCCCTAGCTACACGTGGCTGCTGAGCCTTTGAAGGATTTCTAGAACGGCTATAGAGCAGAATTTTCAGTCCTGTTCAATTTTAATTACTTTTCAGTATTATATAGAAATGGTGTCTATCGTATTGAAAAGCATAGTTCCAGGAGTGAACTCTGTGGGTTACGTGCGTGGGTAGAAAATCTAGGACTTCGGGTGGAGGAAAGAAAAGGATAAGGAAGAAAAGATACTGCCTCCTTGCATCTTACTGGGAAAATCCTTTCTACCTGTCGCTGTAATAGCCCCGCCCAGGCAATAAGGAGAGCCTAGCAATCAGACCTAAAAAGAATAGTGTCATCATTTATTTTCATTAATCATTAGGGAACAAGGCTGCGGTGCCTACATGAAGCCTGGCACTTCCCCACATTCACGCCTACTGATTGATAGCATTTCAAGTAATCTTGTGGTAGGCAAGGGACAAGGGGGAAAGCTAATGAGATTGCTTCCTCATTTACCAGCCCAAGCCAGTAATGTGTCATTGTGTATGGCTGTCACTTTTCTACATCAAGGGTGCCCAGTACCAGGTAGGACACCCGCCCTTTCAAAGCGACATAAATCAGGAGTTGGTACAAGTGGAGTGGGGTCATCTAGAGGCCACGGGAATCTCGGGCCTGTCCACTCGGCTGGTCCGGGGCCTTAACATTGTTCCCTGAGCTGGCAAAAACCTGGGATTCTGAATCCTTTGCTGGGAGCTCTGAGCCACGTGGAAGAGGCAGGTGACCTCCTCACAGGAGGGAGAAGGAGACAGGAGAAGGGCCACATACGTGAGACAAAGTCCCTGCTGGGATAAGGCCCAGAATTTCCAAACACAGCTGCAGGGAAGACGGACCGCCAGCTGCCAGGTCCCACTGTCCCCACCCCCACCATGTTCACTTTCCTGCTATGTTCTAATTAGAAAGCACAGAAGAAACCTTGGAATGTATTAAAAAAGGAGACTTTAATAAGTTTTTCTCCAAAGAGGGGAAAAAAAAGAAACCTGTGAATTAACCCACAATTCCCTTCTGTAAAGTGGTTTTTTTGCTGTTGTTTGTTTGTTTGTTTTTTGTTGTTGTTTTTTTCTTTCCCACCTGACGTGGCATCAGGGCTTGGGCACAGCACTGAGCCTGCGGAAGGACTTTCTAGGCAGGGCAGATCTGCCTTTCTCAGCGTGAATTCTTTTGTTTTTCCCTGTGGCCAGCTGCTACAAAGATGCAGTTGATTTAGATTAAACAGGCTGAAGAGCACTCGTCACTGTGTCAGGCCAGGCATGCTTCTCCAAAAACAGCGTTAAGCAGGTACGGTTTCCAAAAAAAAAAAAAAAAAAAGTCAAGGGGCTGTTGACAGAGGGGCACAGGCTGCTCAGGACTCCTGGAACAAGACCAGGCAGGGCTCCTCGGAGCGCAGACCTGGGTCCCTCCCTGGCCGGCGCTGGGCCCTCTCTTTCTGCCTGTCCTCACCCTTGTCCTGCTCCTCCCTTTTCCCCGGCTGCCACTGGCTTCTATCTCCATTGTTCCCCGAAGCCCAGCAGCCAGTGTGCAGCCGGGCCCAGCACACGCGCGCAGCAGCCAGCAACTTCCTCTGAAGCTGCAGTGCATAATTACAACCAGCTGCTCCGGGCTGTGGGCCGGCCAGCTCTGCAAACAAGCGTCCTGATGCCCTGAGTTCCAGGGAGGCAACAGCCTGCTCTTGGCAGCAGTCAGTTCTCCGAAGGAAGTGCCCACGCCCTTGGAAGAAGAGGGAGCAGCCTCTCTCTCTCTCTCTCTCTCTCTGTGCCCAGAGGCCAGCGCCCATCTGGTCGCCCCTCTTCCCCGCATCCGAGAGTGGTTTCTGTAGTTAATAGGAAGGTGCCTACTCTGTCACCTGCTGCCCTTGTCCTGTGGGCTTATTGTCTCAAGCAGGAGTGGGCGCTGGGGGCACGAGGAACCCAGGCTTCTGGTGGGCACCTTAGCTCACAGCGGTTCGTGAACGCGGGCAGAGACAAGGGCGGGGAACCTGCAGGAGCCTCAGCCAGCAGGAGGCAAAAAGACTCCCTGTGTTGCTTTAAAGAAAATGCTGCTGAAAAGCCAAACAAGGCCAGCCTAACCTCTGTAAGGAGAGCACGTGTGGGCAAGAGAGCTGAGGATCTGCCCGTGCCCTGCCTTGGAGCTGTGGGTTCATTCTGGGGCCTCGGTGATCTTTCAGGCTTGGCTACAAGGATGACTCCGATCCAAAATTAGGCTTTGAATGTGTAACACAAGGCTCCCCGCCCCACCTACCGCCTCTCTCTGCCCTCGCCCTTTCTTCTGAGCCTGGCTCTGCGCCAGATCTGGCCCTTCTCGCTCCTGGGGGAAGGGCTGGCGGCCGTGCTGTATGTGCAGCCGAGGCTCTGGGCTGGGTGGGGGTATACAGCACAGTGCAGGGTGAAAAGGGAAGATTGATAGGCTTGGGGAGGGCACCCAACCCTGCAATCACCCACCCCTTCGAGCCAAAGCTGGGGAAGACCATGCAGGTGGGAAGGCAGACGTGCCACCTGGGCGGCTCACACTGCTTCTGCCCACCTGTGCCTTCCAGCTCGGGTTCCTAATGGGCCTTTGGCAGCAAGAGAGCCAAGCCGGGCTGGGCCAGCTGCTCTGTCGTGCCCAACAGCAGCCTCGGAGGTGGGGAGCAGCTGGGAGTCGGCTGTTGAAAAGGAGCTGCTCATTTTCCAGGGCAGTTTCCCAGGGTTGCCCGCCGGAGCAGTGGCCGCTCAAGTGGGGCCGATAGGAGCATCTCTGAGAGGGTTCCTTCTTTCTGTCTGAGCGGCAAGCAGCCAGACGATGGCCAGCAGCAGCTGTCACGTTGGGGTTCCCCTTGGCAGATTTCTGTCTTTCCCTGTTTAAAAATCTCAGCAGAACTCTTTTTGCAGAGTGGCACCGGCAGGGATACTTCCTTGCAAGGAGCTGAACAACAGCAGCCTATGTCGGCCAAGGGCACGCGGAGACCCGAGGTCACCAATGAATGCGTGTCAACAACGGAGCTCGTGCCTCATCAGCTGCAGCTTTTCCGGGTTTCTGCATCAGTCACTGAGGATCTTGGCAATTTAATTCCCCCTAGGAAAAGAAATACCAGTTTGAAGTGCTCTCTTGGTGTTCAACCCATGCCTTCCCTTCTGATTCTTAAGCCTGGATACACCTGAGAAGCACATACAAAGCAAACGCATGTCTGTAATAGCATCACGACGCGGCTATTTCGGCCTGAATATTACTTGTGCAGCTTGACTGGCTCTTCCACTTAGAGCCGTCTGGAGGTCCCAGTGACTCAGTAATGTGATTTTTTGGCAGGATTTTCCTCGGGCTTGCAATGAGGAACCAGCCTAACAAGCAAACAGACGTGTCTGGGTTCTCGCGTCACCGCAACCCTTACTTGAGAGCATCGGGGAGAAGAGTGTGGCTTCGGAGGGCCCCACGCCTCCAGTTCTCCCGCGGAGGAGTGTGCAGACCGCCGCCTCCGCCCTGCTGTACCAGCAAGGAGGAAAGGAGATGCGGAAGAACCGCCACTGAACAAAGTTCAGTCTTCGGGATTATCCAAAATGAAGTGGAGAGGGACAAGCACCAGGTTTGGAGACGAGAGACTTACTTTCACAACTCTGCCCCTAAGTCCCGTGCAGCAATCCACTCACTTCTCCTGGTTTCAGTTCTCTCATTAGTAAGGAAACGCATTTTGTGGGTGAAAAGTAACCTAGTAGGAATAATAACGGCCATAGGCGCTCCTCCTACTTGTTTAAGCTTCTCTATTACTTAAATGAAAATTGAGGTCCAGCCACGGAAGTGGGTTTCCTGGAACGCCATTCACTGAAGTGTGAAGAAATGCAAACACTTTACCTGGACAGAACATTATCTTTTTGTTTAAAAAAGATGGTCTTCTGTAATGTTTAGACCGTCAGCTGGGGGGTTATTTTACCACCTAAAGGGAAGCACGAGTCTTTCTGGCTCCTTCTAGCATCTCCCGGTGCTTTACAAAGATGTTCTTGACTCGCTGAGAGCAAGGTATCATGTATCACTCTTTCCACCAACAGATGGAGAAACTGAAGCGTCAAGATGTGACGCAAGGTCACAAGGGAGCAGGTGATAGACTGGCTCCTGGTCTCTTGATCCAGACCCTGCTCTGCTTTCTCTCTCTCATAAACCACCATCAGTAACTTCATTTCCAGGCCCAACAGTGCAAACAAGGGCCCACAGCGTGCAAAGCATTTGTGTGCAAATGGGATCTCCACTATCCGAGGCAGAACCCAGAGCCTTGAATAGAAGTGGAGGGGAAAGAAACAACTGTTACCACGGGAGGCAGAACCTCCATCAAAGGCCAGTCTCACAGCAACATGGCAGAAATGAGGATGTCATAAGTGGGAAATTCATTATCACCCGTCAGCCTACCACCACCAACGTATCAAGATCATACAAACCTAATGGCAGGACACCCTAAACACTGACTTTATTTAAAAACCTGTCTTTGACACTATATATACTCTTACATGGAGATTTTTTGTAGTAGCAGAACTGTGCAGAGACACAGCCTGATGACAAAATAGGAAAATTTCAGGTTAATGTTCATATGTTGTGATATTGCATATCATCGTTTATCAGTCAACCAAATGCTCAGGTTGCTTGAACATTTCTATTCAAAATTTAAGGTTGTGACCCATTTTCTTCTTACATCTTGTCTGCTCAAACACATACCTTAGTCTTTCAGGTTTTCAGGCTGGCTCTGCCACTCACTTGTCTTGCGATGAAGAGCTTTAGGCAAGAGCTCTGAGCCTCAGTTTCCTCATTGTAAACGAAGCGACCATACCAATCTCAATTTTTTTTAAGATTTTATTTATTTGTCAGAGAGAGAGTGAGCGAGAGAGCACAAGCAGGGGGAGCAGCAGGCAGAGGGAGAAGCAGACTCCCTGCTAATCGGGGAGCCCCATATGGGACTCCATCCCAGGACCCTGGATCATGACCTGAGCCAAAGGCAGATACTTAAGCAACTGAGCCACCCAGGCGCCCTATTTATACACACACACACACACACACACACACACACACATACATATACATATATATGTATATATATGTATTTTTTTGCTAAGACGAATTGACTTCATGTTTATAAAAGTATTGAGCACAACTCCCAGTATGTAAAGAGTGTTTAGTAAATGTTATTTCCTTCTTCCTTGTCTTTAAATATATTCCTTGTAAAGTGTTTTAATTGTCGGAAGTCCTTCCCTATATGGCACACAATTCAGATGGTTAAGAAACGTGTAATGATCCCTTTCAAATATATGAAAAAAACGCCATCTCTGAGAGGTCGAGCGATTTGCTCAGAGTTGCACAACAAATTGGTGCAGGACTAGAAGCCTGGCACCTAGTCCTGTGACCTTTCCAGAAACTTCTGTCTGTTGCAGCCCCTGCCTCCATGTGGATGAAAGCAGCTGGTGCATGGTCCACCCCAAACCAATGCCAGTCCTTCGGTGCCTCCTCCCAGCCTTCCCTTCACTGAAGCCGCCGCTCCAGTCCCATCTCACTCCTCAAGAACTTCCCTCTTCCTCCACCTGGGGCTGGGTGTTCGGGGACGAATAATCTGCACGGCATCTGAGTCAAAACGAATTGGGAGGGAATGTTCTTTTCAATGAAAGCGTTGGATTAGACCCTGCCGTACACGTTACGTTGTTAAATATCTACAGCATGATAAAGTCATCCCAAATGTCACTAATCCCTGGGGGACTTATTAATAATTAAGCATTTTTAGTTCACTTAGGAATGCAGATTCCATTTAACAAGAGAACGTACACTAAATATGGCCCTTATATTGCAGCTTGCAACAGCATATGCTGGAGATCGCAGCTGGGTTTCTCCAGGACAGATGACAAAGTTAACGCAGGGATCAGTCTCTTCTAAAGGCAGCATGTAAGAGCCAAAAGTAGCATCCTGGATTGGTTTATAGGGTTTGTGTTTATTAGAAGTGTTTATTAGAATGACTAATAATGGAAGCCAGCCGACTTGGCAAGGATTGGGGGAGAGCCAGGAGAAGCCCGAAGGAAGTGGGATGATCTCGCAGAATATAGGGCAAAGCAGAGACCCAGGGGCCTGCAGTGGTGGCGATCATCTGTCCCCACTGTCATTGTTCAGCTTCTAAGGACCAAAATAGGCAAAGAAGGTATCCTCCTATATGTTCCACTTAACGGGAAGGCCATTTACGTTTTTCTTTAGCTTATTCTCAAAAGATACATGACCCTGATCCTACACACACACACACACACACACACACACACAGGAACAGCCACTTTTCTTTCAAAAGCAGTTTTATTTGCTTTGTTTTACTTTTAAAGATATCTGATTCTCTTTTCCTTTTCTTCTCTATTTCCTGGGCAAAATCAGAATACTGAATATCTTGAAAGAAATAAAGGGAAGCTTGCAAACAGGTTGCCAATCTTCTTTGTGTCTTTCAGAGATTAACGGTTTTTTTTCTCTTTTCTCCGAGGCCCACCAAAGAAGGTCCCTTTTGAAGAAGATCAAGGAGGAGAGACAGAGACAGAGAGAGAATGAGGGACAGAGAGAGAGAGAGGGAGAGAGAGGTGAAATCTGGGGAAATTGGTTGATCCAGCCTTTAGTTCTGGGGCTTTTCTAACTAGCTTTGCAATGTGTGATATTTTGGGCACGTTATTTACACTTTTTCTCTAGGTTCCTTTTCCTACCAATAGAAGTTATCATGATTTAGAAAACCCTTGCAGCCTTAACATACCCAAAATCTAGGCTTGAAGCAGGAAAGAGCCTTCCTCTCAATGGCACCTGGAGAATTTTGCAACCTTCACATAGAAAAGAACTGTGGATAAATTTTTCCACTTCCTTGTTTCCTGTCTTGAGCTACATGCAAATCATGCCGCTTCTTTACTCCCTCACTTAAAGCACCTGCTAACCTAATAAAAGAGCCATAAATTTAGCCATAAGGGCCCCAATAAAAAAGGATCCTCTCCTGACCAGGGAGGTCAGTGGGACAGGCTGTCACCAGGAAGTAGAAACCACAGGGAAGATTGTTGTCATGTCTGTTGTGACCCGCCTGGGTGCTGAAGGACTCTGCAAGCTGAGAAGCAGCAGAATTTCATCTGGAGAGCTGACTTGGCTCACTTGGCAGCCTTTTCATTTTCATCCTGACGTTATTAAGGTTCAGGGTGCAGCTGGAACTACTTCCGGGAGACTTCTGGTCAGAAAAAGGTGTGCGCCTGTCTATTCGTTCCCCGAGTCTCTGAAACCACTACTTCCTATTATTGGTCTGGGCAGGTGGGCTGAATCGAGATTCCCAACAAACTCTCAGGAAAGAACGGACACGGGCAGAGAGGAATGTGAGCAGGAATGGGGGAGAGAGCAGGGAGGGCACACAGGCTGTTTATCTGGAGATAGCAGCCTTGGGGAAGCCGAGGAGGAGGGGCCGAGTTTCAAAACAAGTTGTGGACTTAGAGACTGTAAAAAATGGTGGAGAAAAGATGACTAAGAGGTTTTCTTTTGCCACTGGTTTTCTCCTGCTAGTAACCAGCTCGTCCCCAAATGCCAACGGTGTCACACACACACACACACACACACACATCCTATCACCACAGCTCTGATAGTCCGAGGAGTTACTCTGGCTCTTTCTTTAAACAATCTAGAAAGCTCGTTGGGTATTGTCAAGGCTAATCAATTAGAATTATGCTTATAACCAAGGGGATCTCATGACCCTTGGTTCATAAACTGCTTCAGATGGAGACTGAACGGTCATATCCAATAGGGCACGGCCTTGCTCTTCAGCAGATGAAAAAAATATATGTGTACCCACGCGTGTGGTGAGGTTGTTACCTGGTTCAGCAGCTGTTCATGTCCCCCAAGTTTCTGGCTCCTGGCAAAGAAAAGCATGTTTAAAATTTCTAGGGCTCTGAGCGTAATTACAGATTTTCCAAGCTTCTAGGGAGCCTAACCGATTCACTGCACAGATGATTAATTTGTGGCCCCGAGAAGTTGGCCAGATGAAGAACGGGTCACCCAGCTGGCTAGCCACAGACCAGGAGAAGAAACATGGGCCTCTAGGCTCCTTGTCCTGTGTTCCTCTACTCGGCAGATTCTAGAAGATCTGTTTTTGCAGAATTTCCTTTCCACTCTGTAGTCATCTGATGGGTTTATTATGCAAAGTCTTTACCAGTCAAGCTCTCCCCAGCGCTCTCTACTCCTGCCTACACCTGCTCCTTACAAGGCCGCCCATCTGCACAGGGATGGGGCCAGAGCGCTCGACTCCCACAGGACACTTATTCTTTTGCATTAAGCCCTTTCTCTTTGTCCCGAGGTTAATGCCTCTTTTCCTGGCCCTAATTTCCTTTTTACCTCTGTCTACTCACTTACCATACTTCATACACCAACATTTCTATACATTACCTTTAAATGAGGGAGATACAAAATGGAGCTCAGTGCACCACACGATACCTAAAAAATAATCTAAGATTGTGTAACAATTCTATGTTCTCTCTGTGATCATGAGATGGCTGGGACCTTTGAGTCACATCAGTATCAAACCTCTCCTTCTGGAAATGAGCTCGCATGACTCGCTCAAGAACAGTAGGCAGAGCTGGGAATAAACAGTCCCCACAGCGCTGCTGACTTTTCTTCTTTCTCTTATCCGCCACACTGACCTGAGCAAAACACAGTTTTCATCCTCTCTTCACTCTTGTCCCAACCCCTGGTGGAGATACTCACGGGCAACAAGTGGACTTGCTGGGAGCATTGACCGGATATGGAGAGGTAGGACCGAGGAACCACCAAGTCTTGCACTGTTCAACACATTAGCCCCATGCCATAACTAAGTAGTTGAACTGAAATGAAATTAAAAATTTAGTTCTTCAGTTGCACTGGTCGCCTTTCAAATGCTGAGTAGCCACAGGTAGCTAGTGGCTAGCATAGTGGGCAACCCACAGAACATTTCTCTCATCACAGAAACTTCTAGCAGACACCACTGCCAGACCCTCGGCCACCAGGGACTAATAATAATAACTACCATTTATTGAGTCCCAACAGTATACCAGGCAAAATTGTTGGGGTTTTATGCCCATTATTTTATTCATCTTTATAAAATTCATGAAGTATTATTTGCACCTGACGGAAGAAAGCATGGGTATTAAACATTCTTAATAATCTGCCCTTCGTGTTCAGTAGTAAATGGCAGAAATATGAGCATGGACCGGTTAATGGCAAACTGTCATATGAACTCCAGTTTCCTGTGAGGAACCTTAAAGACTGACAATATTGTTAACATTTATTAAGCCCCTACTACACTAGGTGCTGGGCATTGTTCTCGTAAATAACGTACATAAGTGGCAGGGACTAACCTGTGGCTTCCAATTCCAATCCTCGTTTGCAGGGCTAGTTGCTCTTTCTAGATGGGCTGTCAGATGTCTCTGCTCCGAAGGACCAGCTCTGTTTCACCTGGCCGTTGGCCTGCAACGTCTGTTGCGGTCTTGGCCAAGCTGTCATCACTAGAAGTCATCACAAAAGTCACGCTCGAGAAGATCTTGAAAGGAGTCCTTTGGCCTACTCTTTGGAGCAGTCCTACCTCAGCTCATCACAGGGTAACTTTAAAAGCATGCTATTGACAGTCCTTTCTTGACATCTGGTTGGCCCAGTAGAGATCCCTTCAGTCCTGGTGAGCTGGCAGCCTTCCAGGCATGTTGGTGACTCTGTCTCATCCTTTAATACGGAGCAGGTCTGGTAGGTGACCCCCATGAGCAGGTCAAGAAGCTGGGTGTGATATTTGCAGTGCTGGTCTATAGATTTTTTTAGTCTGGTCTAGAACGAAGTGCCACATGGATACCAGATTCCGCCTGCCAGCCTCATTAAGATAGCCTGAAATTTTTTTGGAGGGGGGAGGGGCTTACTTTTCTACTTCTTTGATACTTTTAGAGCATTACTGCTCTCTGAGAAGTAAAATCCAAGGGAGGTTTTCTCTTTTATTTTTCCGGTGAAATTCTTTGAACTACCAATAGGGTTTCATTGCATGGGTTAGTATTTAATCCTACTCAGCTTTTTGACTTTTCACACCTTGAGCAGTATTATAACTCTGCAGGATGGTCCAAAATCCTTTGAAGACTGATTCAGGTAGGGTAGCATAGCAGTCACCATATCACTTTATAAATGGCTTTCAGAGAGAGTGGCCTGTGAGTTGTCAAATTGGAAGGACCTCCTTAAGACCTTGAAAGGTAGGCTTCTTGATGTACTCTGGAACCAGTCTCAAACTATTAGTGGTGTAGACTGGCTGTGGGAAATGTTTTCAAATAAGTGGTAGAATCTTTGTGGAATGCCATTGAGTTTCTGCAGTCAGATCAATAATAGGCCACATGTAAGTCAACTCACATTGTCAAAGACTCTTGTAAAATTGGTGAGTAAGTGCACTTCCTCTACATCACCTACCACAAACACCACAGGAAAGTCACTCCCACCTCACCACTCAGCCCCAAAACACAGCTGTCTTTCAGAGGTACGACTGACCTGATTGTGCAATTGTTGGTTTGCTAGGATACCGACATGAATTGCTACAATGGGAAAGTGTGGCAGGTTCACAAGAGCCGTCTTATCATTCTCATATATTTTTTTTCCTTCTAGAGAAGAATGATGAACTTGAAATCCTGCTGTATGTCCTTGGCACTCCACATAATAAAGAAAGGTAAATACAGCTATCTAAGTAGCTTCTTACATTTCAACTTGAAAATTTCCTCAGGTGCAGGCCCGTGACTACAATTCATGATTCCAGTTCCAGCTTCCTTGTTGGAACAAATTCATATTTTTTTAACCTAAACTGGCATGGATACTCCAAGACATTGTACATTCCCTCTTGTGGAGAGACTCGAGCACAAGGTGATTGGCTATTTTAGAGGGAGTATTGTGAAGGGGATTTAAAAGCTAGTCGGGTGGCCAGACTAAATTACCCAATCAAAACCTGACAGGCTATGATTTAGCATGTTCCCTCGTCTGCAAATTTCTATATCCAGAATGTTCTACTCTTTAAACACATCATGCTTTTTTCTTCTCGGGGTCTTTGCCCACACTATGTTTTTTCCTGGAATATCAACACATGGCTAGAGTGAGTGTGTTGAACAGTTTATTCAGATGTTGATTTAAATGTTTTCTTCATAGCAAAGTCATTACTAACCCCCCTATCAGAGCAGGCACGTCATGTTATTCTCTGTCTCTGAATCCATTTAAATTTTTCCACGGAATGTATGACATTATGAATCTACTTAGAGTTTTCTATGGGTTGATGAGTCCAGTGGACTCATAAGGAGGAGCCCATGTCTGTTTCATTCATTAATATATATATCTGTGATTAGAATAGAATAGACATTGAAACAATTGTTGAATGTGTGACTGATGAATAAATATTAAAATCAGATTAAATTTATTTATCGAATCTAAGCTGCAGGATTTTTGAGGTGGCAGACATGTTTAGAGACACCCCACTCCATCATTTATCAGCAAAACATAAATACCCTCGGTTTCTTTTTTTCCTTACCCTATAAGATTGGTTGAGCTATGTAAATGTCTAAGTATTACATGATAGCTGTTTTGATTAGGTTACACACTGGGACTTGTGTCCAATCAGAAATTCCAGCAAAAGAAAAAAAAGGAGTCGTGTTGTGTTGCGTTGTGTTTGTTTGTTAAACAATATCCAGGGCTTGGATGATACCAATAGTCTACCAGTTCCTTCCCAGTTCATCTGAAACAATCTTATCATCCTTGGGACTCCACATACCTCCAGCTTGTCTGATTGGAGGGGTGGATCCTTGAAGTCTTCCTCGGCTCCCGTGGGTGGACAATGACCCTGCCTGTCTACTCGTGGTCACTATGGTGACCTCTCCAGGTGGGGGCTGGTCACATTAAATTTGTTAGGACCAAAGTAGAAGGCACCAGTGACCAGATGCATCAGGAACAAAGAGGGAGGAAAGCAGGGTCCTGAAAATAGAAATCACATCAAAAAATAGATGACGAGTTGATAATGCCTTGAGGCCTTTGTTCAGGAACACTCTGGCACTATAAAGGGAAGAATGACAGCACAGTATTCTTCTGTGAAGCATGAGTTGGTTTTTCTTCAAGAGTTCTTCCCAAAGAAGGCCTTGTGGGTTGTGGCTAACTCTGTTTTCCATTTTTATCTAGATTTGTTCTTTAACGCAAATGTTATTCTTTTTCCAAGGATTGCTGTATCATCACATTAAGAATAAGATAAACAAACTTGACAAAAATTCACTGGAAACAATAAGTGTGGTAATTGCATATTCTCGTCCTAGGTATTCCTTTTTTGTTCTCAATTAAAAGCAGTTCCAGCAGTTGTGTATGGCTGTATCATTTGTTCACCTTAAATAAATACTTTGGAATCTAAAAATATAGCAGAAATAAAACTTTCTGAAAAAAATAAAAAAACTGAAACTTAGAATCACATCAAAAATAAGAAATGGAATTTTTAGGGGATCAGGATGACTTTCAAGAGGTGGAGGTTTCCTGACAAGCCAACAATGTTAGGGCCCTAAATCTGGGGAGTGTAAGGGTTTGTACAAAACAGCCTCAGACCTCTGAACAATAGAGATGCCCAGTCAGATATTGCAGATTTGCTTAGACTTAACAAAATTACTGGTTTGCTGTACTCACTGGCAGACAGTTCACAAAAGAGCAGGATCTCAAGTAGCATTTGGTCAGCTCAAGACTATTACCTAGTAAGTCATTTTAATTCATTCTGCTGAAATGAAACATGTGATTCCTAAGGAGGACTAACAGTGGAAAAGCATGAGACTGCTACTAGGCAGAGTCGTGCACAAGACCGAGCCCACCACTTAGGGGCACGGCCTCAGCCACACGCTTCTGCCTACAGGGGACTGAGAGAAATGACCAGGAGACTTCTGGAAGAAGCCAAGTGACCTGACCCCTGGAACTTTCATAGTTATATGAAATAGCCCAGTTCCACATCCCTCAGGACATGGTAACCTGTCTCTCTCCCACCCAGCCTACAGGCTAGTCAGCAGCAGGCTTCTAACATGAAGAGTGAAAGATCTGACACAGCTTCCTTTTCTGTGCTCACATTCCCCTCCATGACACACGGCAACCAGCACAGCAGAACAGACACAATCATAATAAGACCAAAAAGCAGCGACAGTGCTGGCAATTTTATACTGGCACCAAGTACTAGGACCGGCTGTGGGGAGAAAGGGCAGGGAGGGGCGGGAATACCCTACCCTCAACCCTTCCCAAAAGCAGAGCTTAGGGCTACTCCTAGCTCAGTCCTGCTGGGAGACTCCAGCTTGAGCCTCCCCCCATAGATCCTTTGGCGGTGGGACCTCCAGAATAGGTCAACGAGGGCCTTTTAGACTCAGACACGTATATGGGACCGTAATCGCAGAAGTGAGGGGACAGGACCCTTATTACCAGCCCAACCTCAGTCGATGGAAACCCTATGGCTCTCCTGAATGTTGATGAATTAGTCATCTAGTATTAATACATCTAATATAGCATCTCTACCGTTTAAATAAGCCTACTTTTTTTTTTTTTTTTAAATCTCATACAGTTTTTCTGTGAGGAATTCAGGGATGGCTTAACGGTGTGGTTTGGGTTTAGGGTCTCTCGTGTGGCCAAGATGCGAGCCAAGGCTACAGTCATCTGAGGGCTTGATAGAGGTTAGGGGATCTACTTCATCCCCGCTGATGCCCTCACACGGCTGGCAGGCTGGTGCTGGCTGATGGCAGAATCAGCACACGGCTGTTCCCAGATACGTGGAGCACTCCACGTAACTGCTTGAGTAGTCTCATGACATAGTGGCCGGCCTTCCCCACCGTGAGTGAGTGATAGAAGAGAGAGCGAAGTAGAAGTCACAATGTGCTTTCCGTGCTAGCCTTGGAAGTCACACACTGTCATTTTGTAATACTCACTTTGGTCACACAGGTCAGCTCTGTTTAATAAGGGAGGAGACTACACCAGGACAACAACCATCAGGAGACAAGCCTTGAGGGCCATCTTGGAAGCTGCCTATTGGCCATACCACTGCCCAAGGGAATT
The DNA here is from genome assembly GCF_020171115.1 of Neogale vison. Classification (NCBI taxonomy): domain Eukaryota; kingdom Metazoa; phylum Chordata; class Mammalia; order Carnivora; family Mustelidae; genus Neogale; species Neogale vison. Next base: position 71,781,247 of record NC_058101.1, on the reverse strand, counting down.
GGTCCACCCTTTGACTGAGCTTCTTCCCAAAGCTATACAAATCTGATGCTCGTGGGAATGTCTAAGTGTCCTTTTAGAGAAGGGTCAGCAGCTCCTGACCTCCCACCCGCCTCAGGTTGGTGCCCGCCCACTATGTGCCACACCCTAGTCACCACACTTCTGCTTTGGTGGCAGCATGCACGCAGTCAGTGCTAAGGAAGTCACCAAGGAACCGATGATGAGCCTGGCACATACCACGGCTTAGAATGCAACTTTTAAGCAAGCCCTACCCCTAAAGAACTTTCCAGCTGGAGTATCGCTCTAAAACAGGCATCTGGTGGCCCCCAAAAGTTCACAAGCCTTTTTCAGTGTCTGAATTACACCTGTGAGGCTCTGAGGAGAATGTGGCCTCACTGGATTTCTGCTCTCTTCCTGCAGGAAAAATAAGCCTTGCTGACTCAGATGGGAGTAGAGAGGCTAATTGTTAGCTGTTGCTGGGTTCACCTTTGCCGAATGGCTGTGGAAATTCCAGTGAACTTCCATTATCTTCTGCAAGACAATCTAACCTAATTTCAACTGTCAAATGGAAAATTTTTAATTTACTTAAGAGATAGTACACGATAGGCAGTTTATATACACTATCTCCATTAGTTTTCACAGAAACCATGCGAAGTAAGAATCAGACCACCGTTTTTATCAAGTAGCAGACTGAAGCTCAGGGACCTTAAATAACCTGCCCAATTTCCCAGCTAGCAAATGAGGGATCTAGGATTCCAACCTGGGTGTGTCTGACTGGGGAAACCCACGTAATGCGTTCTAGCAGAACTCTCCTAAGGAGGAGGGCCTATAAAACCAGTGAGAATGCATATCGGGGAAGAGGAGGAAAAGAACCTAACAGCCACAGCCCAACCTCAGGGGCAGGAGGAGGGCCTGGGGCTGAAGGCAGCAGGGAGACCCATGTCATCTTCTGTTAGAGGTGGCCAGTCTGAAGACGTTCCCTTGGATCTCCTCCTCCAACCCTTCTCAGGTCTCGGCAACAATGATTCCAGATCTGTCTCAAGGGCAGCAAACTGTGCATCTTCCTCCCTCTCTAAGGAGAGTCAGGTTGTTAATAATCATAGTTACTGTAGCCAGGCCTCCTGCTAAGTTAAGTACCACTTTTAAAAAATCCTCACAACATTCCTATGAGGTAAGTATTACTGCCGCATTTTATAGCTAGGGAGATGGAAGCTCAGGGAGTTTAGGAACAGCCCCAAGGTCACAAAGCCCCAGGTGTTAATGCTCACGTTTCAACCCAGGCCTCTGACTTTAGGGCCATCAGGAATCTTAACACCATGTTCTACTAGACAGAGGTTGGGGGTCGTACGACCGCGTGGCCCGCTCAGCGTCGCGCGAACTGACAGCGCCAGCCCCCGACGCAGGAGGGGCAGGGTCTGGTGGCTCTTCTCGGAAGGAGGACTGCTGATGGCGCCAACCGGGGCCAGGCACCCACAGGGGACCCTGCTGCTCCGGGGCTCGGCCAGACCCTGTTGGTGGGGACGTGGCCCTGCCGGCAGGTCCTGCCCCCAGTCGGAGGGCAGCCCCGCGCCCGGCTGCACAGCGTTTGGGGTGGGCTGGGGCTCCGAAGCCCGAGACGGCTGAGCGGGGGAAGGACGCGTCCAGGCGCTGGCGAGCCGAGGCACCGCGGCTCGTGGGACTCCGCACCCAGATCACCATTTTCCTCCCAGTGGCCGGTTCTCTCCTTTGGAGGCAGCCACCGCCGCGGAGGGAGGCTGGGGGAGGGAAGTGAAGGGGCGCCCCGCTCCCGGGCAGCGAGACCCCGGAGCCTTTGTGTATTTGGAACCCGATTCCCCACCTCCCTTCCCCGCCTCCCATTCCCGCTTTCTTTCCCCCTAACCCAAGTCCCAGTAGAGTATCCAGCAATTAGCACGTGAGGAGGGGGTGGAAGACGGCGGGCGGGCGGGGGTGGGGGCGGCGGGACCCCCTGCTCCCGTCTCCCCACCAAGCCGGGATCAGCCCCTCGTTCCCGCCTGCGCTGCCTTCGTGCGCCACCTACCGGCTGCTGGGGGCCACTGCGAGCCCACCAGAGCTGTTCCTAGGCAGATCTTGATCTCCGTGGACAATAGACAATGGGATTTTTTTTTTGAACAATGATTTATTTTGGGGGGTGGGGATAAGGAGGAAGGAGGGAGGGAGGAAGCAGCAGTGTGTTTGTCATCGCTTTAGAAAAAAATCTCTGTTCTATCATTGTTTCTGCATATCCATTATATTGAGGACAAAAGAATCCCGTTCTGGAACAACAAAGCCAAGGGAAATGTTTTCTGTGGCTGACATTTAATTGTGTGCACAAGGTGCTACATTATCATGCGGCGAGATTGTAGAAAGGAATAGGGCACAGCTTCAGTTCAAACCCCTGACTTTTCTGCTTTAAGATGTGGGCTTTCTTACCCGAGTCTCATTTTATATAGCCTCATAGATCTCATGCATGGTATACACCGCACGCAATTCTGTGTTTCTGTATGGTTTTCCAACCCATCACAAGGCTTTCTTGTGGGTGATTTTCACACCACCTCCCAAGTCTGTTCTTTTACAGCTAAGAGGGATAATCACACTTTGCCTCACAACCTCTTCACACGGTCCTTACCAAGACAATCCTAATTTTTAGGAGCTATTAGGAAGCTTGGGGAACACTTAGTCCCACCTCTGGTTTTACAGATGAACGACAGAGAGATGCCTTGACCAAAGTCACGCAAGTAATTCGAGATGGAGGCAGGATCAGACCCCTTGTGTCCTGAACTCTGGTTTCTATTATGATCTACTGTTTGATGTCCTGATGCCCAACACTCCCTGACTTGCTCACCCTCATGGCCTCTTTTCCTGGAGTGGGGTGGGGGGCAAGCCTCCACACAGTGAGCTGTGCTCCACAAAGATGGGTGATAAGTTGGGGTGGTTGTGGGGGGATGGATAGAAGTCCCCCCTGTTTACCCCTTTCTCTCTGTCTGATGAAGAAGGGGGGCAATGTGGATATCCTTTTCATTTGTTTATTTCATTATTTTGCTGTGAGTTAATATGTAAAACCTATGGTAATCATCCAAAAGTCTCCAGAAAATGCTTTTCCTGGGTTTCATGAAGGTCTTGAGCCCCCAACCCTGACTCGAGGCTAAGCTGGTTACTGGGAACACAAGAAAGGTTTTCCATCTTTGAAAACTGCTCAGGTCTCTTGGCAAGAGTGGTTTGCCCTTGGGAGCCTGAATAATACAGATTTCCTTCTAAGGTTCACGAAAAATCCTTGGGGAGTTGCAGACAGCTGATCATGCTGTAGAACAGAGGCATTTTTCTTCTGGCACCTTCTAAAACATGCTACAACAGACGGCGCTCCCCTTTAAACCCTTAACTGTGTCACGCTGAGAGAAGAATCGAGTCTTAGATGAGAAGCTCAGTAAACATCTTTGCACATCCAAAATAAGGCAGCCCGTCATAGAAGTCTGCTTATTTTAAAGGTTGTTCAGTCTGTTTAAAGCAAATAGACCAATCTCACAGTCTGCAGTCAAGGAGACAACAAGCAGAGGAAGTTTCAAAACAAAAGGCCAGAACATTCCCTAACTCTCTTTAAGCTGTCTTCTGAAAGCACAGAGAAAAAGAAAACACACTTGGCTTGCAAGCAGTTCCTCAACCTTTCTGCTGGGTTCTGGCACTTTAAGAACTTGGGTTTGTACAGGGGCCACGGGAAATGTTAACAGGGAGCTTAGATCTCTAAATCCCCTCGTTTTCATTTGTTTGTTCCTTTTTTCCCTCTCTGGCAGCAGCAATTCATCCTGTCTCTACAAAAAGCCCCACGGTTTAATGATATTTTAATATGACAACCACACACTTACAAACACCTTGCCTCGAGGATTTTGTGAGAATCAAATGTGATCAAATGAGATGATGTAGGTGGAAGAACTTTTAAAAGTCTAAGGTACCCTTCAGATGTGAAGTGTTATTCCCATATATCCCAGGTTCTCCAAGTATGGAACTCGTTCATTGGAGCAGCAGCCTAACTGTTCCGCCAAGTTGTGATTCGGCCCATTTTTCAGAACTTACAGTTACATGGTGGGGGGAGGGGGCAGGGGAAGCTTCATGTAAATTTTAGAATGTCCAAATCTCATTTTAAAGAACACCCTCCCAGCATGTTGGAGTCTGGGGCGTGCTGGAACACTGGTGACTCATTGCTTCCCCATGTCCTTATTTGGTAGCATGCAAATAAAAATGATCATTTTCAGATTTAGATTTTCTCAGAGTATGGTGTGAGCAGCTATTTTTGCTTTTGCTCCAGTCACCATTCTGTGTAGTAGAAAGTGCATTTAGAGTTGTAAAACCTGTTTTTCCATTTGCAGCCTACATTTAAATATGGAAGACAGCATCTCAAGTACTCCCGATTACCTACAGCAGTCACCACGCTTCCCTCCGGGACCTCGTGCACGCAGCCCTCCTTTCCACCCACGTAAGGCCTTCACGTTGCTGCTTGACAGGACGATTTCCATATCACCTACCTATGGAGCACCTCTCTGGAGGACACCTCAAGCGATTGGCGGGTGTTTGGTAACTCACCCTCTTAATATCTCTGTTGGAGAGAGAGGGATTGATTGAAATGACGCCCACTTTGTGGAAGGGGAAACCCAAAGCAGTGAGCGGGTTTCTGTGTTGCAGACCCATGCAGTTCACAGCCCTATGCTGAAGAAACACATGATGGAAGCCACTCAAGATGAGTAAAGCTTGGAGCCCCAATTTCCCTACTAGTTGTTGTCCTATCTTCCTAAACCAAGCCTGCTATTAAGTTTCTCCAGAGGTCAACGTCTAAATTTACTTTCTGCTCTTGAAGATAGCCAAGAGACCCATTACCTAATTTAACCGCAGGCTCCACCCAGCCCCCATCATGGACCTGACTCAGCAGCCCAGGTCACGACTAGCTTCTTACGAGCAGGCCTTCAGATGTTAGTGTCGATGATGCCCTTCGAGGATAACCCGTCCAGGCTGGCCAGCTGCAAGGCTGATTTCAAGCTGGTTTCAGTTAAACCACATTCCGGTATCTATTTCCTTTCTCTTCTAAAAGGAAACCTTCCGTGGCTACTTGGGGCAAGGTTGGCGGCCCTAACTTCTTGGAAGTTTCTGTTTACGGGCTTTGTGAGGCAAGGAGATGAACATCAGCTTGTTCTCCTCGTGCCTCCTTCACTGCCCTGGGCACTGTCTCATGTTCCAGATCTGGGTGAGGACCAGAATCTGACACCAAATCTGGACGAAACACGGGTCAGGGTATTGCCACCAAAATTGTTTAATTGCAGGTGTTTAGAGGTGGGACTGAAAGAGGGTGCTGGCAGGTGTTGTACCTTAGGCAGCTTGAGTGTACTCTCCATGCCTAAAGCCACCTGCCTTACACAGCCGGGCCCGCCTGGGGCTTGGCCTCTGGGGACTCCATCTCAGAGGAGGAGCTGGGCATGTGGCTGTTGACTCTACTGCCTTCCCCTCCAGCTCTACCATCTGTACTGGGGACTTCTGTCCTTGTAAATTCTTGCAATATAGGAAATGCCCAGTGGAAATGCAAAAATAATCATGTCATCTTTCACACATTTATGGTATTTGGGCAATGTTTCTAATAGCCGCTAAGGGACAAGAGTTTATCTTTCTATCTTACATCTCATAAATCTTTTCTTTTTCTTCTATCACTAGCGTAAATTGTGCTTAGTCCAATAACAAGGTTAAAATTATAGTGCTTTTCATCATTACAGAGATGCTCTTGCTTCTGATGGGGACAACGGCTACATCGAAAGCTTAGCAAATTTATTTTTTCCCTTCGCCTGCACCGGGATGTCATCTGGAAGACAAGATTTTCACGTAGCTGTGCATGGGCTTTGTTCAAGGCCTCTGTGAGTGAACACACTTACGGGAGAGGCCTGTAACCTGCAGGAGAGTCGGTTATGTGCCTCTGTTCTTCCCCTGAGTGTCTTTTTCAGACCAAAAAAACCCAAAAAACAAACAAAATGGGAGAGAGGCCCCTGAGGTATCTGGCAGTGTTGAGGAGAGCAGGCTATAAATATAAACAAGCTATTTAACCTCTCTGAGCTTGTCTCCTCATTTGGGGATAATAACAGTGCCTCTTAAGTTTATTATGAGGATTTAAAGCAACAGAATGTGTAAAGAGCTTAGTACAGTGCCTGGCACATAATACTAAGTATTTGTCAGCATCATCATCATGACCATTTCTACCCTCCTGCTGTCACGTGACAGCTTTCTGCTCTGCAGGACCCTATAGTTGCCAGAAGCATCCGCGTGCCGTTGCCATTTTGTACCTCTGGCTGTGCTGTCATGAGTCCCCACTTCGCCTTCCGGTTCCCCAGGCAGGGAACATTCCCCGGCAGAATTGCTGATGAGCTCGTGGAAACCTGAGTCTCAGGCAGCAACGAAGTCCTCATACAGTCAACCTCACCTTTCCACTAGTGACGGCTCCTTCTCCCCCTGTAGCTGGTGACGAGGCTCTCCCTGTCAGGCTGCCACGCCCACCACACAGCAGGGGTCTGTTGCAGGTGGGAGAGGCTCTTCCCACCCTCCGCCAAGCACTTTGGCCCTGCAGATGCTTCTCTTCTGCCCACATAGCTCCGGGAGACCCAGACCCAGGTGTGCAAATCACCCCCATGTTCGGGCTGTGATAAGATGGTTATTAACAAGTTTCACTCCAGCTTTTCCTCATGTCTGAGTGGAGGTTTCATCTTGTCCCCTTTTCTGGATATGTCCTCATCGATGACTTTCCGCAGTTTTCTGTGGTTCTGCCCAAGGCCAGCGTCTGCTGCCAGCTGTCTGGGAGACACTTCCCTCCCATGCCTAGTTTTTGACTGAGGGTTACGTGAAGATGTTTTCTGCATCTCCCCGAAGAAGGCAATCCATCTAATCAGGTTGTCACCCCCAACGGAGGCACTAGCTCTTCTCTCCGGAATACAAGGCCAAGACCATGCCGACCTCTCTCGTCTGAGCTCTTTACTCCAAGTTCCTTATTTTCAAACTTGGTCAGACATTCATTAATTGTAGAAGCGGAAGAGCCCTTTCGACGATGTCTGAGTTGGAGCACGGCTCTCTGTCTCTCCTGAGTTGCAGGGTCTGCTTTCTCTTCTCTTTCTGAGTAATTCCGTGAGCCTCAAGAATAGCGTGTCTTTTCCTCTCTGAGGAAGCAGGCCCCAGGTGGAAACTATAGTTCAGGTTTGGTTTTTGGAAATGATAGATCATATGGACTGACCATTTCTTCCTAATCATAATCTTCCTAGCTAGCTAGCTATTGTCTAGTTGTCTCTCTGTCGTCTATTTATAGTTTTTTGTTAGTAACTTCTTGACATCTGACCCAGAGTACTTGCACAGAAGGGGAGATGTGCCAAGATACAACTGACCATGAATACAACGGCCTGGTTTTTGCCAGACTCTCTGTTTGTCCTCAACAAGTGGAACTGGACACTACTTTGAATTACAATACTACATTAGACTGCGATAGAGAAATGCCTGGAAATGCACCCGGAGCGGTTTATTACTGAAGTTGATGTAAGTCAATGGAAAAATGCATTGGCAATGTTCAGACACAGAGGAAACACCCTTTTCTACAAAAGGTTGCATAAGGCTGACCAGGAATCAATCCTTACAAGATTAAAATGGACGCCCTAATTTGATTTCTCTCTCTCCTTTGAAACCCCATTTCCCATGGATTCTGAATTCTTTCATCCTTTCTTTACTTCATAAAATCTCTCACTATCGTTTCTTTCTTTCCGTTCCTACTCAAACCCTGGTTAAAGTCCTCTTCTCTTCGTGTCTGGTTCACTATAATCACATTCGAACAGCTCTATCTATTTCACATCTTTTCTCTTTAAACATCGTCCTGAAACTGCCATCGGATTAATCTTGTTAAAATGCTGCTTTCTCCAAATTGCACTGCCTCCCCATCTTCCAATTTCCCTACAGGACAAGTCTCAAATTCTCTTGGTATGGCAGTAGAATCACCTCCCGAGGCAACTTACTCCTCCACTTCCCACATTCCCAGATTAGCCCCCCACCCCTTCATCTAAAATGCACTCCCATTCCTGGACACACCTTTCCTTTGCCTTTCTGCTTTCCCAGCATCTTCCCCCATCTCAGAGGGGGGCTTAAATGGACTCCCAGTTGAAATGATGGCTCCCCTCAGAACATCCTGTGATGTTGTTTGCATGATTAATTTCACACATGCAACAAACATCTTCTCTTGGCTTTTCTTCTCACGGTTTTGAATTGCTTCCTAATTTTCATGTGCTAGCATGAACATGCTCTCCTAGCATGTCCTGGGTAGTGAACTCCTTGCAGATGGTTGATTTGTAGTATACGTTTCTTCTAAAGTATCTTGCCCAGGCCTTGCACTAAATAGGCATTCAAGAATATTGGACGTACTACACAGAAAAAAGAGCCACTGAGGGTGCCTGGGTGGCTCAGTTGTTAAGCATCTGCCTTCTGCTCAGGTCATGATCCCAGGGACCTGGGATGGAGCCCAGCACTGGGCTCCCTGCTCAGCTGAAACCCTGCTTCTCCCTCTCTTACTCCCCCTGCTTGTGCTCCCTTTTGAGCTGTCTCTCTCTGTCAAATAAATAAATAACATCTTTAAAAAAAGAAGAAGAAGAAGAAGAAGAAAGAAAGAAAGAATGAACGAGCAACTGGAAAGGAAAACAAATCAGTTGAGCCGTTTTCATCACTGGCCCAGAAGTGACATGTACAGAGTTTTTTTCCTGTGCATGTTGAATTTGAGGGAGATGGGAGAGAATGTGTTTTTCAAAGTATTACATATCCAGAAAGAATCTTGTGAGGCCATCTTGCCCAATTTCCTGGCTCTATGTCATCTAAGACAATGAGATCTGTCCTATACTTCAGGACCCCAGAAAGAGAATACCTCTTGGCTCTTTTCCACAGTTAAAGTGTCTGCTTTGGCTCAGATCATGATCCCAGGGTCCTGGGATCTAGCCCTTCTTCAGGCTCCCTCTCCTCCTTGCTCTTGCTCTGTCTCCCTATCTCTGTCACTCTCTCTGTCTCTCTCTCTCAAATAAATAAACAAAATCTTTAAAGAAATTTGGTTGTCCATGCTCATCTCAAAGAATAACATTCAGTCATTTGGGAGTGGGGGCAAATGAATCTGATAACTCTGATAAAAGCGGTCTGGAGAACACACTGAAAGAAGGAAACCACTCTGATTTAATATTTTTTAAAAAATTAGTTTAGGCCTATTAATTCTAGGACCGTTTTCTGCAAACCTTAAAAAAACAGCTGATTAATAGTTTTCCTTAATAATTGAATGTCCTTCTAGGAGTATTTTTAACCTCATCTGTATTAAGCTCTGAGAAACATTCGCTGTCCCATACATATTTATTGAGCACTACTGTGCCAGGCGTCATGGCTATCAAGATGAATGAATTAAGTAATAAGGAAGGTAGATCCTCATTTTTAGGAAGCTCACAGTATAGTGAGTGGGAAGATGAAGCACCGTGATAGGGATGGCGCTGACCTGTCACCTTCCATCGGAAGTTTGTAGACGTTACATATGTCTGTGGCACTGCAGCAGGGGCAGAAACTTGGGACCCATTGTGCGTAACACTTGCCAGAAAGTCTATATAATATGTCTCCTCTCTTGCTCCTGTCTCTGTGCCCCTAGGGCAGATGAAAAGGCCATTACCCACCCCTCCAACTACTCTCCAGAGAGGATAAGCGGTATTCGTCAGTCCGCCAACCATGCCTTACAAAACATTTAGAATGACTACCACTCTGTAAGACAACTGGAAAGGGCTTTGGTCCTCCTTCCCCTGGCCCTCAACCTTGCCATAATTGTGTTACATTTCTTCTCCATTCATTTGGAGCCCTTTGATTTCACTACCACCAACACTAAAGGCCGAGTGTTCACTCCACTCGTGAAATAAATATTTAGTGAGTATTCCAACGGGTAAGTCACTTGCTGAATGATGTGATGAAAAGCCCAGATCCTACTTTGAAAGAACTTGTATCTAGTCTAGAGATACATGGTACATGTAGAGATACATAAATACCTTGTCACAAAGTCAAATATAAGCAAATACACCACAGGGCTCCTTCCAGCGGGATTGGGATGGAGAAGACTTGGAGAATGGGAGAGATGGAGAGTGGGTAGGTTTGCCCAGGGGAGGCAAGTTGGGGTTTGGATATGTCAAGCTGGTGGTGTTGAGGGGCATTCAGGGGAGGATGACTGACCAGTGATTAGTTAGAAAACGTGTGACCAGTGCATGGAAAGAGATAGAGGCAAGAGACACTAGTGGCAGATGAAACTACAAGTCTAGGTTCTATTGTGAAAAGACTTGCAGGAAGGAAAGGAGGATTGAAACACAAGAGCTATGTCTCGATGCACCATATTTTCTTATTAGACAACACTGTAATCGCTGAAAGGTTGAACATGTGAAATCTGAAATGTGAGTCTAAATATTTTATTTATTCATATAACTAATAAAATACATTTGATTTTTAACTCATTCTCCCTTTTTTTCCCCCCCTCGGGAGATGAGCTTAAAATATTTTCATATAACTTGACCAATTTCTCTGCCAAATCTGAGAAGGGGAGACATTTTAGTATCAGATGAATAATTTTGTGTTTATTTTACTCAGGAGAAAGTGGGAGGAAGGAGACATGGCATAAAGAAGAGAAGAGAACAGGATCTCTTTCTCACGGCCCCTATATTTATTAATGACTGAGGAAAATATCATGTATTCTGATTGTGACGTGACTGGGATTATATGCTTTTTAGAAGGCTGGGTTTAGTCTCAGGGTCTCGAATGCTGGCTGTTGAAGACCCCTTATCTTTGGCCTGCTAGGTTAAAACCGTGATCTCCAAAAATCTGCCCCACAGTCCTCATGAGCTTTGCTTTCGGCTTTATCTTCTTTCTTGTCTTTTTATATCCTCTTCTCTATTTCTGATAAGGAGTATTGAGGAGCAGAGTGATGGGAGCAGGGGAAAGTGGGGGAAAATGGCCATTAGAGAACAAAACCAAAGTGTTGATTTGAGAACTCCCTTTGGGTAACTGTTACAGGCATATGCAAAGTAAAGCCACGTGCATAATCCTGTTTGAATGCCTGTGTGCCTTCAAAACATCCCAGGCAGCTGGATGCTGTCCTCAGAGGAGATCCTGGGGGTGGGGGGGAATCCTTGCCGGAGCAACCAGAAGATTTTCAAAGACGCTCAAGACTTAAGTTGACTTTCTTGACATCAAGTTCCTCTGAGAAAAATGAGGCCTTGTCTTCCACAACTTAATTTAGGACCATCCCTGCTGCAGGGCCCACAGCCACGCCACACGGGAAGCCATCTAGAATGAGCTCATGCCCAGCCGAGGGAGGGGTTGGCACCAAGCGTGGCCCTCTGCATTCTAGATGGGCCTGCAGAAGCTCCCACTGAACTCGCTGAGCAGCTGGAGAGGGGGAGGGGAGCTCATCGCCTCTGAAACACCCCCCTTGGCCAAGCCAGCCTTTGCTGGCGAGGACTCTGGGACTGAGAGCAGGTTATCATCGCGGTACCCAGCGGTCTGACAGAGCCAACGGAAGAGCTCCGTGAGGTGAAGAGAGGTGAGGAGAAAATTAGCGAGGCTCAAATGGGATAATTGGAAAAGCAGAGGGAAGGCAGTAAATCATGCCTCTTTGGCCTGGCGCAGTTATCGTCTGGCAGGGGTGGATGAAGTGGGTCAGCGACCGCAGATGAAAAGCAAGATGAGGAAGGGTCTCGGGTGAAGGGGGGCCCGAGCTCTGACCACCCCGCCAAGGGCCAGCCCGCACAGGCCGCTGGCGCAACTCGCTTGGAAAGACAAAAGGACGTGGTGAGGAAACAGCTTTCCCACGTGAATGGGAGGCCTGTTTCATGTGGTCGGAGCCTAGATCTGTCAGTAAGAAGCGGGCTGGAAATGGAGACGCAAGCAACAAAGGGAGTGGTAACGGGTCCTGCCGGTTCTGGGTGGCTTCGGGCCACCTCCATCCCCACGGGCATCCTTGTTCTGTGACCTTGGGAAGTATGGAGCCTCTTTGGGCCTCAGTTCCTCGTCTTCCATAAAGAGCAATTATGCCAATAACGTCATTCGTATAAGGTTCTTAGAACCCATAGAAAACGCTCGCGAGGGTAGCTGATTAACACTTGAGCGAGAGGTTTTCAAGGCTCTGGAGGGCATGTTGGAAATTTGGGGGGACCTTTTGGGGTTGTTACAAGGTAGGGGGTACTACTGCCATTTAGTGGGTGGAGGCCAACAACAGCAAAATTATCTTGCATCCCACATGACCTCTGAGTGCTCCACACGATAGTTCCACACACGAAAAACCTGATGAACGTTCTGGTAACTTAGAACTTGGCTCGGTTTTCAAAATTTACGTGAGGTCTTTGTGCATTGTTTTAGTATACACTGAATTTTATACAACCATATAAATCAAGAATATGATTATACGCAGCTTTGTTCAGAGAATTGTCAAGAGTTGTTCATCATTTCAGAAAATCATGGATGGAAAAACAGCCACCTGTATGGGCTCATTTGTAACTATTATACTCCTGGGGCCTCTCCACATGGGTGAAGCCTCAGGACTTGACTGTGGCTTCTAATGCCACACGGCACACAGTCGCTGAGTGTTCACAAATCGAAATGCCCATTATTTTATGAAAGCATTGTGTTTTTCTTTTGTATCAGTTGAGGCATTGCATTGCTATCTTTTTGAAATGCGTGAAGCTGAGTTACGTTATTAATTTTATTCTGGATATTAAAGGAGCATTATGAAACAGTTGTTATCATAAAGAGGTGCTAGTTCTGATAGGTTTGAAAACCAAAGGTGTTTAGAGCTGAGCTCAGCACAACTCTAACTTTTGTACTTCTCAGAAATTGGTCCCAGAGACAAGGAAATCAGAACCCAAATAGAGGGCATTGCCCTGGTTTTGAATTACCCCTGTCCTCTCTCAGTTAAGGACTTGATGCTTGTTTGGAGGTCAGAACTTTTTGGTATATTGCCTACACTTGCCATCTTCTTGCCTTCTTGCCTTCATGATTAAGATGAGGTGATCTGTTGAGTTTCTGTAGAAAAATTACCTTCCAGAGAAAAGATCACATTTTCTTCTCCATGTGGGACTTCTTTCTACTTTCTCATTGTGAGAGCTAGATCACTCCAGAAGGCCTCTTCCTGGGCTTTCCGTCCCCCTTCCCTGTGGAAAGAGCAAGTCAGGCCAGTGGGAAGGACAGGAGGACTCCCTTTCACTATGGCACCTCTTGATTTATCAAGAGCTCTCTACCCCTCTTCGGGCCCCAAAACACAGTCCCAGGTCCCTCTGGGTAGACCTAAGCAAATCAGTTCAGAGGTGGTCTCTCTGACTTGACCACCGTAAGGCTTGGCATAAGGGAAGGGAGTAGATCTGCGTACTTTCTGACATGGGCAAAGACAAAGACGAGCACTTGCAGGAAAACTCTGCGGTGGAGAATATGTTATGGATACGGAGAGAATGGTCGTGTTGCCAGATAGCCATAGGGAAGGTGGCAAGTGGAGTCAGTTTTCTAAGGGTGGGTCCTGATTGCAGTTTCTTTCTATTAATATATTAGAATATATTAGTGGGGAAGATGTTTGAGTCAAGTCTATTGAAATCAAGAAAAAATAAAGAGCCGTTATAAATATTTCAGGGTGTATTCTGTGATGAAGCTGTATGCAGAGATGTACTATTTCCCAAAGATTAAGTTTTCCCATCTCTAGGTATCATAAGAAAATAAAAAGGAAGGGAAGGAGGAAGAGACAGAGGGAGGGAGGAAATCTTTGAGAAAAACTATTAATTAGGATTGAGGAGTTCTATTAAGTCTCTGTCTGGGGCTGGTTGTATTTCCCAAGTTGGCTGCAAAAATATCTCCCATCCCACAAGTTCTTCTGCAAAAAAAGTGAAGTCTAACCCCCTTCTCCCTTGAATTGAGCCCATCATGAGAGCAAAGCACCACCTTCTGCTAGAAGAGAGAAAAAGTGATAAGATTTCTATGGAGAACAAGAGAATTATTTGACATCAAACTCAGACCATGCCCACTGGACCTGGGGATCAGCTTTCAAAAATGGATGCTTGACATGGTCAGATTGGCAATGATGCTCAAGAGTCATGGGAAACAAGAGTGAGCTAGGAGGCAGCAAACATGTAAGCAGGGAGAAGAAGCCCTCGGGAACCAGGGAGGCATGAAGAGCAGTCAGCCAAAACTAGAGATCTGACCAGGTTGGGGCCTTACTGAGAAAGGCTATCTGTTACTGGACGACGTGACATCAACTTAGTCAGAATAGATGTCAGTGGTTGAGACCTTCAAGCACCTAACAATGACCTTAGACTGGAGGATGGATGTGTGTGGGGTCCTGGAGACACCCCATGGAGTTGAGTGGGAATAGTTTCACAGGGTTCCTGCCGTGCACGTTTTCCTGGCTGTTTTCCTCAGGTATATTTCTTGCTCTTTTCCTATTCTGTTCTGAATCAAAGGATCTGACCCCTGTTGGTTGCTTTTTCAAGACTGGAGGATGGGAGGCACTGATGGGTGAATGGAGAATGAATAGGGAGAGAGAGACAGAGATTTCTTCCTCTTTCTCTCTGGAGCAGCTCAACCTCTCTGGTTCCAGTTGATGCCAGGCAGGTCTGGTCCACTGTGGTTCCAGCCTCCAGCTGGGGACAATGTCCCGGAGCTCCAGAATTCCCTCCCCTCTTCCCTCTGTCTTGTGGCAATGTCAGCTTCTGGCCTTGGCGGTCTCTGGCTTCCTCACTGCCTGCCCCCAGCTGACCTCTTGGCTCTCCCATCCTTGCACAATCAATCCCTACATCCAAGCCCTTCTGTTTCAAATTCTCTGGTGGTTTCTGTTTTCCCGTTGGATCCTGACTGATAGACTGGTTTCAGGAGCTGGTCAGCTCTGATTCAGGGCGAGAGCTGCTCAGGACCAACAAGGGAACACCTTGCTGGAAGAGATCTGTTGGAAACTACTTGGTGTGCAGGACAGCGAGGGTTGGGCCTGCCTCTCCAGAACCACATCAGCCGCTGCCTTTAGAGAGACTTCAACAGGGGAATTGAGCAGGGAAGAGAAGCTAGCTAAAAATTTCACCCAAATGGAAGCATCAAAGATACCAGCAACAGGAGAAAACTTATGTCAACTCGTTCAGAAAGAACCATGGTGCTCTGGTGGGGTCCCATGAATTACTGAATTACCGAGGCCTCCTTGGGCCCCATGTATTTGTATCTTGAGTCTGGTTTCAAATAGAACAGAGAATAATGTTGAGTGCCTCTAATTTAATATTCTGATAATATTTCCACCACATCAAATTCCCACTAGGACAAATGTATACAAATGAATCATTATAATTTCTCCCCTTACCCCAGCCAAGTCACCTGGGCCTCTGGCTAAGAAATGATGATAAAAGTGATGAAAACAAAACAAAGCATACATTAGAATGTCATTTAAAAAAGAAAAGATTTCCAGGAGATCCTTTGTTGTACTGGAAGAGCACAAGCTGCATTTTTAAATGACTTTTTTTGTTTTCCCTTTTGGATCATCAGAGAGAATAATGCAACCGAAATAACGAAATAATGCTTGGCTGCTGCTGAGGTCATCATCGAGCTCCTGCTGACATGCTGAGCTGGTCAGAGAGCCCGGGATCTCTGAGAGGATGAGGACAGCCCTGTGAGAGAAGGCGTCATTCAGAGAACAGAAGCATTACGTCTGGATTGGGTTGTACAGGACCCAGTCGCCACGCTGGGGACGAGGACGGAGCATACCTGTGCCACAGGCCCCGTAGACTGCAGTGGGAGAGGGAAGTGTCATGTGGGACTGTGTCCTTGGGGGATACGATTTTTCATGCCGTGTAATGAACCTGCAATAGGGAAGGGCATTTCATTGTGGGTTTTACTGCCCTAGGCAATTGTGACAGGTATATGGATACTTATTCCAACTCGCAGTCCTAAGATGAAGACAGTAGTGGGGGGAAGCTGCCTGGCTTGCAATGATATACTTGGAGAGAGGATATAACATCAAAAGTTCGGCACAGAGAATAACAGGGTAAAATTATAAAGTCCTGGGGTCATTTGCTTATGTCTTCTACTTCCTTCACTAGAAACAGGGCTGCAGCCAGATATCACATAGTAGTATGAAAACATGGCCAGTAAATTCTTTGGCATTCCCCGCATTAAAATATGGGATCCATATATCATCCCTTGGAACTGGTTGGGGCTCTTGGAAGAGCTTTCACCAATGGAGAACAGCAGAAATGAAAAAAAAAAAAAAAAAAAAGGGACTTCTGGCATGGTGTCATAAAAGGCCAAGGTAACCTTTCACCCTGTTAGCTGCAGCACTCTTTGTTAGAGCCATAAGCTGCCATAAGGAGTCTGAGGGCCCTGAGGCCAGCCCATGGAGAGGCCAGCTCATGGAGAGGTCACCTCATGGAGAGGCCAGCTCATGGAGAGGTCACCTCATGGAGAGGCCAGCCCATGGAGAGGCCACCTTATAGAGAGGTCACCTCATGGAGAGGCCAAAGGCAAAAGGCCATGGGAAAGATTTCTAGTTGACAGTCCCAGTGGGAACCCATGTCAAGCCATTCTAGCCAGGTGTCAGACATGTGAATACATTAACCTCTTGGCCAGATAAATATCACTGAGTAGATTCAGTCAATATGTCAGGTAACAGAGGTCGACCTGCTGAGCCCTGTCCGAATTCCTGACTCACAGAATCATGAAATATAATAAAACGATTGTTACTTTAAGCCACTAAATTTGGGGGCAATTTGTTATGCAGCAATAGCTAACTAGGATGTATTTCTGCATAGACAAGTTTCTAATCTAGTCCCAAACGCGTCTTATTTTACTAGGTATAGTTTACCACTTAGTAGTGCTTCAGTGTCAAATAACCATCAGCATCTTCAATTGAGTGCCTGTTGCAAACCCCAGTGATGTAGAGAATATGAAGCAGGGGTCAGTTTCTGACCTAAAGGATCGGATAAAATAATAATTATGGGATATCATTTATTGAGTGAGTCCTATGAATTAGGCTGATAATTCTCGAGGTTGGTACTGAAATGTCAGTGTCAGCATCACCTTGGAATTTGTTAGAAATGCAAATCCTCAGGTCCTACCCCAGACTTACTGACTCAGAAACTTGGGGAGTGAGTCTAGCAACAGGTGTTTTAGTCAGTCTGCCAGGTGTTTCCAGTGCGTGCTACAGTCTGAGAATCATGGAAGGAAGCCTGTGACTTACTTTACCTCACCGATTCCTCACTGAAGCCTAGATTTTTCACCCTTGCCAGGACTGACATTTCAAGCAAAAGAGAGTTCTTGTTGTGGGTGACCCAGGCAGTGTAAGATGTTGGACAGTACGCAGGCGTCTGCCCACTAAGGACCAATAACACCTCTCACTCCAGTTGTGATAACTAAGAGTGTCACCAGATGCTGCCATGTGTCCCTGAGGGTTAGAAATCACCTCCAGTTGAGAACCACTGCCTTAGCCCTACGGATAGTGTTTGCAAATGTACCCAGAATGGATTTTCATACGGTATGGCAAGTCAGACAGACATGGAAAGGACTGTCATAAAAAAAGAAGATTTTATTCACAGTTTCCCAGAAACAAGGGGTGGGGTGACGCATCATGGGGAGGCTACCCGGTGGAGCACCTGGGTCAGTTATCTTTTTAGTAAGGTCAGTAAGGAAGCAGAGGGAGCAGGGGAAATCGAGGGAAAGAGCCTTTATTATGGCTCCTGTGCAAAGGAATGGGTGTAGGACTGACTGGTTTGAATCATTTAGTTGGCTCTGGGGCCAAGGAACTGTTCCTAGTTGCTCTGTGGCAATTAGGGCATGGGCTAGTGGTCAGAATATGAGACCCCAATAAAAGAGGTGGTTGGGAGTATACGGCCTTTAGATCTGTTGGCTCCCACATGAAAAGCATGTTTGCAGGCTGCTTCCTTGCCAGTTCTATGAATTGGCTAGCCCTAAGAGGTGCGTCTCTTGGAAGTTAGCAGGCCCAATGTCAAAGAATCAGAATAAAAAGGCATGCTTGATACAGGTAGATATGGTGCCCTACTTTATAGGTGGCAAAGCTGAAACCCAGAGAGGTAACCGGTCATAAGTCCTCTCTCCCCGAAGGGGAGGACCTATTTTGAAACCTAGGTCTATGCACCTCTCGGACCACACTCTTACCTGTGTGCTATCCTGCTATTCATTTAGCTAATTAAGAACATGTATGTGCATCTCTAACTATATAAAAAGATAACTGACACAGCAAAAGAGGATATTGAATCATTTCTTTATGAGATAATTATACCAAGTGATGAGAAGAGATGGCCTGTAGTGGTTGGAAAGGCTTTGTGGAAAATACACCATTCCGACTGCTGGTATCGTGATGCTTGCTGGAAGGTCTTGAAAGTTGGAGAAAACGAAGCTAGGCAAAGCTGTAGAGAAAGAATCTTCTAAAAAGATGGGAAATGATGTGATCACAGGCTCAAAGGCTTCTAGGAATGGGCAAGGTCTGATGAAAACACCAAGTGTTAATAGGCTGCTTTGGTTACTTGAAAGTAGATTAGGAGGAAAGAGAAGAAAAGAGGGTTGCAGCAGGATGCCACCCGCTTTGATAGCTAAACCCATCAGAAGCAGGGCACGGATGCACAAAATATTTAGCACGATGAACTAAGTATCGACCAAAAAAGTCCCCATTGAAAAGTAGTCCTGTAATTCCAATGCCTGGGCTCAATGAAATTTAGAGTAAGAATCAAGCTGGAAATTTCTACTTTGACATCTTGCAAGATAATCAGGTAGGCTGGGAAGCTGTGACCCACGGGGAACACAACAAAGGGCTTTCCGCTGAGATTGAACAGAGCATCAAAGGTTTTGGGAAGTGGAGTTGACAGCCGTTCATTTATTTAGAGGTTGCTGAGTGCCGACACTGTGCCAGGCACCGTGTTGGAGGACAGGGAGCTATAAATCACGAGCCATGTTAATAAAATGGGATTTCTGCTGCGGAGAGACTAATAAAGTAGTGAGCTCCCAGTTTCTGCAGTACCAGGCAGAGCCTAGAGGAGGATTCTGTGGAGCGGGGCGTGGGAGACGTACCCAGTGAATGGGCACTTGTCTACCTGGTGAACTTCCGAGAGGCACCTGCAGACTGAACTTCCTCCAGGCCCGCTGCTATCCCCAGAGACAGTCCAACCTGCCGTCCTCACTCTCAATATTTTTCAGAGGGTCTGAATCGCCAGGGGAGTTTAACAGCACATGCTATCACGGGGTCCGCCCCCAAGAGGGGCCGATGCCCTGGGTGACAAAGGAAGCACTACCTTCCATCCTCGATAATTCCTCAATACCTGTGCTATCAGTTGACATTTCTGCAGCAGGAATTAGCAAGAATGTAACTGGAGTGCAACTCCTGATGGGCCGAGATATTTGTCTGTTTCACTCATTGCCACTTCCAGAGTGTTTGGCCCATATTAGGTACTCAGTAGGTCTTTCCTGAATGAAGGGATTGCACACATACACACAATGGAGGTAGGGGAAGGGAAGACGGCAAGAAGAAACAACAAGAAAGGGGTACTTTTAATAAGGAAGGAGCAAAGGTATGAAGTCTGAACTTGGCTTTTACCAAAGCTCTGCTGTGTTTGCGGAGATGCCTCTCTCTCGTCTTCACTCAGCGGAACTAGAATTAAGAGTTGAATGGCTTCTCTTAAACAAGCATCCTAAGAAACGCTGTACTTATGGGAAAATAAACAGTGCCTTTCAAATCCTGTAAAGGCTCATGTCTGCGGCTATTTCAACCCTCAGCCCCTGCCGTATACGAATGCCACAATGTCAAACATTTGAAGCTACAGGAATTCTGTATGGGGCTCTGTAGGGCTCACACACGTCCACCAGCTCATGGGGACTCAGGCCCCAGGAACAGCCCAAAACCGCCCCACCATCATGCCTCCTTCCTGAGGCCAGCGGGCTGGCTTGAAGGCACAGATCTTAGAAATGGTGAGAGACAAAAATCAGGACATCCCACCAGGTTAAGCAAACACTTATCAAATGTCTGGGTGCAAGGATTGTTACCAGGTTCTTATAAAACTATTTTCAACGGGACAAGATGTTTTGCTCCATATGTACCAAACATTAGGTTTTCAGTACTCTGTGGTCCTCCCTGTCACCCCCACACCACCACCCTCCAAGTCCTTAAGTCCTCTAAAAAATTCTCAGTTCTGGTTTTGACTTGAGTTCACTCCTTCTATTTACATATCTTCTTGGGAAAAACAGTCTTTCTTTATACATCTCTTCTCCTTTCTTTCCTCACTCATCATTTCTGTACTTGGCTGAGTTCTCTTTATACTTCGGCCCAACTATGGGTGGGCCTCCAGAGGAGAGCAGAAAGGGAGCGGGTCTCTTTAACAGAACCAAGCAGATCACAAAATGTCTGTCAAAGGAACACGTCTGCCCCAAGCTTCCCACTCTGATGGGCTCGGTGCCGAGCTCTGATTTGCTCTAGTTAAAAAAAAAAAAAAAAAAAAAAATCCCCTAATTTTACTGTCAAGATTTTGAGAAGCATTCTCATGGTTTTAAAGAGATTATTGCATAATTTGTTCATGTTTAAAGAATTATATTGTTAAATAAATTTAGCTCTCCAGATTCTAAATGACAAAAACAAGTGAAGTTACATCATTTGAATTATGAAGTGATAATGTCTTCCAATTCTGCCCCAATCAAAAGTGTAACAGTTTAAAGCTTATAATAATCATGTTCAAACATATTCAGATTATAATTACTTTTCTTCTGATAATGATAGCCCGTCTGATTGGATGATTACCTATTTGACTTTGATAAGTCTCAGAGGTCAAAAAAGGGATAATTGCAGACATCTGTTTTCTATGGAAAATATAATCTCAGAAAATAGTGTTTAAAGTGACATCTGCAAATATGTGTTTTAGAAAGAAACTCGTTGCACATTTAAAATCACAGGGAAAAGAAGCAATTCCTAAGCTACTATGTCTCACACTGTCTATGTAAATAGATGAACAAGTTTAACTTACTAGTATTCATGTATGCATAAGTAATTACAAGCAGGCATGATTATATTTTGTGCAGGTAGAATTAGAGATGGAAATAGACTATGAGAAAGGAATTTGAAAGGGTCTATGACATGGAATGATACAGAAGCTTTTTCTCTTTACTTTGTCTAATTCAGTCCAGATATATAAAGGTGCCACCGTTTTCCTGGTTGTTTTAATTTGTGGCTGGAAGATTTTTGTCCCCTGGCTATCTCTGTGTGGACAGCCTTCTCCACTTAGGAGATGGGTCTTAGTGGGGAAAAGGTTCATTCACGGCCGCCATGATTCTCTCTGCACAGGAGATTTTCTCCCTCTGCAGGTGCATCACCTTTACAACTCTTAGGGAGATGCCAAGAACCTCTCCCTCCCTCCAGCCAACAGCTGCATTTTGCAATAAAAAGGGAAAAGTTTCTTTAATATTCCTTTCCACACATGCTAAAACTCCCTCAGTTTTAAATTACAAACTCAGAATCTGGGTAATCACTTTTGCGAGATCAAGCTTCTGTAGGTAAAACTTTCACCGCAGCACTTCCCTTCTCAAAAGCCTTCCATGACTCCCCAGTGTTTACAGAAGGAATTCCAAACTTCATCGCAATTCACAAGCCTTCATCATCTGACCTTAACCTATTTTTCTCAACCTTTTCTTCTACGTGAGACCCTTTTGATAAGTCATCTAACACCAAGGCATGTTAAACTCTCTTGCCTCTAGTCTAGATTTCCCCTCCCTATGTCATCTTTGCCCATTAATCTTTTGTTGGTGGTGGTTGTTTAGTTTTTGCACCTCAAGTGCACAGAACTCGATAAATCATAAACATTGGTTCATAACACACTAGTATGATCGGTCTGGGCAAGAGCCTCTTTTGTAGTTTTTTACACATAATCAAATTTCCCCAAGTCTGCCTTAAATCCTGTCTTTTCAGCAAGGTCTTCCTCTATACGCATAGGGATGGTTGCTCTGCCAAGAGAGCTCTTTCTCTCCTCTGAACAATTAGAGCATCTATTACCTAGGGTCTAGACCTCCATTTGCATATTGCATGCAGCATAGCACCATTGTTGTGTCTAGACACATCTGCAGCTGGAGTTAGCTGTGTCCTGCTCTGTGGTATGTACTCTATGATCGCTCTTACCAAATTGCGTTGTATTTTATCTGTGTCTGTCTTCTCCACGAAAGAGTTAGTTCCCTGAGGCCAGACTCAGTTTCTCATTCATCTGGGCACCCCAAATGCCAACCATAGTACCAGACAAGCTCTGTTTAGTAAGCAGTCCTTGGGTATTTTAGGGGAAATTACATTATAAACTCCTAGGAAGCAATGAAGGAGCCACAGAATTTCAGGCAAGGAAAGGATCTCCTGAGTCCTATTCCTTCTGCTCTCTCACTGTGCCTAGAGGGGACTTAACAGATGGAAGGATTCAGTGAATACCAGTGATTGACTGATGCTTAAACTTCTTCAGAAAATTAATGAACCCTATATGTTAGGGGGGGTGGCCAACTTAGCTCAGTTTCCCCCTAATGGTCCCCGTTTTAAAACAAAATTTCCACGTCTGGGAATTACTCTTGGGCCCGGGAAACCGGGACAGTTGGGCAGCCCAGTTACAGTCTCACACACATACCAACAACATAAATGCTAATAATTTTCCTCTCTCCTGGTTAAAGACTTCGGAGGACCACTTTGGCAAACTTAACTTGAATTTCTGCAAATTTGAAAGTGAGTTAAAAAAAAAGTTTCTTGAGGATTAAGTCTAAAATTTAGGCTCTTAGAGAGGGAAAAAAAAAACCACAAGAGACTCTTAAGGATAGAGAACAGATGAGATCGGGCGCTTTCAGGGTGGTATGGCCGTAGACTAAGGATAGAGAACAAATTGAGGGCTGATGGTGGGAGGTGGGTGAGGGATGGGCTAGATAGGTGATAGGTATAAGGGAGGGTACATATGACGAACACTGGGTATTGTATGTAAGTGATGAATTCCATTCCTGAAAACAATATTGCACTATATGTTAACAAATTAGAATTTAAGCAAAAATAAAAAATAAAATAAAATTCAGGCTCTTCAGAATTAAACATTTTTAAATATATTGTTATTCCTCTACTGTATTGTTATTCTCCTACTCTAAATGAGTAAGATTTCTTTTCTTTTTTTTTTTTTTAAAAGATTTTCTTATTTATTTGAGAGAGAGCGAGTGCATGCGTGCGAGAAAGCACAAGAAGTGGAGAGGGAGAAACAGATTGCCCATCCAGTAGGGAGCCAGATGCTGGGCTCCATCCCAGGACCCTTGGGTCATGAGTTGAGTTGAAGGCAGATGCTTACCGGACTGAGCCACCCAGACACCCCAAACGAGTAGTATTTTAAAGGTAACTGAGACATTTCATTGCTCAAAGTGCGGAGTTCTCTTTTGAGAGAGAAAATAGACATAGATAAACAGAGATTCAAGTCTATGCCTTTCTGGCCAAAAACCAATCAGGTGAGCTCCCTCACCTTCCCGTAGAGGCCCCACCCCCCAAGGCTGCAGACCCCTCCCAGTAGGGGGCGCTGTTGCGAGCCTACAGGTCCCTTTTGTGTAAGACCAGCCTCCTTCCATCCTCTCGGAAATCTTTTATTAAATCTCTACGAATTTTCATATTCTTCACACTGTTCCATTTTTATTCCATTCCACATCCATGGTTATTGAGGGAATATTTACTTGCTATTGAAGGAAATCATGTGGGATGTATAGTCAATAATTTCATCAAGGAATAACTTATCTTTGTGCTTTGGGTGGAAAAGGGAGGGAAATAGTTTCACTCCAAATAGCTTATGAGCTTTTGAAGAATATTTACAAAGAGATATTTTTAGACAAAGAGATTATTATTTTCCCATTTTAGTAGAAAAGCAGTATAAAAACAAACAAAGCCTGAAACAAAACAAAAGGGTAGAGACATAACCAAAGAATGTGATGGCTACTGATTTCTGTATTAGTCACTTACCAAATACAACCCACAGAGTATACATGCTTGTTTCTAGGGAAAAGCTCAAATGAGAATAATCATGGATATAACTTATATGATTAAAGATTTGCTGGCTTTCTAAGGAGAGAGATAAGGTAACACAAATACAAAAATTTAAAAGACAACCATTTAATTTTGTCAAAAGTGGAAAAAAAACTTTCAGCAAAAGCAAATTTTTGCAATAATGGGTTTTGAACTGTAGCACACTTAAAACTGACCTGATTTACATAATTCCATGATTTTATTTTTGCTTAAGATATCTATGTGAATGGAGTCTAGCTAGCCAAGGGTGTGATTCTCTTTTATGCCAGGAAAACTGACTTCCAGCTAACAGCCATCTTCATTCTGTGACGTGACATAACTCTGGTCCTAATGGTCATCATTTCTTGCCTGGGCAACTTTCTTTCCTGTATTCACTCTGCATACCCACACCATCTGTTCTTCACAATACAGACAGCATCAATGGTCATTTGCATTTATGATCAAGTCATCCTCCTTAATCCCCCCATTCTCTGCTTAAATCATTTGGTATGAAGTACTCTGATCTGAAGACCAAGATCCTTAACATGGTCCTGAAGACCCTGTGTACTTTGGCCCTATGTGCCTTTCCATCTCTTCATGTACCTGTCTTTCACTGTCTCTCTGCACTCCATCAAGCATTTCATCCAGTACACCTGCCAGGCTTCCTCCCACCACAGGGCCTTTGCACATGTCTTTGCTTCTACCAGGAACATTCTCTCTCTTCCATTACCCACTTAGTTAAATCCTTTTATTTCTTCAGAGTGCATGTCCTCAGGAAAGACTTCCCAGCAACCCTAATACAGGTCAAATTCCTTTGAGAATACTGAACACTAGATTTAAACAAACTTAGTCAACAGCCTTGTACCTAAGGAGACCAAGATGTCTTGTCCCCTCCCTCCTTGTGCCTTCCCTGAAGGAGGAGAGCAGAACATGCCTCCAGGAGACAACTTGTTCTCAAGAAAGAAAGGAGGAACAGGCAAGCTGACACTCAGCTTCTTCCAAAGTCCCCATTTTATTAAATCATTCTTTCTTCCCTGCGGCAAAGTAAAAGGAGCAGGAACCTGGGAATTTTATGCTAACGATTCGCCATTTATAGGTATAGGGAAGAAAGGTTTTTGCCTAACAACAAAAGATGAAAAATTATTTCTGATAATGAGTTCCTCATTTCTTCATTGGTTGAGTGAACAGGTTAAGTTACGTAAGCCCCAAAGATTTTTGCAGCTCCCAAATTTGTGAAACAATTCCACCTACAATATCCATGGCTTCAAATGTTGGTTATTTGAGTAATATGGGAAGCTGCCATAGACAGTGCTGTATTTCCTGCTTTTTAGCCCATCTTTGTCACCCTGGGTCCCAGAGAACTTGCCTCTGCCTTGTCAGTTCCTTGTCCAGTTAGCCAGGGCTGAGGACCTTGTGGCCTTCCCCATGTCTCCACCTTAGGACCACTTTGGGTAGGAGGACTGTGGGAAGCTTCACTTGAACACTCTCCCTGCTCCCCTAATCAGCTTATTTAGGGGAAAGCAGGACAAATGCGAAATGGGAGGGTTGGAAATTAAGTCCCTTGAGCAGCTGGGGAGTCTCTGGGAAACTGGGGGTCTCACCTCCGACCTCAGTTATCTCTGTTCTACAGTGATCAGTGCATTTTCTCATCTTGAGAGCTCTCTACGATGTATCCCTTGCAAATGGTAAGGACATTGAGTGTCCTATATACATATAAATAGCATCCTTAATCATCATCAACCACATGCACTGTGCCCTCCTTAAGATGTTGCAGGAAAACAACTAGGGCATTCCCATGGCCTTCAGAGGGATTTTCCTTGATTCTGTAAAGCCTTGAGTAATATTGAAGCTCTATAATAACGCGAGCTACTTTTGCATTTATTCTAGTCTTAGGCTTGAACATTATAATATTAGTGGTTTAAATTTTCATAGATTTCAAGGTTCAGAAGAGTTCTGGGGAGTCATTTAAATTCATTCCCCTGTGGATCTCTACGTAGAGCTGCAACTTGGCTAACAAAGACAAATGGTTTTCTATCTGATCTGGAAAGGTCTCCAGGGGAAGATTCTGTAACCAACCACAGTAAACACGGATTACTAACATGAGTGTGCCCTCCCGTTAAGAAAACCGGCTGTGTGAAGCCTAAGTGGCAGGATGATTTATTGAGATGTTAATCTGTGCTTTGTTCTTTGTAATTTGCCTCTCCTGCCCTGTCTCCCTACCTCATGGAGGTTCTATCTCCCTTCTCTGGGAGGTGACAGAATTTACGTGCGCCATGTCCCTATTGCTTTAGTAGACAGGATCATGGAGGAGTGAGGTGCATTTGCCTGTGCGCTAATCCTAAAGTAAGAGTCCAGCTCCCCAAGGACTGGTGGAGAGAGGCATGCTCCTTCGAGAGGATGGCACTGGCCTAGGAAACAGAGTCAGGTAGCTAGAAACTTTTAGAAAATGGTTTTTAGCTCTTCGACCTCTGTTTGATCATCTGTAAAATGATCGGCTCATTTAATGACATTTATATACTTCCCTGCTTTTGATTCTGTGGGATGATCAGTCCATGAAGCCGATGCCCCAGGACCCCTGTGGTGCATTTGTTTCAAGGTTTTGGGGGCAGGGTGGCCGGCTTTGGCAAATGAAAGAATATATGCAGTATTGGAGACTTACTTATACTAAAAAAACTACTTGTTGTCTATGTAAAATTCACATTTAATTGGGCATTGTATAGTTGACCTGGTAACCCTATTTGGGGGCACCTGTGTTTTGAGAGATGGGAGGCTAAGCGTGGAAGAAGGTGATGTCCATTCCTGCCCACCAGACTGCACCCCGTGTCCAGGAAGCAGGTGTGTGTGATTTCTTTCCCTGTGAGTATGCCTATTAATTTTTAAGTTTAGAAGTGGACATTTTGAAAAAAAAAAAAAATCTTCAAAATGAATACTTAATAGGAAAAATGAATACTATGGGGTGCCTGGGTGGCTCAGTCGGTTAAGTGCATTCCTTTGGCTCAGGTCATGATCCTGGAGTCCTGGGATCCAGCCCTCCATCAGGTTCCCTGCACAATGGGCAGCCTATTTCTCCGTCTCCTTCTGCCTGCCACTCCCCCTGCTTTGTCTTTCTCTCTAATAAATAAATAAAACCTTTTTTAAAAAGATCTTATTTATTTATTTGACAGAGAGAGAGAGATCACAAGTAGGCAGAGAGGCAGGCAGAGAGAGAGAGGGGGAAGCAGGCTCCCTGCTGAGCAGAGAGCCCGATGCAGGGCTGGATCCCAGGACCCTGGGATCATGACCTGAGCCAAAGGCAGAGGCCTAACCCACTGAGCCACCCAGGCACCCCCAAAATAAAATCTTTGAAAAAAGATGGGATTTGCCCATTTAGTGAAGACCCAAATTTCTAAACTTCAAAGAAATTAGAAACCAGACCAAACAATCCTAAAGTAAGGAGAAACCAACTGCTCAAATGCTCAAAAGGAGGGAAGTTCTGCCACATCACCTTTCCCAGGGAAGACAAGACAGGTGTGATCAGTAGGAGTTATATTTTTCGGCTGCCCTCAAAATCTCTATGAAACAGGGAAGCAAATGGAGTCAAGGTTCCCATTGCCTTTTCTACAGCACTGTAAGCTTTTTAAAAAAATGTGCCTTTTAAATTGGGGGAAAAAAATGTGCCTTTGAACTTTTCATTCTTTATTTTGGAATTGCATTTAATATCATTCTCTGATTGAAGGAAATCATCTGTGAATCGAGCCAACCCTGATGGCACAGGTTGGGCTGCCTGGGATTTCTTGACACAAAACAGGTCAGGATCTAAAACCGGATGTGGAAAGAAACCTGATTTATATTTCATCCAATTAGTGTACATATGACCTTCGTGTGAAAGGAACATGGCCTTGGGTAAAAGGACTCTCTCATTGATTCATCCCATTTTTAATCAAAGAAAGGTATACCAACACACAGAGGATGCCGTAACTCACATTCTCAAGACTGAATGCTGTGAAAATTTGCAGGAAATTTAGCATTGAATGTATCCTCACCCATGACAAGGAGATCACTCCATTAGTGAGTTGATCTGGACACAAAATTAGAAGTCTACGTCCAGTTTTAATAACTTAGTGGGATCTGAAGCTTTGTGAGTGAGAACGACTGCCTCCTAATGCCTTCAGTGCAACTATGTTGAGTTGAGAGTAACATAAAAATGATCTTCAGGAAATAGTTACCCTTTAAAAGGGTGTGTGTGTGAGAGAGACAGACAGAGAGCGAGAGAGAGAATCTGA
Organism: Neogale vison; assembly: GCF_020171115.1. Lineage (NCBI taxonomy): Eukaryota > Metazoa > Chordata > Mammalia > Carnivora > Mustelidae > Neogale > Neogale vison. The sequence continues at coordinate 71,752,936 of NC_058101.1, read as the reverse complement.
GAGACTGCATGAAAGCAACTCATTTATCAATGTTCAATTTTCCTCAGTGTCAACCTGATCTCTCTGTTCATACTTTACAATCTGGAAATAGGTTTGCTTTGAGTCACAGGAAGTGCCCAAACCCCCCATCTATTACCCCTAATTTGTTTTATCAAGAGATTTTGCCTTACTTGCAGTCGCAGGAAGGGCACATGGAAAGCATTTCGGGGCCATTAGGCTGGGAAATGCATGGGCTTAGTCTGGATTCAGGACCCTTCTTCTAAAATGCATTTCAGAACAACTTAACAGGCTCATGCATTTCCTGAGGGGCAGGACTGTCCTGCAAAATAGACAAAATGGTCCAACTTCAAGTAGGTAGACAACTGTTTAATTTTACAAGAGAATTTTAAAGTTGCCTAACCTTGGCAATGTTCTGATGTAAAACAGTGTTGGAGAGTCTAGGGCAGGGCTGTTCCCCCATGGGAAACAGAGGGTCGGTTGAAAGTGGAGAGAACTTGGATCAGATGTAATGTTGCTTAATCAAGGTTAAGCCTTAGGCTGTTACCAAGGAGAGGAAGACCCAGTGAATAATTGTTACTTATCTCTCTCTCTCTCTCTCTCTCTCTTAAAAAAAAAAAAGGAAAAAGAGTGAAGGAAGGAAGGGACACACTTAGGCCCTGTAGGTTATTTCTGAATAATGGAAATACTTTAAATTCTTGTTGTAATTAATCAAATCTATGTTCTTTCAGAGTAGAAAACTAAATGGATGCATCATTAATGGCTTCGTGTAAAAGTATAATCATGCAAATTTAACATGGCCCTCCCTTCATTCCAACTGAAGACTAAAGTTAACAGTTAACATCTTGAGCTTTCACTGTGTGCAAGACAGACATCTTTGTTGCAATCTCTGCACGCATTATTTTTCTTGCAACCACGGGTGAGGAAACTGAGGCTTACGGAATCAAGGTGGATTGCCATATCTCAGAGTTTGTATATGGTGCAGAGTGGCCTGGAGTCTCGGCGATCTTACTCCAAAGTTGCACTCATGGTCATTGTGCTAGATTTCATCCCCTGACTGCCCGCAACAGACTCATCCTTGCAATCAGAGACAGGTTTTTCTTAAGGAGCCGAAGGAGAGAAGAGCCAATTTAGATGATAGGAGGAAAATTGTAGCAGAGCACACCTCGGTCACAGATAGCTCTTTGAAAATCCCGGGTGACTGAACTGAAATAAATGGCAACAATGTACTTATGGGAGGCAGGGCATGGTTTACTGTCCTAGTGGGTCAGCAACTGGCGAGACAGACTAATGTTGGAGCCAGCAGGAGAGGAGCTCTTGGTCAGCGGTGTAAAAAGCTGGGGCATTTTGTGGGTGTCCCTAGATTTACATTTTTGTTGTTTGGCTTACAGAGATAACAAGAGTTATAATACGGAAATGGGGCTTTCCCAAATTTCGGAACTTTACATGGGAATGCAGCGTTTCCCTTGTAAGGAAGGTGGGGTGGGGAAGCACCCTCTCCTGCCATCAGTGGACCAAGACAACGCTGAGCACTACGTACCATGTGAATGTCCCCACGTAGAAGTGACGCGAGGAAGAGCCAGACCCGGCTTCCCACTCCTGCCCCTCTGCAAAGGCAGGCCCCTTAACCTCCCAGACTCAGTTTCTTTACCTGGGAATTAGATTCCAGATCTAATTACTAGGAATTTGTTTCGTAACCCGTGGGACTAGGATGCATATCTGAGTTGTCACGAGGCTCGGAGATCACATACCTGGCACAGAGCAGGTGCTTGCTAGGTGGTTGTTATTATAGGCCCTCGGTTTTTACTGAGTGGGTGAGAGAAGGCTAAACCAAGAAAGGAAAACGCTGTAAAGGCCGACAAAGAAAAAGAGGGCATCTGGCCCGAGGTCCCTGCTGTCGCCCCTCTCTAACTCTGTCCTCTTAATGAGCCATATGCAGCTTCCGATAGATGAGATCTGGTGTCTGCAAAGACAAAACAGAGCCAAAAGGCGATGTAACATGGAATTATAGACCACATTTCCCTCTAATGAGCCAGCCTGCTCGTTAAGGATGCAGTGCCGCTTGGAGCCCAGACTGGGCGGTGTGTGCAGTTGTGCGCCTGCCCCCTCCTTGCACGTGCGCACGGGTGGTTCGAGCACACGAGCGTGACTGCCAATATCATGGCTGGTTAGTCCCCAGCCCAGCCCTGGGCGGTGTGATGTATGCGGGAGGCGGGGTGCTGGAGCCTCTTGCTAAGGACAACCATGGGAGCCACGCGGCCCTCGAGCTACTTGGGAAATGGCCTCTCCCCGGCCAGGGCGCTCTCAAGACCCGGCCGAGTGAAGAGTTGCTCCAGAAGTGAGAAGAAGAAGGGGCACTAGTTCTTCCCGCAAAGGGCTTCCTGCTCGGCTGGAAGACCACGCACACCTCCATGCAGGTTCACACACCACACGTGCACTCTACGCCGACAGCACGCATATGCAGAGCATGTACAGACCTCACACACACCTGTGCTTCACACGCGTGTGCACATACAACATGCGCTAAATATGTGCACACATAGGCATACCGCACCACACATGCACACCCAACACACACGCCCTCTGCCTATACCACAAAGGTATGCACACATCACACATGCACCTATCACATTCAGACTGCAGACACACATACACCACTTACCGCACACATTTGCACAGATCTCACCACGCACCACACATTACACATATGTATATACACGTACCAAACACATGCACTCACACTACACCTAGCACACACAAGCGAGCCACACAGAGCACATATCCACATATCCATCTGTATCCTTATCCTTTCCATCTATACACACGTGCCCCACACTATACTCACACACACAGACCACACACAGCACACATTTGTACACGTACTATATGCAGACACCACACATGCACACGAATCATTTACCTCCCACTTACATCACATACACCTCCATGCATGTACATGTGCTACTTCCCAGAATCACATGTATACTACATGCATGTAAACATGTACAGGCAATGCCACACATGTGTACACACGTGCATATCCACCTACACAGAGCACACTTAGTACACATGCCATGTATGATACAACTGATCCTATCCCCCTCACACAATACATACACATACCACATACACACATGCGTTACCTTTCACAAACCCCATAAACACACATGACAAGCACATATAAAATGTGCCTTGCTGTATTTCCTTGCAAGAATGTGCCCCCCTAGGGACCAGGACACTAAACCCACAGAGCTCAGAGTGGCAGGGACAGGAAGCACAAATTGAGGCCGGAAGTGACTAGGACTGGCGGACTCTGGATGATGTGGTTTGTGATACTATGAGGGACTTCATGGGTCTGCCCCCTCTTTTCTTCACTGTGAAGTGGGTCCTCTGTGGGATGCGATGTTGTTAGGGATTCTGAGACTGTGGGTCAAACAGACCACCAGCCCCTGGATAGCGCCCTAACTGAGGCTCCATGGGCAGGAAAGACAAATTCATTTCGTGAAGGGGAGCTGCTGATCCTTCAAAGGCAGGAGAGGCCCAAGGTAGGAGACTTGTTACCAAATGGCCCACTGGTCTCCTTGAGTGCCACTTCAGGGCCTCCATGTTGATCTTTGTTGCTGACAGGCTGGGCATGTCAAAGGCAGCGTCTAGGTCAGCCTCATTAAATGGAAGCCAGTACTGTTGGGTCCACCCGTGGTCTCCATCTCTGTCCTTGTCACCATTCCTTTAATGTGGCCATTATGCCAGTTCGGAGACAGCTGATGACAAAGAATGCCTAACACCGACTGGCTGAGTCACATTGTCTACTTGGTTGTTCAGTCCCTCTTCCATGAGGATGCTTTTTTAGTGCATGTTATAGCGTGATACAACCATCTTGACACTTAATGCTCAACCCCTATGTCCACCTCAAGACTGCTCGCCAGTCTTCCAGTCCTTTCACTCCAGGCTCTGGCTAGCCCAGGAATCTCTGTACAATCGACCCTTGAACGACATGAGTTTGGACTGTGCAGGTCTGCTTCCATGTGGATTTTTTCGAATACAGTACAGTACAGGACTGTAAATGTATTTTCCTTATGATTTACTTAGTAACATCTTTTCTCTAGCTGAGTTTAGGGTAAGGATACAGTATACAATACACACAACATATAAAATATGTATTGGTCGACTCTTTATGTTATTGCTAAAGCTTCTGATCAACAATAGTCTATTAGTAGTTAAGTTTGGTGGGAGTCAAAGGTCTTAGGCAGATTTTCAATTGCACTGAGGTTCAGTGACCATAATCCCTGCATTGTTCATGGGTCAACTCTATGTCCTCACCTCAGGTCACAAAATGGACAATCAGGGGCAATGCTCACTGCTCCGCCCATTGGGAAGCTCTTTCTTCTCCACTATTTTTCAAGGTCACCCCCTGAATGTGGCTTTATTACTGCTGCCATTCATTTTTGGCTTGCCTCCTGCATTGAGCCATGCAACAGACAATTCTCCATGGGTCGCTTATTTCTGCATGTTTGCAAGGAGAAGCACTGACTACCATTTTTCCATGTCATCTTTTCCAGGAGGTTTGTATAGTGAATGGGCTTGGAAAACAGAGACAGTGTCTTTTCCAGGGCAAAAATTGGGCATGCTTATCGTCCATCATAGAAGACTTGGGTTTCGTAAGTTCAAGGTTTCTCTTCTATAATGCAACCTGCACATGTCACTTAGCACTCTTTACCTTACTTTATAGGAACTGGAAGTCAGGTAACTGCTGCAAAACTAGCAAACAAACAAAACCCAAACACTGTCACCCTGGCTACTGCTATTGTGCTCAGTTAGAAAGTTCTTGGTCTCTGTCTTTACATCTGTTAGCTGCCATACAACTATGGCAGGATAACTTGTTCTTGACAAGCTGACCTGTCATAAGCCTAGCTTGGACTTTCTCTCTCTCCTCCTTCAACTGGTCTATGGGATACTCCTATGGCGACATGTGGAGAGGTTGGGATAGGCACTGGTGCAACCATGATGGGTGACAAAGGGGTCTGGGCTCCCTGCTCATACAACTTCCTTATGCTTCTTGTTCCAATCATTTCTCTCTCACAACAGATTACGTCTGAGCCTATCTGACTTCTTGACTTGGCGGTTCCAACAGAACCTAGATCACAGTGCGGAGCCTGGCTGCATAGTCATGTGATGCCTGGGGGTTAGCTTTAGCTTTCCATCAGAAACATGCCCCAAATTATGCCAGGAGCTTTCTCAAAAGTCATACAATTTTGCTGTAGACAGCATGGCCTTCCTGAAGAATCCCAGAGACCTGTGATATTGTTTTCTCACTGGAATTTGCCATAAATTTCATGCTATATATTTTCCTACTACAGACACCGGTAACACCATAGGGTCTATGGGATCATATGGCCCACATGGCAGGGCAGCCTGGAGCTGCTGCAGAACCCATTCCTACTCGAGGTCCCACTGAAAGCTGGCAGTCCTCTGTGTCATCTGGTATATGGGCTGGAACAGTATTCCGGAGGGTGGAATGTACTATCTTCAGAAGAGGCCAAAGAGACCCATCAGGGGCTGTGCTTCCCTTTTTGGAATAAGGATGCAAGACATTCGTCTTTTACATTAGCAGGGAGACCCTGAACCCCTAGAGACTCCACTATAGTAGCAGCTCCCTGATTCTTCATATATCACCCCCTCTGCGATGTATGTATCTTCTTCCCAAGGCCTCCAGTATTTAGGAACCTCTTGCTTATCTTGCAATCAACATGACGTCATCCACATAATAGATCAATGTAATGTTCTACAGAATGTCCAGATTACAAGGTCCAGATCTCCAGGGGCTGTGTTGTGGCAGAGGGTGAGTGAGTGAAAAAAGCCTGAAAACAGGATTGTTTTTTAGTCACCAAATCAGAGGGTATGTACCCTATACCTGAAGTGTATCAGTCTGTTCTAGCAATGAATTCACATGTGGCACAGAAGCTTTTATCAGGATGACTAACTACCTGGCCACGTCTGAGTAGACAATAACTATTCCCAAGGACCCAACTTGAGGCTGGGGCCAGACCAGTAAATTTAACACGGTTAGGTTGGGGCCTATCACTCTCTACCCTTTGAGTCTTCAATGGGCACAAATTTCTACTTTTAGGATATGATATTATTTTAGATTTGCCATCTTAGTTAGGGATTGGGTGGGGAGTGAGGGCAATTTCAAGGCTTCCTTTTGCCCTCCCCTGCTGTGATAGCTCATAGCCAATATGCCAAGGATCCAATGTGCAGGTTGCACTCCTCGTCAGGGACTGGAGACATGACTATTAGGTGGATCCACAGAGCACCTAGAGGACACCCTCTAAGCCAAGGTTGAGCCAGGACTGACTTTATTTCCTGGCCCTGTGCACCCCCACTCTAACAGAGGGCTGTGATAAACACTTCAGGTCTCCAGGTATCCATGCCAACACAGACCTGTATCTGATAGCCTCAAAATATTTGGGCATTTTCCTTTCCCCAGTGTATGAGGTCCCTTTTGGAAAGGACAAGGGGAATCATCATGATTCACACCTGCCAGAATGCTGTAGTGTCATTTTGCCTAGCGATTGGGTCACCCCTTTAGTCAGTGGGCTCCAGATCTGAAAATCTTCACAGGCCAGGAAATAAAGCAAACGGTGATGACTTTTTACTGGCGCATGCTCTGCTACAGCTTCTCCATTCATGCCTTCTTCTGATTGGAGGTATTAATCAGCAACCTCATTGCCTGACCATCATTCAATCATTTTGATCAGTCATGCTCAAGATCTTAATTCCAGGGGTACTCCTTTGGCTCCTGATGGTTCATGCTAGCTAATTCTCACAGTTCCAATTGAGATATAGCCTCTATTTTTCCTTATCAAACCCAATACATCCTCAGCTGAATTATGCTGAAATTTAGTCTTCATTTTTGGCATGGAAGTCAGAATAAAATATGGGATAACTCCTGGGGGTGGAGGCAGGGGCACCTGATACCTTACTGAGGAAAGGACCCTATAGTATCTTTCTGAATTACAAAAATACTAGCTTTTACTCAGCAGGGGGCAGGGTGTTGGGGAGTAGGGACACCCACAAAAGCTCTGAGGGTTAAGAGGGACCCGAGGAATCAATTTCTTAGGAATATCTACTCAGATGCTCCTGTCCCAGTTTTTAAGGTCTCTTGCTTTCCCAACCAGGACCTTGATCCTATAACGGATCTGACTTGGCTGAGCCATGAAACATCACTGAGGCTTTGCAATCCTACTAGCTATCAGATTCTGAGTTTGCTCCTCAACTGTGTCTGCTCTTCCACTGCCTAAGATGAAAGCCTCTTTTTAAACTACCAGTAAGGCCCTCTGGCTCCCACACTCAGCTTTAACCTGTACGTTAACTGCAGTTGGATTCTTATTATTCCCCTGCAGGCCACCAGTACAACTTAATAGCAACCAGTAAATTCTACTGTCTTTATAGGCCATGTTCCTCCACACGTCCTTCAAACTTCTTTTTTTTTTTTTTTTTAAATATTTATTTATTTATTTGACAGACAGAGATCACAAGTAGGCAGAGAGGCAGGCAGTGAGAGGAGAAGGAAGCAGGCTCCCCGCTGAGTGGAGATTCCCTATGTGGGGCTCTGTCCCAGGACCCTGAGATCATGGCCGGAGCCGAAGGCAGAGGCTTTAACCCACTGAGCCACCCAGGCACCCCGTCCTTCAAACATCTTAATCACTGCACAGGCAAAGGCATTCTCCCTCACCAGAATATTTTCCCAGGCCAGCACGCATGAATCTTCAACAGCCATGTTGCCAGTTTGTGCCAGGGAGTGTCTGTATCCCACACACCACTCAGGGTGAGATCCTCCTGGTCAATCAGGTTGTGAGCAATACAGTTGCAAAACCCATCTTAACAACAGCTTACTCAGACCACTCTTGGTGTCTCCTCTGTCTTTCAAGCAGCAGATACCTACACACGTTTATATATGGGAGATATTTATTGGAGTAAGCAGTCATAAAGTATAAAAGGGGAACAGGAGTTCCCCTGGAAGAATCTTTAGACTCAGTGCACTTCTGACATCTATGAAAGAAGACAGGGAAGGAGGAGTTGAGTAGGAAGAGCCTTGACCCTAGTGGGGTTTTAAGTACGTCTTGGCCAGGTCAATGGAAAGACCCCGAGTCAAAGTTGCTCATGAGACAATTCCACATTGAGGAGGAACAGACTGGTCTGCTAACCCCACCATTCTCTGTCATTGATTGGGAGCAGTCCAGAAACCCAGTGGATCCAAAGGTGCAAGAGCTAGAGACTGTCAATCAGCTAGGCCCCCAAAGCAGGTTCTCTTAGAAGGAGAACTGAGTGATGCTCCTTCATGACTGCCATCATGGGAGAACAGTCCCTCCTATAGGATTGACGGGGAGAGATACCAAGAGGACAGCAAAGCACAGACAGCCTCTGGGCACTCTTGGAAAAGTAAGGAGAAGCAAAAAAATTAGGGTGAGGGTCCCTGGGAATCAGCTTCTAACTTAGCTTTCCCCTATTCAGTTATAAATTTCTACCCCCTGCTTTGGTCAAGTTGGGAAGAAGTTAAAGAAGACTCTAGGGTCCAAAATATTTTAAAACAGAGGCACTTGTAATTGGAGTCTACAACCATATTGGCAGGTGTGGTAACTATCATGACTTCCAAAGCACCAAGTAATGTTGTCTCAGACATATATGGCAGATGTATCAGACAAGGTCCCCATTTGGAATGCCCACCTCACTCCAACTTCCAGTGATTCTCTCCATCCACAGATAGGAGAATAAGGCAGTGTCTTCATCAAGGAAAGGTATTGAGGAGGGGGCAGTAGCCTGCCAAGCAGTTCTCACTTTACCTGCCGTAGAAGCACCTGATGCCAACATGAAAACAAGTGATTCCTAAGCTCTTACTGCTTCAGTGTATGCATGAGCATTAAAGTTCCCTGCTCACGTCAATGCAATTCTCCATCTAATTACCTAATTACCCAGCCCATTTCCAGGAAGGGACCTGGAGAGTTCATCTGGGCCCTGGAGAGCTCATCTGGGTACCATGTTAATTGGCTGACCAAATGACTGAATTCTCTTGCTTAAAAACTTGGAGGAAATGAGTCCAAATTCTGACAGCAGGAAATTTTAGTGGCTGTGTTCTGTTTCTTGGGCTAGTGGAGATTATATTGAGGGTAACCCTCATCTCTAGACCCACATCTGACCACTGGGTTTGGAGTTCTAGTTTCCTGGAATTTCAAGGTCGGAAGGCAAAAGCCACCCCCCCTCAAACCCCATGACCCGAAATGTTAACAATGTTTTCATACAGATGTACAGAAAAGATGATAACACCCATGTGAACTCTGGTAGCTCATTTGCTTCCCTTTCTGCTGATCTGGACACAGCTAGCTACTGAGCCACGTTCTGGCTCTTACAATTATTTGCTGTCCAAGGTTTTCGATGTCCAAATGTCTGGGCCCCGTGACTTGAGAGCTCACACACTGTGCACAAATGTAGTTATGATAATAAATTTGAAATCAAATTTAATCCTAACTTCCCCCTGCCATCCCACACACTCCCATCTCACCATGCAATCAGCTGGCATATGGCTTAGGAAATATCAGCCATACACCAGTAAAAACAAGGCACAGTTAGGAAGCATATCGCTGTCAAAAAGCCATGCAATTAATTTCTAAGTAAAAAATAATTGGATTATCTGTGCTATGGTTTTCTTCATTAGTGCAGATAATTGGGAGACTTTAGTAGTATATTTCCTTCCTTCTGGAAGAAAATGCTTATAATATAATGACAGGAATCCCTCCCCTTCAGTTTTCTACTGGGTGGGAGTTTGTAGGAGACTACATCTGATACCTTTGACTGGCAGGTGAGGAATAAAGTACTAGAAAAAATTAACCTCGGTGGCCTGGACCATGGGGAAAAAAAAAAAAGTCACTGAAACCCTAACTGTCACCACACACCACCACCCCATGTGAACATGACATCTGCCACACACTACCACACCGGGGTTGAAGCCACATAGACACACGCGCTCCAGAAGGAGTCAGTGGTCAGGGTTGCACTGGCCAAGTGGGATCTGGCAACAAAGTAACAGAATAAATCCAGGCAGGAAGGATCCTAAGGGCAAGGGCTGAGAGTCAGCAACAACCGCAGGGAGAGAAAGTGAGACCCAAGACGAGAAAAGGCACTGCCCTGGACTGCGTGGGGCACTGCCTGCTGTCCTGGCTTGGTGCAAAGGGTGGTCACAGACCACTGATGGGAAAATCACCTGAGGAGCTTACAAAGATGCAGATTCCTGGGTCTCTGCCACAGACCTGTTTAATCAGCATCTTTGGGACCCAAGCCCAAGAATGTGTATTTTATTTTAACATGTTCCTGGGGTGGTTCTTAGACAATCAGAATTTCAGACTCACAGCTCTGGGCACACCGCGCAAACCCCGGCAGGGGAGTCCCACCTGTCTAGGTGTGAATCAGCACCTGACTGTGCCAGGGTCATCACGGGCAGGGGCGGGGAGGGGACTGTTCTTCACAACCCCCTTCGCCCCCACTCCCCCGGCATCGATAGTCACCAGGATCAAATCCAAAATGGGTTTGAATGAGCATGTTCTTTTTGAGAAATGCCGTTTGGAAATCCCAGACCAGCAATGGGTAATCTCTTAAGGCAGAAAGGTTGAAAATAAGCAACAATTTATTTTCTCAGAACTGGTAAGGGCGGAGCGGCAGTCTCTTCTAGTGGGATGTGCTGAATTAGAACCATGCAAAACACATACAGCTCCCCCGGGGCCCTGCGCGTGATTTATTTCCAGATTTAATAAACGGCCACGTGCCTGGGTGAGTGGAAAATAACCCGCAGACCGGCTCATCCCCAAAGTGCAGTGGAAAAGCCTCCCTTCACCGATGCCACTGAAGGACTCTGACCCATTTCCTCATCCTAATCTCCTGGCAAAGGAGGTGACATGGCGGGCTGACAGGGGACGCGGGATGCCTGCTTTGCCTCTGAGAACGCTGTTTCTCGACATTCTATGAAATGTCTATTGATCTGAGCATGTAGCTGATGTCGACACTGATTGTCTGAAGGGAGGCTACTCAATATCACAAGGTCGTGATGAGGGGGGAGAAAAAAACAATACTTCACCAGCCTCAGACACAAAGGACTGGGCATTGTTTTCTTCCTTCTTCATAGCATCTTACTGAGGCGCCGAGTGACTCTTCCTGTCGCTGGCCTTGCTGTGGGACTTTGGTCTCCCACTCGCTTCTATTTACCTGTTTCTCCCCTGGCTTAACTTTTCAGATTCCTGTCACAGCGAACACCTGCTCTCTGTGCTCTGTCCCTGCCGCAGCTCTCATCACACAAAAGACTGATTTAACTCCTCAAGAGAAAGCCATTATTTCACAGGCGCTGGGACTTTCCGGAATCATCTTTTCTACCTGTTGGGAGCACCATCTCTAGACGGAGACCGGATTTCGCAATGCTTAATTGATTTAATAGGCCCTGTCTTGCAGGTGTACTGTCAGGCTTAATGAATTCATTCGTTTGTTAGCTTGTGGGAGCTAGGCAGAGGGAATGAGGTCTGGTGACTCCGTGAGCGCTGCTTTTAGTATCTGTTGCCACGGCCCACGCAGATGAATCACGGAGAGCGCCGCTCCTCCCCGGGAAGGGCCGCCAGCGTGGGGAGGAGCGGGGCTGTCTGTAAGAGCGCAGGCTTAGCTCTATCCTATGGCTGTTCCTCCCCAAAAGGACGAGGCAGGCAAAGTTTGTATTAGGATGTACGACTCTCTCTTTTTTTTTTTGCACAGGATTTTTGCCCCTTGATTCATTCATCCTCGCCTGCCCTCCCACACCCTCCTTCCTCGCCATCCATCCCTCGCCCCCTTTCTCCCTCCTTCTCCTCTCTAGGAAACAGTCCTCGCTTGCACTCTGCTGTCAGAAAAACACAGGATAAACCGATTCAAGTTAAGGACTAAATGACGAGTCAGGTTACCATCTCTCCATAGCACGTGTATTTTAAGAGGAAATTTTTCAGTCGAAGTGGGAGGAATATGGGAAGGGTGGAAACCCACACGTAAGCACAGAGGGGAGAGAATGAGGTTGTCATTGTTTCTGAAATCACAATACTAGTTACAGGCTTTTCCTCTTCTTTAAAGTCAGTAGAAACCCCCGTTTCTTGGATCACACATAAGACGGATCAGTTTCCTTCCACATATTCAGGTGTGGCAGAAGTATAAAGCTTTCATGTCCCCCCTCCCACTTTTTTTCCTTTTTAAGCCTCCATTCCTCTGCGGTTGCAGAAATTTAATTTCAGTTAATCTGGCTTCTCCCCTCCCACTTTTCCCTGGATTGCATCTAAATTTTGGAGGCTGACATAGTGCCATGTATTGGAGGGGACATCTGGTCCTCAGGATCACTCACCATCCATGCTGGCCTCCTCCGAGGTGTCCACCTTGCCATCTGGTCTTCCGTTATTGGTTCAGCAGGTGGCTGCTGACTCACCCCTTGTGCCTGACCATGAGACTCCTTCACATCCAGCTCTCTCGGCTACTTCCAGGACCTCTTTGGTGTAGGGGAGTTCACTGTTTTGCTACACAATTCTGGACCTCAGATATCGCCAAGAGGCTGTGCATAATCTTCTTCTTCTTCTTCTTCTTCTTCTTCTTCTTCTTTTTTTAAACCACTAACATAATCCTACCAGCGACACACACCATGCTGGGGCATGAGAACAGCATTATTTTGTGGGACCATGTTGCTTCCTGGGCTCTAGCTTGGAACATGAAAGGCAGGTCCTTTCCTTCTTTAGGCAGAACAAACCAAGGCGTGTTAAGAGGGCCTCTGTCCTTCCTCCCCGGTCCCGCACTGGGCTAAAGTCTGGAAAGGGGTCAGAGGAATGTCCCTCTGAATGACCCACCAGCCTCTGGTCCTTGGGGGTCTTTCCTACCTTCTTCCTCCCCCTACCTAATCAGTTACCTCTCTTTTCTCTAATTTCCACTGTGCTATCCTTTTCTTGAGGCCCAAAATGCAAAAAATTCCTGAAGATGGGGAAAGTCCAAGGAATGCCAGAAAAAGGTGGACAGACTGATTTTATTTTAAAATAGTGATCAGGGTGCCTGGGTGGTTCAGTCATTAAGCATCTGCCTTTGGCTCATGTTAAAATCCCGGGGTCCTGGGATCGAGCCCCACACTGCCTTCTTGCTCAGCAGGAAACCTGCTTTCCCTCTCCCTTTCCCCCTGCTTGTGTTCCTGCTCTTGATGTTTGTCAAATAAATAAATAAAATCTTAAACAAATAAAATAGTGATCAAATTGTAAAATATTGTGTTAGCCCTTGCAAGAGATATACAGCATTAGAAAGCATAGACCTTGTTGGCAAGAAACTTATACACACAAATGTAATGCTAAATAATGACTCAGAAGTCACATGAATTTATGAGAAAAAAAGAAGTCAGTTCATAATTGCCCCCACACTTCATTTTTTTTTTTCTTATTTTTTCCCTTTCAAGGAATTAAAACTCCTCAGCTGCCAGTGGGAATTTCTTGAAGTTAGAAGCTAAATGGAACCTGGTCAGACTCTATATCAACAAATATTACTATAGCTTAAATCTGTGATTAAACTAGAAATATCAAGGTGTTACCAGGGAATTTACTTACTCTGGGCAGTCCTGGATATAGATGAATTCAAAGACCAAAGGATCTGAATACTGCTCTTAGAATTACAATGTCATTTGCCTTCTTTAAGATCCATTAGTTGGGAGACTTTATTTCAAATATAAAAAATTGAGAGCAGCAGCTGCACAATTTTAGGACTGGTGTGGAAGGAGATGGTCATGTTAGTCAGGGTAAGTATGGCCAGCTGCTGTAACAACAACATCTAGGTCTCCAGGCCTTGACAGAGTGAAGGCGATTTCCTTCACTCCATGGTCCACTGTTCTCCAGAGTCACAGGGGACCTAGACTCTGCCTTTAGTGCATGGCTCCCAAGCTCACCATGGGTGACACTGAGCCCAGTAACAAGGTGAGCGAGTCTGCAGGATGGAGCGGGAGGTCTTTACGGGCCTTCCTTGGAGGTACTACACATCACTTCCTCTCATTTTTCACTGTTCAGACCTCATCATGTGAGTTAGGCTCCATCTAATTCAAGAGGGATGGGAAATGTCATCTAGACGTGGGCCCGGGAGAAAATGGCAACAGGAAGGCAACAGGTTAGGTGAGCCCATCAGAGCTTCTCTGCTAGATTTGTGAGCAAAACTCTCTGACCGCAGAATGCTCCCAGTGACCAGAATCCTTTCGTGTATGAAGAGAGCTGGAGTGTCAGAGGCATGCTAGATCTGCCTGACCTCCCTCCCTTCCTACCTCCTTCTCCGGCTTCCTTGTCTCCGCCCACCCTCCTTGAGAGAGTGGGTAGCATGGGAAAACCTGTGTTTGCACACTCACAGGCACCGTCCAGGTTTCTGCAGAAAACAGAGACACTAGTAGTCAGAAGTGGGCTTCTCTTCCAGGTGCGTGGCAGCAGCCGGCCCCAGCTCGGAAGGCACAGCACATGAATAATCAGCACTAATCAGTGTCAGGCTCATCACTGGACGTTGGCAGAGGCTCAGAGTGGCACTGAAGAGAAAGCCTGGGAGCTATGCTGGGTATGTGGGGTGGGGAAGGAACTAAGGCCTACTGAGCCTGTGGGTGGAGGACAGTCTGTGCCGGGAAGGTTCTGCTGAAAGATATTTTGGTCTCTCTTGTGCTGTTCAAGCCAAGCCTGGGTCCCATAAAGCATTCGCTTTGTTGACTGAAAGGGAATCATTCTGAGGCAGGAAATGCCAACAGTGCCAGTGGGAATTCTGCTTTTGCTCTTTAGTGTCTAAGTGGCTTTAAGGAAATGGATTAACCTGGTTTTTCAAATGAGATATTCCTCTTCACTTCCTGTCCTCAAACAAATCGTGTATATAGGCAAGGCAGCCTTCTTCTGGAGCAAGCCGCCACCTCAGGACGGAGGGCTGGCACCTCCTTAATGGCAGTGACATTTTTATCAATGGATCAAGCCCGAGGAGCTGGTTGGTTGAAGCAGCCATCTTCTTACGTTACACACATTGCAAAAAACTGGGGCCTGAGGAAAGGACATGTGAGCGATGAGCCAAGCTTACCAAAACACAGTGAGGGTATTTAGGTTGTGGTCCAGGCAGAAGGGTAGTCGTCATCCAACAGCGGAATTGGGGGATGGAGAATAATGGAGAACTAACTGGGGCATTCCAGGTGGGACCAGAGGTGAAGTCCTAGGTGGGGAGGATTATTGCATCCGATGATGAATGTACAGTACACAGAACTCTGTTGTTCTTTCCTTTTTACTTCTTGTAAATTCTAAAACAGTAAGATATTAAAATTTCCTTCTAGGGCCTTTCAGCTAAAAAATAATCCATCTTTGGGGTACTGGGGTAGCTCAGTCTGTTGAGCTTCCGACTCCTGGTTTTGGCTCAGGTCATGATCTCAGGGTTATGGGATCGGGCCTCAAGGGGCTCCGCACTCAGCACGGAGTCCGTTTGGGATTCTCTCCCTCTGCCCCCGCAACCTCAAATAAATAAATAAATCTTAAAAAAACAACAACAACACACAA
The DNA here is from genome assembly GCF_020171115.1 of Neogale vison. Lineage (NCBI taxonomy): Eukaryota > Metazoa > Chordata > Mammalia > Carnivora > Mustelidae > Neogale > Neogale vison. Next base: position 71,737,358 of record NC_058101.1, on the reverse strand, counting down.
AACCATCTTCAGTTCATCTCCCCAAAGTCAGCAGGGGTGGAGTATATGAAATTGGAAAGTATCTTCCCTCTGACATTTCTATACTGACAGGTTCAGAAATCTTCAATCCAACCAACTCTTCGCTCCTCCATACAATCTCATAAACCTTTTATTTACCAGAGCAGGTCAAGCTCATAATCATAGCTTTCCTCAGAGATGGCAGTTGTGCTGGATGTTGACTTGAGAGAGATTCATGCTGAGTGCCTTCCAGAACTCTCTCACCCACACCGTTTCTTGTTGGGAGTGAGGCCAGGGTCCTAAGAATTTTCTTCTAGTAAGATCTTTGCCCTATCCCGTCTAGCTCTGGATATCATCAAATGAGAGCCTGGGCCTCCACTTCATAGTTACAAACAATTACAGTGAAACTCTGGTAATGGAAATACATGTTTTCTCGTACACTGTCAACCCGCCATAGAACTGCATAATTACCTTTTTCCCAAAGACGTATGTTTCCCAAAAAAAGCCTAATTGCAAAAAGAAGCACACGAAATAAGATTTGATTTCTCAAACAATGGTTTGTATCAGCTGGGTTTATAAAACTCTGATTATAAAACTCTGAGACAAGGTCATCGCCCATCCTGACCACAGAAGGTCAAGGAAGTCTTTGTCATTTCTTTCTTTCTTTTTTTTTTTTTTTTCATTTTTTTCATGTCCTCATCAATGATTTATTGTTGAACACTACTATGGACCATGAGATAAACTGTACTATACAGGAAAGGAGAATCTTGTTGCCGAAAGGTATTAAGGAAATACAGTCCTCTGAGATTATCTTTAAATAATTGGGGGAAGAATTGAGATTCTTCAGGAATTGATTATTCAATCAGGAACTATAAATTTGGTTTTTGGCATGGGCACTGAACCAACGTAAGACCATGTAGAGTTGGTTGACTATCCGCATGCTTTCATTTTCCCATTCATATGTAACAGCCTTAGGTAAAATGCTCTAAAAATAAGCCAGATACTATTTCTAGTCCTGAAGTCATCCTGAACAGTATCCCCAGAATGGATATCGTCCTCAATGAAAATCAGGTGATTTGCTAAGATTAGGAGGGGAAATAAATCAGCTAAGTAATGCTTATGTCATTCACAAGAAACCAAAGTGAACATCAAGAGACTTTATGAAGGTAGGTGTTTCTATCCACATAGAGCGCTGGGAGCCAGTAATGAAGGTAGATTGTAGATGCAGTTACCCAGCTGAATATTTAAGTATGTCCTTATTTGACTGTGCAATCACACAGCCAAATATATTCAAGGGTGGTTTCCTTTATAAGAAAAAAAAGACTAACTGAAATGCTCAAAGATGACATTAGCTCAATTTTATGTTTGAAAACTTAATTGCACCCAAGTGAGAAAATACAAAATGAAAGTTCTCACTGAGAAAATACAAAATGAAAGTTCTCACTGCAACAAAATGAAAGTTCTCACTACAACAAGGACAGATTTTGCCACACATTTTGGAACTCAATGTGATGTTTGTACTGATTGGGAAACTGCCTGCAAACCCATGACTGCCCCTTTCTGATGGCCTGAAGGAAAGCCTTCTTTTGAGATTACACAGAAGTTTTCTCTTGAGAGTTACATCTAGGATTTGTACTGTGGATTGCACCAACTGAAGCAGGGGACAGAAGGTGGCCACTTATTGAATATCCTACAAGATAGGAACTTACATGAATTTTATGTGAAAGTAGTTCTGTAAATAATTTTGTCTTTCTGTGTCCTCTATACTATGTCTACTGAGACAACCCTATCAATTCAAAAAGATGAGACAAACCCTGTGATGTGTGGAAGTGTGGTCAGGCCCTGTGGTCCTGTCACCAACCTTGCTTTGTTATTGGAGCACATGAATGAGGTGAGAAGCCACTGACTGTGGTGACCTTCAATCCTTTGCAGTGCTTCTGGTTTAAGTCCTGATCTGTTTCTTTCCTTTGGAGAGCTCTGGAGCCTTAGAAATGTCTGATGTGGCTTCTTCACACCCAAACCAGCCCCGAAGAGCCCAGGTTCCTCTCTCCTTTCTACAGAATTGTCTTCTGAGTTCCTCGGGTCAACTGGACTGTGGGAATAGTACTGGGAACTCTTACTGTCTTTCTGAAATACTTTCTAGAACCCAGGAAAGGATAAATGAGCTCTGTCTCATGAAACAGAGTCTGGAGAACTTTCGCCTAGAATTCCCCTGACATGACTTAATCCCTTCCCGCTGAAAGCGAACATTGCCTGTGTCACCACCACTGCCTGCTTCTACTATCTGTTCTTCAATCCTTTATTCAACAAACTTTAAGTGTACCATAGCCCCAGTCTCTCTAGGACCTTCAAAGATGATTAAGGTACTGTCTGTGCCCTAAAGGGGCTCACACTAGTTTGACAGATGATGTATGTATAAATATATATCCATAAAAATCAGCTAGAAGATAATGAGTGCCGTGGGAGAAACCCAATACCATGAGGGTTCAGATTTGAGAGGAGGGCTCAAGGAAGGAGTGACAGTTGAGCTGAGCCTTGAACGGGAACAATATGGCACCCTGGCACGGGGAGCCACAAGACACTGGTGCCATTGATGGGACATCAGTAGATAAAAAGGAAAGACAGGGATTTGGGGGGTGGTTGTGGTGGGTGGGTGCTATGGGCTGAGGCATAGCAGGGAGGAGGTAGGGGTGACCTAATGCCCTGGTTCTGGACATGCCGCGTTTGAAATTGCAGCTGGAGATTCCAGTGGAGCTTTCCAGCAAGCAAAAAGAGCAATCCTGAGACAGTTTAAACTTGGGATCATGTATGCACAATGAGGCCCACTGAGATATTGGATGTTGCTTAGGAACTGGAGCTAAACCCTATAGTGAAGCAATTAACACTAAGCAACAGATACTAATGTCTTCGTTACTGGCAGGCAGGCTATATACCGCACCAAAGGGAGAAACAGGGCTTTTTAGAAATTTGGGGAGACTCTCTCCTAGATTAGACTCTCTCCTAGATTACCTCCAAATAAGCCTGGTCTCTGGTAAGTGGATACTGGTGGGGCATTTTGGTACAGTGATCCCATGATTAAAAGCTGATCTGTCCCTTTAAATAAAAAAAAAAGAAAAAAGAATGCTGTTATTTTCTCCTCATCCAGCACTGTTTTGAGGTTGACGTCATGAACACCCCCTTTTTCTTCTTGCTGTCTGGCGGACCCCATCTCCTCCGAATGATGTAGATGCGTGTTCTAGCCCTTCTGTGATCTGTCTGCTGCTGTACTATTATAAGCATTATCGATCACACAATCCATTAGGGCACCATTCACCATAAATAATTTATCCCTTCAGGCATGAGCTCGTCTCTGCCACAGATGCCATCAGCAAGAATCCCCTTCAGGAGGTTTGGGCTGGGGGGAAAACAACCACATTCCAAATGTAGTTTAAACACGCAAGGCCCAGGGAGAAATAAAAATAATGACTGAGCAAACCTCATGCCTGGAGATTGGATTCTACTGGGAATGGTCTGTCAAAGAGAGAACAGATCTGAAGTTCTTCTGGCCAGCGCCGCTCCCCCAAAAAGCATGTTGTCCTGACAAACAGATATAAGCCTGTCTTCGTAGCTGAGGGAATTTGTTTAGGCGACATATCAATATTTGTTGAACACACTAGAGCAATGCTAAATATTATAATTGCCGGCGACTGGCGAAGCTGAGGGAAGGGTAGGAACAGGCAGCAGAAGACACAGTAGACGTGGTCTTGTAGTGGCACAGACCTTAAAATTCCTTTGGCCAAATAGGAAAACACGTGTAATTAAAAGGACAAGATGTCTGACCGAAATAAACAGAAGAGTGCAACAGCATTAGAGCTCAGAGTGCATAAATAACTTGTGGTGGGGCGCGGGACAGTGACAGAGGGCTCAGACCTCAGGCTTTCAGCAGGACTGCAAAGAAGAAAGAGCCAAAGAGACGGAGAGGTGAGGAAGAGAGATGTTCTTCTAGGCGAGGAGGATGGATGGGCCAGAGTGTTTAGCTGGGAGCTCATGAATCACAGGTGTCAGCAAACAGATCCCAGCTGGGGCAGAAACTCTATGGTATAAAAATCTGAGAGTAACAAGTCAGGCTGGTGGAAGGGGGCTGCTAGGTTGTGGCTTTCCCCACAGCATAGTCAGAGGGGGCTTATATAGGGTAGAGAAGACCTGGGGAAATGTCTTCACCCTTTCTCCACTTTGAGCCCTTCTCTTTTGAGCTCCCTAGGACTTCCCTGCTATTGTAGGGGAAAAAAAATCATTACTTACTTGTAAGATGTTTATATGCTAACCCTCAGAATAAGTCAGAGTCAAGACAAGAAAACAGAGCCCAAGTCAGGTAGTTCACTAAAGAGAATTAATAGGGGAACTAGCCACAAGTGGGCTGGAAGAAGAGGGGAGCCAACAGTAGCTGCTGAGGCAGAAATTAGCAACAGCTGGAGCTAGAGACACCAAGGGAGAAGAGCCTGGAACTTCCTGGAGGACATGGAGCCATGGTCAAACTGCCGTATAGGAGCTGGGACCACAAAGGAATCACGGACACCATGGAAGACAGCACCTGAGGCCAAGAGAGGGGTGGAAATACCACCACTTTGCCCCTTCGCCTGCCCTCCGACTTCCTGCTGAGGCCTCCCTTTGGCCTAACCTAACTGGAAGCCAGTTGGTAAGGAAACATAGGCAAGGAAGTTTGTACATTTGTAGATATCAGTAGTGGAAGGGTCGGGAACGATAGCTATTCCCTTGATGATCAATACATTTGCAGACAACCCTCAAAGGAAAGCAATGCCTCTCACTTGCAAACGGATTCAAACTGGTGGAATCAAACATCCTGTGAGGCAATATTTTGGGACATGATCTTCTTAGAGACTCTGCAATTAACAATACTCGGTCCACCACCCGTCCTATAGTAGAAGAGCTGAAATCAGGATCACAGCTTAGCTGGGGAGTTGCTGAGGTCTCTCTTGTGGGGTCTGAGACTCCTTCCACTATGACTGCCCTAAGGTTAGCTCTGGAGAAGACTCAGCCAACAGCTGTCTGGCCCAATGAGAGGGGTTGAGGTTCAGTGAAGGCTGAGCAGGAACTGACCAGTCTATGATTTCTGCTCCTCTGACTCAATTCCAGAGGCAAAGTATGATGGCCCAGAATTCTCTAGTTCCTTACAATTCTCTGGTTCCTTACAAAGGTCCTCTGAGGTCATTTCTGGGTCTCTACTGTTCCCTGGAGACCTCACACATCTCAGAGGATCATTTTTGACTTGTTTGAGTCTCTTGGGCCTGATTTGAGTAACAGAGCAAAGCACACTCAAGTTTTACCAAGGAGGCTCACACCAAAGCATTCTAAGGCCTAATGGATGCTTTTAGTGGGTCTCCCACAGAAATCCTGTCCCCAAGAAGATATTACTGAGTAACCTTTAGAGTCATATGCCTTTCCATTAAACAGTTCAAAATTTCAAATCGTGGTCACAACTAGGGATGATAAGAAGACAGAGAGGCTCTGTTTTGTCTTACCCCAAGAAGCTAATGTTGATGTACAACACATTCATTTAATATAGCTCATTTAACATGGACTGATCCACCACAGAGCAGATGGCCTTATAGAGACCCGATCCCTGCCCTTATGCCAATTCAGTCAGGGCCAGAAAGAGGGAGTCAGAGGCTTGCTGGTGGCCTCCCAGGACTGTAGAGGCAGAACACTGACTTTCAAGAGTGGGATATAATCACTGCTCCGCTCACCTGTTTGGTACTATTGCCACAACGCCCTAATCCTTAAACAGAGCTTGACAAAACAGGTTTGTTGTTAAGCCAGGCTGCTAATTGTGCTGGTAATTTAAAAAAAAAATTGGCTGTCCTCAGTTTGGCTCATGTTCCCTACCTTGAAACCTTCCAAATCGGCGTCTGCCTTTCACAATGAGCAAAACACCTGCTCTGTTTCCCCCACTCATTTTCAAAAACTTTCAAATGCCCCTGCTGCTCTGACAGAGCCGGGAAGGACGTCCGGGATTTCAGTCACAAAGACGCGAGGTGCGCTGCAGGCAGCAGGGCTATATATAGCCAGGGACGACCGAGGGCGACCGCTGACGATGCTCCAAGGAGCTGAGGGCACGACCGCCCTCGCGGCCTCCTCCCAGGCTTCTCGGAGGACGCCCCGTTCCATTAGGAGTTTCTGGCTGGCGGGGCCTGAGCATCAGTTCCTGGAGGCTGAGGGCCACGTGGTGGTGTGCGGCTTGCAGGCTTGTCTGTGCATGCGCGCTCATGCGGGCACGTCCACGCGGGGCTAATGCGTCATCCTCCTATATTTATCCAGTTGCTGTTTTGCTGGCTCTGAGAAGCATCTGTAAAAAAGAAGAAAAAAAAAAAAACCAAAAAACAAAAAACAAACCAACAGACCAAAACTGCCTCCTCCTGCTAGGCAAGCTGTCTGAGCTCCAAAGACACGTGCTACTGTCTCGGTCTGTGTGTGTGTGTGCAAGGAGGGGCTGTGACTCCCGGGGTCACCGAGGAGACGCCTTCTCCCTCCTTCCAGCCGGCTGAGCGCTCACCATACAGGAACACGCGGCTTCCGTGCTCTAGCCTGTGGCCCTGCTGTCCTTGCTGGCTCCTAGGTAGGTCTGATTGAGAGTGGGACGATGTGAGCAGAATGAACATTGGCCTGGGGAAGGGAAGCTGGTCCAGGTCTGGCCTCCGGGGCAGACAGACTGGGACCAGTGACCGCAGCGAGGAAGGAGGATCTGGGAAGTCAGCATGCGGTATTCGAGCTGAAAGGGATCACTGGTAGCATCTACCTGAGACTGTTATCTCACAGGTGAGGAAACCAAAGCCAAGCAAGTAGTGTCACCCAGTACCAGTGCTTGGCCCTGAAGCAGGGCACTTCTGAATTCCAGTACAGTGACTTTCAGTGAGCCTGGACTCAGCTGCAGGCTGTTCTCTAGCAAACATCTTTCAAAACAGAAGGCCCAAAAATGATGGGCTCGAAGACAGTTCACAAGTCTTGGCCAGGGAAGCCCACTGGTAGGCAGCAAGAAGTGTGTTGGTAAGGAGTGACTAGAAAGGTCACTCTCCATCAGATCTCCGCCTTGTGCTGAGGGCCACCTGCTAACGTATCCCTGTCACCGCTCTGTGCTTGAGCCTTGGTCATAACCCGCTGTGCAGGCAGGCCACCTCCTGGGCACAGCCTTTCAACAATGACCACTTTAGGCTTTATGGGCTATCTCAGGGTCAGTACCCACAGGGTGACTCAGCCTAGAAATATCCAAATGGAAAGATCCAGAAGCACCTGGGTGATGCAGTCAGTTAAGCCTTCAACTCTTCATTTCAACTCAGGTCATGATCTCAGGGTCATGGGATCGAGCCCCACATTGGGCTCCATGCTCAGCATGGAGTCTTCCTGAGATTCTTTCCCTCTCCCTCCCCCTCTGCCCTTGCCCCCTGCACACACATGTGCTCTCTCTCTCTCTCTCAAATAAATAAGTAAAATCTGAAAGAAAGAAGGAAAGAAAGAAAGGTAGATCCAAATAAATCTGGGCTTCTTTGCCATTTCTTAAATCCTATTCCCTCATAATAACTTATCCAGGAAAAAAAAAAATAGATCCCACTTCAAAATCCTGAAGAGTGACAAAGATCTTTAGTCAAGCTTCCCTTGATGTAGCCAAGAGTTACTCAGAACTTCCTATTGAAAACTTGCTGCAGATCAGTGTCTCCATTCTGTTCCCCAAATCTCACACACAGCGCATAGAAGCTACTCAAATTTCTCTCTTCCACTCTTGCAAAATCTCCAGCCCAGGGCTGCTTCTCCATCCTGACACTCCCTCCTTTCCCCACTCTTGGGATCCTTCTGGGTCCTGGAGGTTTTCTTTGCTCCCTTAGGTGGTTCCATGCCTTTTCCTATGTAAATCAAGTCACTTCTTTACACTTTCTCCCGATTCTACTTTCTACCCACTTCCCTGAGCTACTGGGACAATCGTCCTCAAAGTGTGGGGAGAGGAAAGGTTGTAAATTCTTACCTGTTCATCCTTGCCACATGAACTATCAAGTCAAGTTGATGTGCAACCCGTTGTACTTGGTTGGGTTCCTCCATTATCGAATTCCTAAAGTGCCGGAAGTAATACAGTATTAATCAAAGGCTCCCTCAATCTGATGCAGCCTTATTTTAAAGAGGCTGCTGCTGCTTCTCAGACACAGAAAATAGCCAGCTTCTCTCCTGGACAGAAATGATTTTAGGATGCCATGATGGGTGCGTTCCCAGCTACCTAGCTGCTGCCAGCTGGATTCATATCTCCTATTTCATGAGGTTACGGTCAAACCTTAAATCAACCCCAAAGAAAAATAAACCCTTCAGGAGCCTTCCCTCTCCATGCAATAGATCTGTGTCCCTGTTTTACCTGAGTAGGAACTCAGTGCCCAAAGCAGCAACCCAGCATGCTCAGAGCATTCAGCACAATCTCTGCCATTGGAGAGAATCTTTTCTCTCCCTTGTAGGGGTCTGGCCTCAGACCAGATCATGGGAACTCTGACCCTTTTGAAAGTGTTGGCCAGTGGCTGCAGCCCTCTCTTACCCTGCTTACTCTCCCATGAGGGCCAAGTACTCCCTCATCTGCTTGGTAAGTCAGAAGGACTGAGCAGGAAACTCTGCCCTTTCTTTCTCTTTCTTTTCTGGATCTCCTTGGCAGAGGATGGGTGTGTTTTGCTTACTTCCTTCTTCCTGGGTGGCAGGCAGGAAGGGATCAGAGTCCCCCCTGCTGCTAGGGCCAGCTCTAAAGTCCTAGCTCTCACTGTGTTCCGATGGAGGAACAAAGTAGACGCAGTCCTTTTGCTCTGCACCTACATTCTACAGGGCTAGCCCTCCCTTTTGGGGAGATGCGCCAAGTTTTAGACTTGGGAAAAAGCACTGGGGAGTCTGACTATGACCACAATGAAGCTCTACTCTTCAATCTAGCTTTATCATTAATAAAACATATTCTTAAAATCTCCATTTGTCTGATTTCTGCAATTGTATCTCCTTGTGAAACCATATTGTCTGCCTTTCATTCAATTAAACTAATATTCAACTATCTATTTTGTACATACCCCTAGGGAGGGAGCACATTAACTCTTTCCCTTATAATGAGTTCATCTAGATCATGCAATTAACATTTCCCAACCATTCACCACGAGTGAGTCTTAAACCAAGTGAAATTGTAGGGCCATCCCAGGTAAGTTCCTAGTATGATAGCAAGGGTGAGATGAAGACAAGCTCCATGATACAACTTACAGTGGATTTTTATCTCAATGTCAGACAACCTGTGAAAGTCCCCCCTCCTCCCGGTGAACCTGGACTTGGGCAGGTAGCAGCACAGTGGTGTGGTTAAGTGTGTGGCTCAGGGTCAGCACTTGAATTCATCCTTTCTCCACTTCAATCCAAAGGCTGTGGGCTGGGAACTTATGCTCTTTTTTCCCTAATAAAGATTCCTTATCTGGGAAATTGGGACAATATCCCCTACCATTGTTGCAATGAAAGAATTGTGTAATGATCTTAGAACAATGCCAGGCAAGTAGTAAGCCCTCAGTAAATGTTAGTGATTAGTAGCAGTAGTAGTAGTAATAAAATAAGTTTCTGTCACCAAAAATATTACATCAGGATGCATCTTTAGAACGTGTCAGTGGGGCACCTGGGTGGCTCAGTGGGTTAAGCCGCTGCCTTCGGCTCGGGTCATGATCTCAGGGTGCTGGGATCGAGTCCCGCATCGGGCTCTCTGCTCAGCAGGGAGCCTGCTTCTCTCTCTCTCTCTCTCTCTGCCTGCCTCTCTGCCTACTTGTGATCTCTCTCTGTCAAATAAATAAATAAAATCTTAAAAAAAAATTGTTAGAACGTGTCAATGAAAAGAAAAGTGCTTTGCTCTTAAAATAATTGTTTTATAATCTAGAATATTTATAATGAATACCTTAAGAGAGAAAGAGCTATAGTGCTTTCTAGCAAATATGAATTGTAATTTACTTATTAAAAAACAAATACCATTTTTATCACTTTCCCCACACACACCATCTCAAGGAATATTTCTTAGCTGCTTTTAACCAAGGACACATGTCAGACGTAAGATGTAGTGACAACTGCCTCCTGAAAGTCTTGACATGGGCCTCTAAGTGGGGGCATTTCTAATTTTGAAACGAGCTATGTGGTTCAAAGCTCCATGCTTTCCAACAAGTAGATGATTGATAAGACTTTCTTGTTCACTGATCAAGCTTGGTAAAAAGGAAACACAAGAACTAAAAATACCGTTTATGTTTGAACTAGGGGCACTGAAAGTAAAAGGAGACCCAGATTTACATATGTGATTACATAATTATATATTTAACTGGTAGTTTGGAGTAAAATTATCCTTAAATCTGGGGATTTTTTTGTTGTTTCATCCCATAAATTTGTAGTTGTTATCACCACAGGGCTTAATGGGTTTTTTTTTGCTGATTTACTTTTTTTTTTTTTTTTAAATTCAAGGTACTGGTCGTTCTACCACTTAGAAATTTTGCAACCTAGAGAACTAGCAAGAAAGAAATTCATTTGGATGTTATATCAGCCTTTACTTGAATTCTCTATAAAACTGAGATGACATCTTTCATTCATGAAGTAAAGGTGACATAGTAAATGCTGGTCACGTAGGTTCTATTTCTCCCCTCCTGCTGGAATGCACAGGTGAGAGTCCCTCCTGATGAGTCATTTCTCCATCTTTTCATGCCAGGAGAGCCTCATGTCATTTGATGTATTTGTCATAAATTGTTGCATTTCTCCTCGAACAAATAAAACTAACAGTCACTAATCTGAAGTTTATCCTGAAAGCAAAAACACTACCAAACTGGAAATGTGGATTTTCAGCTTAGCATATGAGCTAATGTGGAGTGTAATAAGAACAGAAAATTCATCATTTTTATTGCAGATCTTCCATCTGTACCTAAGAGATAGGAGTCTCAAATCCAAGTTGCCTTAGCTAGTATCCTGGCAGAGGCGACCATTCAATTTAAGACTCTTACTAATTTATAAAGCAAAACCAAGGAAAAAGCAGCAAGTCATCGTTTTATGAAAGAATTGTATGCATTTTTGGGATTCTAGTGGTTCCCATGAGTGAGAACTCAGCCCCATAAGAGAAGCCGTATATATCAGAAGATAACAAAATACCTTAGGCTGATTCTTTCCTGTGCATGAATCTCCAAGAGACAGGGAAGCTAGAGTAGCAAATGTGGAAGTTGACAGGGCAGCAGGCCAGCTGTTCAATGGAGACCCTAGTGTCAGGAGTAATCAGAGGACAGTGAGATGACCAGGGTCAGAGGGCCCCCGGGACCTGAGATTCTGTAAAGTCATGAATGTGCCGACAGTTCTCCAAGAGGGATGGCTATGTGGCAGCTGAGATGGCTCCCTGCCATTTCTTACTCTCCTATCTATTCTTACAAAAGCCCCCTACCACCAAATAAGTCTGAGTCCCTTGAACCCAAGAGAATCAAACACTGGATCATACTTTCTGTCAAGAATCTGAGGGTTAGCAGGCAAGCCAGTGTCCCCGTAGTAGACTGGTACTCCCATGTAAATTACCTGGTTCTCTGACCCCAAGAAATCCTCTAAAGAACGTGATATTCACTCTCCTCAGCAAGTGAAATAATAAAAATGCAAATCTCTAATCTTCCCCTGGATGTCAACAGACATTCCTTTTCTAGGGGGAAGTGACCTTTGAGTAACGGTACAAAGTAGTAGACTGTAGCTTAAATATTTTAGAACTGGAGAGTACGGGTAACAATCGCTAACATTTATTGTGTATCTCCACAGGTTCTGTGCTCTGTTACCTAATCTGATCTTCACAGCAGCCCTTTGTATATCTTCATGAGTAACGGGAGGTCACAAAATGAGGAAGTGGCAGAACTGGGATTCAAACTCAGTTTTAATTCCAGAGCTTGAGCTCCTAATCAACGGGACGTAAACTCTCAAGAATATTTCATCCTGTCTCTGAATGGGACATCTTCTGTTTCCAGTAACGTCTCTCGTTAGCAGGTCCAAGTCGTGGCCCATACCTAGCCTCTTTGGGCAGCAAATAGGTCCTCTCAGTGTATCTACAGTGACACCCACCCTGCCTGGAGAAATTTCGTTGATTTTCTGTCTTCCACTGACAAATCACAAGGGATAACCTTCTCTTTGCATGCTCTTTTTTCAACACTTTAACCTAGATGATTTTTTTTTAAGATTTTATTTATTTATTTGACAGAGAGATCACAAGTAGGCAGAGAGGCCGGCAGAGAGAGAGAGAGGAGGAAGCAGGCTCCCCGCTGAGCAGACAGCCCGATGTGGGGCTCGATCCTAGGACTCTGGGATCATGACCCGAGCCCAAGGCAGAGGCCTTAACTCACTGAGCCACCCAGGCACTCCTTTAACCTAGATTTTTAGACGTTTCTCCTTTCCCTGCTTCTTGCTTTTTGCTTCCATTTCCAAGAGATTCCTGGTTTCAGGCCTTCCTCCCCCCAACCCCCCAGAGGAGAGAAGCAGCACTATAATGTGATTGTATTAGACATCAGATACAGGCAGCAGCTTTAAGATCCCGGGTTCCTGTGAGCCTTCTGTGGTGGTGAAATATGGCCCAAACTAAGAAAATGAGTCCTACAACCAGGCATCTGACCACAGCTCTGGAAAACGTCAGACAAAATGTGCTGTCGCTCAAGCTTAGGCAGTCAGTCAGTCGTGGTCTCAATGGCAGAAACACCAGCTAAAAACACACATCTCTGCTGTGGTGATGTCAAGGACCTCTCATCAATGCACCCGGCACCAGGGCCTCAGTCCACAGAACTGAATGGGAGAACTGCTGTAATGCTCTAAATGGTTCACTTTGGGGACATTTTCATGCAGATGCTTATTTGAGTTTCATAGGATCCTTCTTACTTACAACCTGGTAGGAGGCCGGGTCAGGAGGAGGACAGTTTCCCAAGTCAATGGCCATTTCCCAAGGAGGAAATCCATGGACTTTTTTTTTCCTCTCCTAGCTACAGATTCATAAATATTCTTTTTAAAACTATTTTTAATTCAAATTCAGTTTAGTTAACATATAGTGTATAATTAGTCTCAGGTGTAGAATTTCGGGGTTCATCAGTTTCATATAACACCCAGCGTTCATTCCATCACTACCCTCCTTCATGCCCATCACCCAGTTACCCCATCCCCCCCACCACCTCCTCTCCCACAAATATTCTTTAGCTGTTTGTAATGCAAATACCAGTAACCATTTCAACTTATGTTTGTAGCACTCTGTGTCTTCATAGAAACGGGTTTGCTTTTACATGAACTTTTCTAAGAACACACCTCCTGCTTAAGAGAGTCAAATTGTGCCTTTGTTTCAGTGTCTTCATTGAAAAAAGTGCACAAAGACCAAGAGAGAAAAATAGGGATTCTCAGGGAAGCACTAGGCATGGGGAGCTAGTGGAGGGAGGAGGGGGGTGGTTTCAGAACACCTGGGGGATTTATTCAAAGTGTGTTTCCCCTGCAGGCTCCACCGCCCTACTCCACCTCACCCTAGAAGGAATCATTAGAATTGAAGGCACATTGAAGCCCTCAGATGCACCAGAGTGGAAAAAAATCTTTAGTTACTGGAATCCAAAACATTTTCAACAAAACAGAATGGTAACCAGTTCCCTGGGAATTGAATCCTTTATTGGCAGGCATGATTCTCAGTCTACAAATTACGATGTGCAAGCAATATTAAATCTCTATTTTCCAGAAGTCTACTATATTGACTTGGAAACTCCAATCCCTCCAAACTCGTGTGAAACTATAATCTCTGCCATTACTGAATAACTCCCTCCAAGGTCATGTAGGGCATCCAGCATATTCTGCAGTGCGAAGTTATCTGTGGAGGTGGAGCACTCTGGTATTTGTCATCTGTCCCATAGGTTTCCACTAAGACTTCCATTGTCTTTGGTCCTAAGGACTTTTCAGGACTGGTGGTACTCTATGCTTCCAAGTCACAGCTAAGACAGGGGAATCTTCTGTGAGGTAGCCTAGGGGTCTTGTCTGTCTACGTAGCTCATGCAAATCTTCCTTTATGAGTTCCTGTGGCTCCCATTCCAGCTCTGTTCCAAGATGTCCCCTGATCTCCAGTCCTCGTTCAGGAACTACTTTCTAGTCTGGTAAAGAGTCTTGTCCTTCTCTTACCCTCTTTGCTTCTTATAAACCCTTGTGCTCTTCTTTCCCTGCAAATCTTCTAAGTTCTACTATAGACTCAGGGTTCTGGAAACAAAAACAGAAGTTCTTGGAAGTTACATCTCCTTTCTGTCCCACATATAACTCCCCCCACCCCCCACCAGTCCCCCAAACTTGAGACACTTGAGCTCCAAGTCTGAGTAATAGAAACATACAGAAAACATGTAAAAACACATAAATAAGTGGCCCCAAATACCCCATCACATTTTTATACTCTCTTCATTAGTGATTCCCTGTTCTAGTTTCTAAATATTCCTAAAAAATGTCTTTTGGCTATTATAAAAATCCCCTAAAACTTCAAAATTTCTTTCATTTTATTTTTCATCATGATAAGTGTAGTTTTTAATCCCCATCACCTATTTCACCCATTCCCCCTCCCCTCTCTCCTCTGTAACCATCAGTTTGTTCTCTATAGTTAAGAATCTTGGTTTAGCTCTCTCTTTTTCCTTTGCCTCTTTGCTTTGTTTCTAAAATTCTACATGTGAGTGAAATCATACGGTTTTTTGTCTTCTTTGACTTATTTCACTTAGCATAACACTCTCTAGCTCCATTCATGCCATTGCAAATGGCAAGATCTCATTCTTCTTTATGGCTGAATAATATTTCATGTATATACCGCCTCTTCTTATCCATTACCTATTAATGGATATGAGCTGTTTCCATATTTTGGATATTATAAATAATGCTATATTTTATTGTAAATAATAAACATAGGGATACATGTTTTGTATTTTTTGGGTAAATAACCAGTAGCACTGGTTACTGGATTATAGGAGAGTTTTATTTTTAATTTTTTGAGGAACCTCCATATTGTTTTCCCCAATGGCTATACCAGTTTGCATTCCCACCAACAATGCAAGATGGTTCCTTTTGGTCTGCATCCTTGCCAACACTTGTTGTTTTTGTGTTTTTTATTTTAACCACTCTGACAGGTATGAGCTGATATCTCAGGGTAGTGTTGATTTACATTTCCTTGATGCTGAGTGATGTTGAACATTTTTTCATGTGTTTGCTGGCCCCCTGTATGTCTTCTCTGGAGAGAGGTCTGTTCATATCTTCCAACCATTTTTAATTGGACTATTTGTTTTGTGGGTGTTAAGCTGTATCAGTTCTTCATATATTTTGGATACTAACCCTTTATCAGGTATGCCATTTGCAAATATCTTCTCCCATTCAGTAGGTTTCTTTTTAGTTTTGTTGGCTGCTTTCTTCACTGCCTAGAAACTTTTTATTTTGATGCTGTTTATCTTTGCTTTTGTTTCCCTTGCAGCAGGAGACATACCTAGAAAAGTGTTGCGATGGCCAATGTCAGATAGATTACTGTCTGTCCTCTCTTTAAGGATTCAGGTGTCAAATTTAGGTCTTTAATCCATTTTGAGTTTATTTTTGTGTATGGTGAAAGATACGTGGTCCAATTTCATTCTTTTTCATGTGGCTGTCCAGTTTTCTCAATACCATTTGTTAAAGAGACTGTCTTTTTCCCATTGTATATTCATTCCTCCTTTGTCGAGAATTACTTGACCGTATAATTGTGGGTTTTCTATTCTATTCCATTGATCTATACATCTATTTTTATGCCAGACCCATACTGTTTTAATTACTATCACCTTGTAAAGTAACTTGAAGTCCAGAATTGTGATACCTCCAGTTCTGTTTGTTTTTTTTGTTTTTTTTCAAGATTGCTTTGGCTATTCAAGATCCTTTGTAATTCCATACAAATTTTAGGATTTGCTGTTGGTATTTGATATGAATTGCATTAAATCTGTAGATTGCTTTGGGTACTATAGACATTTTAACAATATT
Source organism: Neogale vison (assembly GCF_020171115.1). Classification (NCBI taxonomy): domain Eukaryota; kingdom Metazoa; phylum Chordata; class Mammalia; order Carnivora; family Mustelidae; genus Neogale; species Neogale vison. The sequence goes on along the minus strand of NC_058101.1, from coordinate 71,721,347 downwards.
TGTTCTTCCAATCTGTAAGCATGGACATGTTTCTATTCCTTTGTGTCATCCTGAATTTCTTTCATCAGTATTTTACAGTTTCAAAGTACAGGTTTTTCACCTCTTTGGTTAAGTTTATTCTTAGATATTTTATTGGTTTTGGTGCAATTATAAGTGGGATTGTTTTCTTAATTTCACTTTCTGTTGCTTCATTATTAGCATATAGGATTACAACAGATTTCCATACATTGATTTTGTGTCCTGCAACTTTACTGAATTCATTTATCAGTTCTAGTAGTTTTTGGTGGAGTCTTTAGGGTTTTCTTTATATAATATCATATAATCTTCAAATAGTGAGAGTTTTAACAATTTGGGTAAAATCTGGGTGCCTTTTATTTATGTTGTCAAATTGCTGTGACTAGGACTTCTAATACAATGTTGAATAAAAATTGGTGAGAGAGGACATCTTGTCTTGTTCCTGACCTTAGTGGGAAAGCTCTGTTTTTCCACTATTGAGTATTGTCTTGGCTGTGGGTTTTTCATAAGGCCTTTATTATACTGAGATGTGTTCCTTATTGACCTACTTTGCAGAGGATTTTTATCATGAATGGATGTTGTATTTTGTCAAATTTTTTTTCTGTATCTATTGAAATGATCATATGTTTTTTTATCCTTTCTCTTATTGGTGTGACATATCATGTTAACTGTTTCATGAATATTGAACCGCCCTGCATCATGGGAATAAATCCTACTTGACTGTGGTGTATATTTAAAATGTATCATTGGATTTGGTTTGATAGTATTTTGTTGAGGATTTTTGCATCTATATTCATGAGAGATAATTGCCCTATAGTTCTCTCTCCCTCTTTCTCTCTCTCTCTCTCTCTCTTTTTGGTGGTATCTTTATCTGGTTTTGGTACCGGGGTGATACTGGCCTCACAAATGAATTTGAAGTTTGCCTTCCGCTTCTATTTCTGGAATTTTAAATCTTTCCTGATTTTATTTAAGCTTTTATTTTTAAATTATCTCTATACCCAATGTGGAACTCAACCCCAAGATCCAGAGCTGCATGCTCTACCGACTGAGCTAGGCAAGCATCCCTGGAATTTTAAATTTAAAACATGACTAATGGTTGTGGTTAAAGCCGGAGGTTTAAGAGCTGGAAAAAGCATTGTTCCTACCCTTACAAGAAGAAGAAAAAAGTGAATAAGCTTCAAATTAACAGCTTTTATAGTACCTATCAGAGAACTAATACTGCAGGCAAATAACTAACTTAAAAAGACTTAAAAAGGCTTGCAGGAAGAAACAGGATTCAAGCATTTGCTTACCTGAGACAGATGCTGCCAAAACCCATACAAGCTGGTAAGAAGATTAAACCAGAAATGTTTAAAGAATTGCTAAAGGCCAAATGTGGGCTAGCATGAGAGTGTGAAGTGCCAGGGGGCTGCAGACATAGGATGGTTCATACCCTCTTGCAGGTTTTTCCTCTGGGAACACCAGGTGCTCAGGGAAGATCAGGGAGAATCCTAAAAAAATTGCCCTGTAAGGTGCTAGTTGGGGAAGGAGAACAGCAGCCATTGTCCACTGCCCAAATGTCACCTTGATATATCTCCTTTATCTCTTTTACCCAACAAAGCATTAACCTGCAGCAGACAGAGGATCAAAACTATACCCTGAGAGTATTGGTAGAAATTAAATCTAGCTAGAAGGGGAGCATGGGGGTGGAGAGATAGGGGGAGAAGTTTCTCCATTGGGGGAGGGGTGAGAATACTTGCTAGGGCCAGCACTATAGCTGGAGAAGGGGTAGGAACACCTGAGACCCTGGTTCCTAGTGTCCGTCTAAGATTGAGGCTTCATGAGAACAAAAGACGTCAACCCTCTGCCATCTACTACCACCATGCTAGCAAGAGCTGCTGTGTGATAGAGCTGAGAGAGCTACAAGGTACAGACCTTCTCTGGGCATCAACCTAAATGAACACCCCAAACTCTCACATCAAAGGCCTGGCAAAAAGGAAAGTCTTGCTCCTCTCTGAGCATAAGAAATATTGTTTTTAATATCTATTTTCATATACAATATGTTCACCTTTCAACAACAAAAGTATACAGCATATAAAAGGGCAAGAAAAATCTGGAAAGATAAAGCAATCATCACAACCAGAATCAGATATATGTTGGATTTATCAGATAGGGAACTTAAAATTACTATGATCAATACATTAAAGATTCGAATGGGAAAAGTAAATAAAATGCATAATCAGATAATTTTAGTAAAGAAATTAAGAATGAATAGAAAATCAAATGAAATGTTAGAAATCAAAAACTCTAAGAGATATTAAGAGTATCTTTGAGAGGATCATCAGTACACTTGACATAGTCAAGGAAAAAAAAAATGAACTTGACTATACATCAATAAAATGTACCCGGGTGCCTGGGTGGCTCAGTGGGTTAAGCCGCTGCCTTCGGCTCAGGTCATGATCTCAGGGTCCTGGGATCGAGTCCCGCATCGGGCTCTCTGCTCAGCAGGGAGCCTGCTTCTTTCTCTCTCTCTCTCTGCCTGCCTCTCCGTCTACTTGTGATTTCTCTCTGTCAAATAAATAAATAAAATCTTTAAAAAAAATAAAATAAAAAATAAAATAAATAAATAAAATGTACCCAAACAGAAACATAAGAAGAAAAAAAATTGGAAAAAAAAAACAGTACAAGGTATCAAAGAGCTATTGGACAATATCAGACAGTCTAACATACACATAATTTAGACTCTCAGGAGGAGAAAAAAGAGAGAATGGACAGAAAAAATATTCAAGAAATAATGGTTGAGAGTTTTCTAAATTAGTGACAAACACCAAACCTCAGATTCAAGGGGTTTAGAGAAACACAAGAAAAATTTAAAAACAAAAACAAAACAAATAAAATAACTAAACAAAAACACTAAGACATACGAAAGATAAAATCTTGACAGAAGCAGTGGAAAAGACACGTTACCCATAGAGAAATAAGGATAAGAATTACAGAAGACTTTTTGTAAGAAACTGTAAAATAGAATGATATCTTCAATGCATTGAAAAGGGAAAAAAATGTTACTTCAGAATTCTACATTCAGAAGAAATGCCCTAAAGTAGAGAAACAGTAAAGACTTTGTCCAATAAACAAAAATGTAAGGACCTACCTATAAGCAGCAGACCCATCTTATAAGAAATATTGAAAGACATTCTTCAAGGTAGGAAAAAATGACATACCTCAGAATATTAGATCTGCACCAAAAAGCGAAGAGTATCACAAATAGGATACATGATGGGCTTATAAAATCATTTTTATCTTATTTTAATTGCTCTAAAAAAACCTGACCATTTGAAGCAATAATACTAACAATAAATTTTGTATTTATAGCATATATAAAAGTAAAATTATGAGAGGGAGAGAAGAATTGGAAATATACTCTTAGAGGTTTTGTATCTATATGTGTAATAAGATAGTATTATTTGAAGGTGGATTCAGATTTTTACAAATTCTATGGTATACCCTAGGGCAACCATTAAAAAAAGTGTTTTTTTTTTTTAAGATTTTATTTATTTATCAGAGAGGGGGGGGGGAGGGCTAGCACAGGCAGACAGAATGGCAGGCAGAGGCAGAGGGAGAAGCAGGCTCCCTGCTGAGCAAGGAGCCCGATGTGGGACTCGATCCCAGGACATTGGGATCATGACCTGAGCCGAAGGCAGCTGCTTAACCAACTGAGCCACCCAGGCGTCCCTAAAAAAGTTTTAAAAGATTGAATTAAACCCAGAGAAGACAGAAAAGGCAAAAAGAAATAAATAACAAGTGAAAAAATAAAAAACAGCTACTAAGATGGCATATTTTAATCCAATCATTTCATTAATCATCTTTAATGTGAACACTCTAAACATAAAGTTAAAAAGACAGAAATTATCAGAATTGACTTTAAAAAAACCCACCTGTGAAACAAGACGGGATAGGGAGGGAGACAAACCATAAGTGACTCTTAATCTCATGAAACAAACTGTG